>NW_019721523.1:1763471-1770988 GCF_002891405.2 Cryptotermes secundus
TGTGTTTCTCCAGAGTGTCGGTAAAGAGAAGATGGGAACAGTGTGTTTCTCCGGAGTGTCGGTAAAGAGAAGATGGGAACAGTGTGTTTCTCCAGAGTGTCGGTAAAGAGAAGATGGGAACAGTGTGTTTCTCCGGAGTGTCGGTAAAGAGAAGATGGGAACAATGTGTTTCTCCAGAGTGTCGGTAAAGAGAAGAGGGGAACAGTGTGTTTCTCCGGAGTGTCGGTAAAGAGAAGATGGGAACAGTGTGTTTCTCCAGAGTGTCGGTAAAGTGAGTATGGGACAGTGTGTTTCTCCGGAGTGTCGGTAAAGAGAAGATGGGAACAGTGTGTTTCTCCAGAGTGTCGGTAAAGAGAAGATGGGAACAGTGTGTTTCTCCGGAGTGTCGGTAATCACCTACGGTGCTGCATGGTGTCATGACCCAGAGAACCGCAATCAAAATTTCCGTTTCTATGATAACCTTAAATCTCAGGATGCTGAGGAAAGTATTTGGATCCAAGAGAGAGGAAGAAACATAAGAGTCGAGAAGATTTCATAATGAGCTTCATGTCATATTCTTTAAAAAATATATAATTATGGTGATCATACGTAGGAGGATGAGATGAACTGGGTATGTAGCACATGTAGAAGGGATGACAATTACATACAGAAATTCAGTCGGAAAACTCAAAAGGAAAAGACCACTTGGAAGTCCTGAGAATAGGTTTGGAGGAAAATATTAAAGTGAATAAGAAAGGAAATATAAACACGCGAAATTGATTATTTAACTTAAAATTTTAAGCAGTGGTGGATTTTTGTGAACTTTTTTTAATTCGCTCAGTAGGGGTGGAGTCCAACTGGGTCCACTCGGCACGGCGGCCACTGATTGGCCTATTGTAGCCTGCCCCAGGTGATTATGATGATGGAGAATTTGGTGGAATGAAGATTGACAGGGGAGACCGAAGTACTCGGAGAAAACCCGCCCCAGCGCCACTTTGTACACTACAAATTCCACTTGACCAGACCCCGGGATCGAACCCTGACCTCCGCGGTTGGAAGCCAGCGACTATCCGCTTGAGCTATGGCGCAGCCTTTTCTTGTGAACTTGTTAATGTGCCTTCAGACTGCATAAATGGCGACAGTTAGCTCCTGAAAAAGGGCTCTGCTCCATGGAGTTCGTCGTTACGTACTTACTGAAGCAGGTACTGGTGATACTGAATGCACTCCTTTATATATGTTGACACCTGAATTTCATCGTCCCTAGTGAAGCAGATTGCCTCGTCTATGGTGCCGCGCTCTAGAAGCGTATGTTTTGTGTTAGTCTCATGCGTAGCCTTCGCAACCACAGCTCCTGGGCTGGCTTTATTAATGACTGAATTCTCTTCAGTTTGGTGTCCTATATTCCGTGTGGCATTTCTCAGAGACGAGCTCAAGAGTTCGAACTGAGAAGTTGTATAGATGATAAGAACAAGATAGAACGCATTCAAACCACCAATAATGAAGCAGCCTTCTTGAAAAGTCAATGCTACCTGACTGAAATAGGCTAATATGTTGTACGGATATATCGTTGGGTCTATAGGCAACCATGCCTTCCAAATGAGGAGGTTATATCCATGCTGAGTGGTCGAGTTTACTTGTCCTGACGTTAATGCTAAGGTCGGTGGTGTGAGAATCATGACACAGGTGGCCGTGCATAAACTACCGAAGTACAGCCAAGTGATTGTGTTCGCCAGATGCATTGCCTTCTTAATAATGTATTTCTCTTCGTTGTTTAAATTCTTTCCGTGGATGTAGAAGTTGTTTTCCAAATCCACTGTAAGACTTGTCATTTTTTTCCTGCGTAACACGACAGGAATTACCTTGGTACCGTGAAGAACCTGGCAGACACATACGAGCAGACTCTCACTAAATTCTGCAACGTTCTCTTCGGCAAGTATTGCATGCAGATATACTGTAATGTTGAAACTCAAGTGAAGTAAGATGACATACATCTCATAACAACGATAAAAGAAAAGTTTCAAAGGGGTTCCCCTTATATCTCGCCACCAGACCCCTCCAATTTTCAATATCCCGAGGTTTAATGATAAAATTTTGCTTGGATCCACTTCGTCCAATGTCATTTTCTCCTCCTTGGAGTCCATTTCCTGCTGTTGAGCTCTGAACTGCATGTACGTAATAGAATGTGACGCCCAGAAGCGAGTGTGTCTATGTATCGTAGGTTTAAGGCCTTGAATAATTTAAATAAACCGTTATTGGAATACCAACTGCCTACCTTGTTACTTCGTTCGTATTTTCTCCTCAAAATTTAAACGTGCACCAAAGAAATCATTACTAGGCGATCTTTTCTTGCTGGAAATTTTCAATAGTCTTCGTTAGGCGCGTGAATGTTGTCACTGCTTCTGAAAGATTTATCACCATCATGTCCCTGCATTATTCATTTAATTTCATGTCACGTTGTTGCTGAGCTACTCTGAGGTAGGCTGCTTTATGTTTCGAATGTAGCATACTGCTGTCCTAAACGTATGTACCTTACTGTAAGTGGATAATTATCCTGTAAAATTTGTCCACGTGCACTACGCCATGAAGGCTTATGGGGAATGGAGGTATAGATCCACATTTTCTTGACCTCGACAGTAGCTGAAGGTGAGTGGTCAGCTTCACGCCCAGGCCGCTTTACCCCTGGAGGAAGAACACCCGGTACCCATTGGATATGATATTGTGTGGACCACAGAGCCGGTCTGGACGATGTGGAAAGGATAAAATTCTTGATCCTACCGGGACTAGAACTCCGACCCCTCCGTCGTCCAGCCCGTAGCTAGTCGCTATACCGACTGCGCTATCCCGGCTCGTGAAATAAAGTATCTAACAGTGAAATATGGTCGTAAAAGTACCCTTAGCTGATTTTATAGTCGCATTGATTCAGATTTTAAGAGATCTCATCAAATGTAGGGGCTCTGCAAACTGAATGAGTTGTGATGTTGCTAGCAGTGAGGCAGTTGACTTGGAAGTTTGCAGATTTGGTGGTATCACTGCGTTCTTATGCTGGAGTCGAGGAAGGTCATTGACGCTCTCAGTCATGGTACGAGATTTCATTCCGAAATATAAACTTGATGCCTCACGGAGAATTTTAGAAATTGGGTTGTGAATAATACAATTTCGTTGAAAATGTAGCATACAAATGAAAATGAGAATTTCACACAGGATTTTAGACAGAATACTTGATGGGAAGAGACCATATTGGATATTTAGATAAAGAACAGAGTTTAAATTTTATTAATATATATTTCAGGACTGATATTTATTATTACTTACAAAGTATTTTGTTGAGAAGAAAGTAGCTGACATTAAACACAATTTTACAAGACTCGTTGCACGACGAAACACACTCATTTCTTTCTCGTTTGTACAAAATCATTCTTTAAGCAGTCAAGGATAGGGAATTATATTTTACTCGAGGGCACCAGATGGGGCCACTTCAAAGTTATCGAGGGAACAAAGACCTCGAGAAAAAAAAATTGTACTTCAGTAATTATTAAATAGCTGCCAATAATCCGTGCTGACTGAATATTCTTCATATATCGCGGTATCTTTAACTCTTATATGTAAATATTGAACATTTAGCAGGTTCTTCTCGATTTTCTCATAGAGTAAATTCAGTTGGTAGATACGTGCTGACCTGCCAGTGACCCTAACTGCGTTTGCTTAAAGATCTCAATCAAATTTCTGTTATTACAATAATTTCTCTCTATTATGTAAATGTGGGTTATAAAAATAGGTAAAAAGACTATTGTTACTAACGTCGGAACACGAGCCCCGTGACTTGGACTGAATTTTCTTGTGGACAAAAGCTTTGCCACCCCTACTCTAAGCTGCGTGCGTTGTTGCAATTATTTATCAGATACTTACAGAATATCAGTTTATTTTTTATAGGATCCGCATACAAAGTAAAGTTTACTTGTAATGACAAGCAAAAACTATGACACAATATAGGTAAATCTGTCAGTAATAGGAAACCATCCTATATTAATGGCATTCAGATCATAAGAACTTTACCTACTTAGTAAACTTTCAGTGCCGGTTCCCAAATGAAGGACTTTTACATAATTCAAGATTGGATTCATTCAGCTGTAGTATTATCGAATAATGAGGTAGAAGTAAAGTAAAAGTAAAGCTATCCCTGTAAGAGGCCGTGAAGGCCCATAGGGTTGTGAGACGTTGAGGGTCCCACATTATCTAGATAATTGGCTCAAAGATGGCGGTAAGATTGTGAGCCTTACGCGCCGGCCGCGCTTTACTTCCCAGGAAAATTATTAATTAATTCCTGGTACTCATTTCTGTTAGAGGCTGAGTCGACCCGAGGGCCATAGTGCGGCTGGAAGGATTAGGTTAAATAAAAAAATCCAATTACCTCATCGGGACTTGAACCCGCGACCTTCCGGCTTGTAGCATAGCCCCTCAACGAACTACGCTACCGCGTGCCCGCTATCGAATAATGAGGTGAGAGTATAAATTTTAAAACTAAAGGTAAAACTATCCCTGTAACAGGCCGTGAAGGCTCATAGGGTTGTGAGACGTCGAGGCTCCCACATTTTCTCTAGACAGTCGACTCACAGATGGCGATAAGGTTGTCAGCCTTACGAGTCGTCCGCCCTTTACCCCCAGGAAGATTCCTGGTACTCATTTCTATTAGAGGTTGAGTCGACCCCGGGGCCATAGTGTGGTTGGAAGGATTAGGTCAATTGAAAAAAATCCACCTCATCGGGACTCGAACCAGCGGCCTTCCGGCTTGTAGCATAGTGCCTCAACCAACTACGCTACCGCGTGCCCGATTATAAATTATATGTTATTATAAATGAACGAGTGATAGAATTACAAAACACGGCACAACAAGTTGACGCAGCAGTTGTAACGCATCTTACTTGTATTCTCAATTTCCGGCCATATGACGTGGGTGTTTTCGTGTTTTTCGACGTCGCAGACAAATGCTAGGATAGTACTTCTAACACAGGACCCAATATCTCTATCACACCTCCGTTCGGCTTCATCAATCACAGTGTCACGCTGTTCTGTCTTACCCGCTTATACATGACCACATTTTCCCAAAATAATCATGTATGCTAATACTTAGGTCGTGACGTATTGATATAGTCTTTCAGCCCATTAATATATACAGAGTTTCAATCTATGTTTTACTAAAGTGGGAGGTATACCTTCTGGGATATATAACTGCGTGTAGTCCAGTGAAGGTCAACAGACGTCACGGAGGAATATGCGGCCTCCATCTTCAGGGTTGAAGTGTGAGCCGACAAAGAAATCAGCATGAAGCATGCAGCATTAAAGGCTCGGCTTCTCAAGTTCTGTTATTCCTTGGTTTATTCTTCAACCTGAAATTTGAAACCACATGTCCTCCGAAACGTCAGTCGAATTTCACCGGACTACACAGAGATGGAAGTCTTCATAACCGACACTGTGAGAACCTCAGATGTTTCATCTCAGCGATGTCAAACTGTAACGATTATGATAAATGCTTGTGTTGTTCGGTTTCTTTCCCTGTTTACAATTTTACAACCTTCAGTGTGGTTGTCATCTCTCAGTCAAGAATCAACTCAGAAAATAGGCCGCAACAGAATTTAAATTACTCGTGGGGGCCTGTACATTATTATCGTCCATAGAATTAAATCTGGCGCAATCCTGTTTTCTAAATATCTGTCAATATAAAAAAATCACAATAGGCATAACACCATTTCTCATGTTTCTTCTATCTTCGAAATTTCAGGTTGATTGACTTGTTTATCTAATGGCTCTTTTTCAACAGCTTACATATTGTAGCATCGAATAACTTGATGATCTTTGAATGTTTAGCTGGATATGACGTGGAAGTACAAGGTGGTGGAATAATTTAAGCTACTATCCCCGAATTCCTTGATGGGATGGAAGAAAATCGCGAAAAATACTCAACCAGGCTGTTCATTCCGAGATTTGACCATGGACTGTCCTGATAACCACAGAACCTTGTCTTTCCGTCTGTTGCAATTTTTGGACCGTTAAATATAATGAAGATAAATACAAAAATGTTTGCTCTTAATTGAATTGCCTTCAGACCGCCTCTGTGGTCTAGTGATCAGAGTTCCTGGTTATAGATCAAGAGGTCCCGGGTACGATTCCTGGCTGAAAAGTAGTGGGTGTTGAACGGGGTACACTCAGCCTCGTGAGAATACTTGAGTAGCTATGTCAAGGAAATAGCGACTCCGGTCTAGAAAACCGAGATTAATGGCCGTGGGGATCCGTTGCGCTGACCACGCGACACCCTCTATCCGCTAAAGTTGACACTAACTTCGCCGACAAGCGGCGATCGCTCTGTCGGTATAGTTCGCTTGCGGACTGAGACCAAGTTTTATTGAAGTGCCTTCACAATAACTTCAAGAAACATGACCAAATCCAGAAAACATAGTTTAAATCTTTATTAAAGAAAAGGGACTAGAAACTTGTATTTATGAGATTGTTAAGACGTTCTGGATACGTTCTTGTAGCACGTGGAACTCTGTGTGACGTAACGAAAGTAACTGCAAACGACAAGAACGAGCAAACTCAATTTGACATAAATAATTTAAAATGTGAATCAGACGCACCTGTACCAAGCATTTCGGTGCCCATTGCGATAAAGAGGATGTATACATATGTACATAAACTAGATATAAGAAAACGGCACGAAAGTTTTTCCTTTTCTTCTTCTTCTTCTTCTTTATTTTCACTATGCTCGGTGCTGACATGACAGTTGCTCTGATATAACTACTTAAGGCTTGTTACGTAATACAAAACCAAATACACTGCAGTAAAAAACATTGTACTTTTGCATGTAGCCTGACAATAACAAAAATGTTAAAGCAAATGTAGGCACTAGTCTGTTAACTCGTGCTATTCAGAGAGTGTCGGTAATGTAATAACCAAGAATGAATTAAAATAAGATCCGTATCGCCTGATATTCACAGGGATCCCTCTCAATGTTCCAGAGAAATTCGGAAGATTCAGACACAGTGCTCAAGCATAATGTTCTGTTATTCTTTATATTCACAAAACAGGGAAATATTACTCTTCAGTAGTAAGGAACTTAGATTCAGACACAGTGCTCAAGCATAATGTTCTGTTATTCTTTATATTCACAAAACAGGGAAATATTACTCTTCAGTAGTAAGGAACTTAGATTCAGACACAGTGCTCAAGCATAATGTTCTGTTATTCTTTATATTCACAAAACAGGGAAATATTACTCTTCAGTAGTAAGGAACTTAGATTCAGACACAGTGCTCAAGCATAATNGGACAACACCAGAGTTTAAAACCATCACGGTGTTTGTGATTTTTTACATGTAAAAAGACAGTTACCCACAATTTGAAAAGTTTTTGTGGTTTGTTTATATACATTTTATTTACCTAGATCCGTTGTTCTTTGTCTATCACGATCAAACTGAAAGCTATATATAGATTCGTAGGTAAACAGAAAAAGGCCGTGAAGGCCCATAGGGTTGTGAGACGTTAAGG
>NW_019721523.1:1771020-1809969 GCF_002891405.2 Cryptotermes secundus
TAAAAACATACGTGGTACATGTCTTCTGGTGTCGCACCCAATGCCATGGAAATCTGTCACTTAGTTCAAAAATTAAGTTCAAAGAATATTAAGGAGGACACTCACACGGACAAGATACTGGATGAGTTCTGAGTCATGGCGATGTGTACCAAGTGTAGGCTGCTTGCTGTCTTCTGGAATTTTATGCTGTGGAATCTGGTTGAAGTTTTCCATCCTCAGGGTTGAAGAGTAAGCAAAGCTAGCAAGCAAGGGGCATGCAAAGTGCAAGTAGATTTCCGACAGGCTTCACAGCATAACATTCAGTAACACTAAATGCCTGTATAGGAAAATGGATAGCAAGTTCTTATTTCTGCCTCTCAATATTTCTGCTCTTCGAGTTTTTCACCTAAAATTTCAGTACATTCACGCGTGGAAAAACTTATACAGTGACTGTGTCTGTCCCTCTGAATCTGTATCGACGATTCCTTTTCTGTATGGTTCAGGTTCTTGAAACACAACCCCTGACCAATAATTGTTGCAACTGCAGTCATACACCGTTTAACGCTACCCTATAAAATTCTGATTCATTATAAGACTCTTTATTCTGGGACGAACTCTTGTAACAAAATTAAAAATTGGTATCATTTGAACAGCAAATAATGGAGACACTGCAACTGAGGATGTTGAAGTTGTGGAAAGAAATTTAGCCACATGTTTACTGATAGAATTCATGTATAAGATGATTGAAGTTATGGCTATCGTAACCGAAAATGGCCTAATTTGGAACTCAATACTAAAGTGCGGAGAGATGTGTAGGATATGATATCCTGCTATAGAGAAACTTTTTAGGAAAAACCGCTCCAGGCAAGACGATCAACTTTTGATGCCTTCATGAAAATGAAAGCTGAAAATTACTTGGAAAGTGGCCCTCAGCGGGGCTCATCTTCAAGTATATAAAGCCAATCCTTATATATCATACGTATTTTGTTAAGGAATTTTAAAAATTAATAATTTTAGCTATGCATGACCATTTTATTTATTGTATAACCTCAATAAATTACTATTTTAGGAACGCATTTCCTAAACTTCTTTTCTCCCTCTTTGCCCCAACTTTGGAGCATATGGCTGATTTCTCTGTTTCATTAATCATTTCTATAGACGGAAGTTCTCCTTGGACGGGTGGTCAGCTCGTCGCAATGCCTCTACCTAAACAGAGGACAACACAAACACAGAATAAACACACACCAAACATACATTCCTTGTGTGGGATTCGAACCCATGAAGCGAGCGAATACAGTACATGCCTTAGACCGCTCGGCTACCGTGACGGGATTTCCGAAACTACTATACTAAAATTAATCCACAGAACACGGATTCAGTTACATCTCTCGTTTCCAGGAAAGCATTCCCATCTTTTGCGGGTGTGACTGTACTTTCATATTTAACGGCATATCTTACTTGCCTTCCCTTTTAAAATATAATTCGGTTAAGAATCAGTGCAGTCGGGTAATAAATCCCTAAATACTATTAGTCTCCCGCATGAAGAATTTCCAATTTAGAACCGTGAAATGATTAGGGCCACTCCCCCACCCCCCCAACAAAATCTTTATAAACCGGAGAGACAAAAATCTCTTCATTTAAACAGGATGAACATGTGCGTAGTTTTGACTACTCGTAAAGAAACTCCTTCGAAGACCAGTGGTACAAAAATTGTGTTGTGCTAAATTATGGCAATAATGCTGTAAGTACGTGTATTATTCCTATGTGTAGCGTGCCGAAGTGTCGTATTAATTGGCAGCTATTCCACCTGCATGTCAGCACGTGCTAATGTGCCTGTAGAAATCTTGATGTGTGTCTTCTACTGGGGTCCATACATGGGCTGCAGTTTCAGGCATCGTCTACTTCATGAAATTGCCGCAGCAGCGCCAAATAAGAGTAGGCGTTCTTCATAAGCTGGAAAAGGACAAAACCAAACGCTGTAGATCTGGTGTTTGAGACACCTGCGTGGAATTTGGCATAAATATTTGTTTAAACACTCAAAATTTGAGGCACCTGCATTCACTCTGAGTCATGTACGTATATCTGTGTCTCCTACGTGCAGTTTGAGACATACGTACACTCATACTGTTTAAGACACCTACATAGAGTAATGTCAAGGTAAGGTAAAGTTGTCCCTGTGCTTAATCTATTTAAGAACTACGCCAAGAAGGCATTTGGCAGGGAGTTGAAGTATAGATCCAGTATTTTCTTGACCTCGGCAGTAGCTGGAGGTGAGTGGTCAGTTTCACGCCCTGCCGCTTTACTCCCGGGGAAAGAGCCCCTGGTACCCTTTGGATAGGAGGATAGGTGGACCCCAGAGCCGGCCTGGACGGCGTGGAGAAAATTCTTGACCCTACCGGGACTCCAACTCCGACGCCTCGGTCGTCCAACCTGTAGCCAGTCGCTATACCGACTGCGTTATCCCGGGCCATCCATACGGTAATGTAATTTCATTAAATGTATTTCCAGGTCATGATACCTCAGACAACTGCTGCGTGGCGTTGTGTGGGCAATAAATAGTGGTCCAGTAAACATAACGACACACAGTGGTTGACCCTTTCGTTGTTGTTTGTTGTTTTGTTGTAATTCTCTTTCAAGATTGGAAAGATCTGCCGCCACTTTAACTTATAGTGCTTGATCAGGCTCGAAAATTCAGGCAATCGAAGAAAATATTAATAATGTCACTGGTTTCAGTAGTTGTGCTGAAGAAATTGAAAGAAATGTGGCGAGAATTTGGCCGCGTCTTAAGCGACCTAGCCTGGTGCAAGCTGAAAACCTGTAAATACTCGTAACACATGAAATTTGGAATCCGTACCGTTGCATCATGCACTCGTAGTTCAATCCGGACACAAATATTCATCCTACAATAAAATCTGCTATATCCGGCATGCCAGGGACCGAAGTGTTGTCGGCTACCTTAATTCTCCGGAAATCAGAGCGTTATACCTATTGTGTATCTTACTGTGCCTCATGGACAGACCTAACAATTTAATTTTTTTTTCTCCTGTAACACTTTCTGTTGCCTTTTCATCACTAGTTACGTAATATGGCTTATACTTAGTATGGAAAAACCAATAAGTCATCAATATTTCACTGTTTTAATCATAATATTCATATCTTAGTCACTTTCCAGTTAATAGAGCTTTCCGAATCATCCAGAACCGGAAATCACAAAGTTACTCACACTCTAGCCAGCACGTCTTGCTCATATCACCAGCGAGCTGCATATGATTTGTAGATTTCACGGTGATGATTTAGGCAGTCTCTGAAACGCTGGATGCTAGCTCCACATTGACATGTCTGTTCGCCCGAGAAGGCTTCATTGTAACCTGCGTAAATTTACGTGGGTTACACCGACTCACCGAGCTGAAGGTGGGTAAGCATAAGTTCCCGAAAAGTCCCGCTCGTACAGCGACCGGGCGTTGAGCCCTCATGATGATCATACAGATGAACTTCGCCCCGTTGCAGTTATTCTGCCAGTCACAGTCGTAGGCGGCTTGGTGCACACGCTGACTCTGCGGGAAAGTTTGCCCGAAACTGATTGAAATTTCGGTAGTTTTTCTTATGTGAATTGGGTGGCAGGAGACAGGACTCAACCCTAATACGTAAAGTTATAAAGAATTGACACCGTTCCTGAACTAAATTATTGGTGATTATTAGTATGCATGATATGTCAAATATTTATGAAAGTTCTTATATTTGAATAATATGTAGAAAATGAAAAATAAGGGAACAATATGAGATAATTAAAAATTTTAAGGCCGGTTGTAATTTAGTTAGGAAAAGAGCTCGGACCATTTTTATGTGTATATTTCGTCTGTTTTGTTACATTCACACCCAGTGCAACATGCGATTAGAAGGTTATAACTCTAGCAGTGGGTACTTCGATCTTTTGAGGGGCCCTTGTGAAACCGGAGACGCACAACGGACCCACTATCAGTCTGAGTGCTTGGACCGACTTCCATGTTAGTCCTGCTATGCAGAATGAGATCCAGTAGTATGGAACTCCGACTCACCCTTCTCCTATGTCTTGTTTAATAACACGGCCGTGATGTGAAACAAAAGTTGGTACAGGATTTTGTACATTCTTGGACGGATGTTTTACAAACATACCTTCAGTATGATATTTATTAGAGAGTATTACAAAGGTACGAAAACGGTGTCTTTCGAATTTCAGTGTAGCGCTGAAGTTCAACTGATTCTATGAAATTATATGTAACGGGGATGATCAGCGAGTAACAGTATTCAACTTGGCTCTTCTGAACTAAGCAAGATATTGCTTTGTTATTAATCGTAATGTGACACTGCCTACTAGTGTCTGAGAAATGCGAATCGATAATAATTAATCGAACCCCACAGTGTTTGACTGCTTGTGGCATCACAGAAAGTATGTAATCGGATTTTTGGATTTGAATTCGTTTGAAATGGCCATATGTTGAACTTGAGAACGTAGTTCTTACTGTGGTTCTAGGTTATCTGGTTGTCAGGTTCATTCAACTCTGACAAGAGATTCCGCGATAATGCATCGCTCTCGAGTTTTCCAACAGATGTATGAAGTTTGACTTGCGGTTCCAACAGAACTGAGTATGGAGACCGTTGTTCATCCAGCCTGTTCACCAGATCTAACTCTCTCTTCCCAAAAGTTAACCATTTGAGCACACTGATAACTATATATTATGGGCCCTTTAAGTACATATACCTACATATTGTATATATATATATGGGTTTCACTTTATTCTCAGAATAGACATCGATTACTTCTCGATACACTATTGAATGTTTCATCTGTGCGATGGGGACACAGCGTGTTTCTCAGGAAAGTGTTGTGAACGGCAGTAACTAGGTTAGTCGCTGGCTTTCCACCGCGGCGGCCCGGGTTCGATCCCGGGTCTGGTCAAGTGGGATTTGTGGTGGACAAAGTGGCGCTGGGGCAAGTTTTCTCCGAGTACTTCGGTTTCCCCTGCTAATCTTCATTCCACCAATTGCTCCACAATCACCCTCACCTCTCATCTGGGGCTGGTACAGTAGGCCAGAAGTGGCCGCAGTGCAAGGTACATAGTCACACTCCCACTAGCAATAAAAAAAGTTGTATGAAGGAAGTTTTAAAAGTATATCAATTTATTCTCGACTATTTCACGTTGTTACCTTGTGCATAAGTTCAGAGCCGAACCAGCAAAAGAAACCGAGTTCAAGCACCGTGCATACGGAGTGCAGGAGGACCCTCGCGAACATCAGTCCCTGTGGTGGCATCTGCACAGGCAGGAGAAGGCATTGTCGTCAGAATTCCTAGTAACTTATCAGCATGTTTAGTAGGAAATAAAGCCGCAGTGAGCCACGACAGAGGAGGGACACAACCCTGCATTCGGCTGGAGCAGCATTNAGGAATATTCTTGGGGGTAAAAGGCGACCGGAGCGTGGGGCTGACAACCTTGCCGTCATCTATGAGCCAATTGTCTAAAAAATGTGGGAACCTCAAAATCTCACAATCCTGTGGGCCTCCACTGCCTGTTACAGGGATACCTTTACTTTTACTCCGTCCGTCCGTCCATCCATCTATCTATCTACTTCTGTTGCTCCCACTTGGAGCATAGGACATTCGTGAAACGCTTCGTTTCACTTCAGTTTCTTAATCTTTGACAGTTTGTAGGACTCCTTGGACGAGGGATCAGTCAGTCACAATGCCGCTATTTATACAAACACAAAATAAACGCAGACAAACATCAACGACTTGAGCAGGATTCAAACCCACGATCCCAGCGTTCAAGCGAGTGAAGACATTTCTTGCCTGAGACCGCTCGGCCACTGTGATCGTATATCCCTTATATAGCCCGTTATAATTCTCAGTGTAGTTACATTCGATACACGCGTGTAGGTAAATGAAACATCTGCTGTTTATTCGCGCTTTCTCAATTTCTGCAGTGTTAGTTGTGTAACCGTTCATTCTGACTGGAGGACTGTTATGTGAAAATTAAATTTTGTATTAAGTTAAGATTAACAATATTACAAACAAAGAGATCCGGCAGATAGCCAGCTCTTACACGCGGAAGGGACATAGTTCAAGTTTTGCTATGTGAACAGGAAGTAACATCTGGTACTTTCCTAGAATTCTGGCAGTTTCAGCAACGTCGGAAAGGCTTTGAGAAAATGAGAGCTGACAGCTTGGGACAGCGATAACTTAGAAGTGGGACGGCCGGAGCCTCACACCCTGACCGTAATACATCAAGGGGCTGTCATCCTTAGCGTCAGGTCAGCATCTGCCAGAATCACATAGCAGAGCAACATGATTGGGAATTCAAAATTTAGGGAACCTCCTAGTTTGAAAAATTAACCAATGGCAGAAGTGGAGGAGTGGATTTCTCTTGGAGTCTGGGGTTCGTGGACCTCAGAATTCAGAGAGAGGGCATTCCACCTCGGAGAGTCTTGACACTACTTTCGGCAAAATCGGACACTAAATTTACCACTACGGCCCTTCCGTAAAATAGTATAAGTACAGTTCAATTCAATAGTATTAATAAATTCAGTTGTATGCAGAAAGCTGGAAGGGATTAAAGGACTACTAAGTGCAACCGTCGAAAGGTGGGTGATTGTAGTGAAGTGTTCTTCCTGCCCTGTCCGAGCCAGACCCTTATAAGACCCTGGGATAGGAACCCAGCTCTACTGATTAAAGTAAAGAACCCAAAGGAGTGAGCGGTGGTGGAGTGGCGCACAACGAAAAGGGCACAAAGGAAGTGAGCGGTTACAGTTGGGAGTTCCGTGTCAGTGTGGAGCATCAACAACAACACCTCTGGAATGGGACATGTAGACATTACGATAACGCTTGAGACTCATGCAGGATATCGGTTCGAACTTCTGACGGGACACTGGCTATCCTGACTGACGACTTTCCTGGTTTTGCTCAATGTCTCCGGCAATTGCCAGGATAGTATCTCCATTAGGCCATGATCACTTTCTTCCAAATCCCTCCCAGGTCACCATCCATCCATCCTACTAATATTCAACTATATGTAATCTAGCTGCTGACACAGTAGTAAAATTAACAACAGAAGGAAATATTTTGTTTGTATGTTGTTGATTTGGACAGTAAAAATTAATAGTATTTATTATTATTGTCATCATCGTCGTCATGAGTATCATGAACATCATTACTATCGCTAAAACTTACCACTAAGACTTGAAATCCCAGCAAACAAATTAAAATTGACGCTGTCAAAAACACAACAAAAAACATACTGCTGAAGGATTTGTTCATGTCTGCAACGTACCTGTGGAAGAATTGGAATGTTAGTCGGATTTATAACATGTAAACGCTCCTAGTTCGAAAAAATTACATATTTCTGGCTTTATAGTGTAGCAACACTGGCGTAAAGAAATTTGAAACGAGAAGAAGTGATAGAACGAGATTAATTACAATAGACAGAGAAGAGGAGGTAATTCAAATAGTAAAATAGTAGTAATTAACTATAAACATTCTTTTCTTCGAAACAGCTGCCTCTTACACTTAGAACTCCTCTCTGTAAAAGTTATTTCCTCACTGTGGTGTAGGTCCGTGAACTGATAGACCTCCCGTTCCCTTCAGAAAAAAAAAGTTATAATTGTCTCATATGTTTTAAGGGTATAATTTCAATTACACCACAGGACATTGCTTACAAATTCAATAGTCTCAGCACTGTTCTATGGTATAGCCTGTAATTTCTGTTTTTTATATCTGTATTTATTTTCTCTCAACCAACGTCCTATCCAACGGGTACTGGGGTCTCCTTCCCGAGAGTAAAGCTGTCGGATCATGGAGCTGACCACTCACCTCCAACTAGTGCCGAGGCCAAGAAAATGTGCATCTATAAATCCACTCTCCCATGCGCCTTCATGGCGTAGTGCTTAATGAGTGAGGCACAGGGACAGCTTTACAAATAGACGTATATTGAAATGTGCGAAATGTTCGTTTCCATGTTTTCATCTTTTGCAGTTGTCTTCGAATATAATTTGTAAATAAATCTATTAACCGTTTTAAATGCATTATTCGTAACTGAGAGTTTGGTACTTCACTTGTTCCACAGCCTAGAGGCCACTATTCCGATGAGGTTTTGTGGTTGTCTTCAGTCCCACCGGAAATATTTGGAGTAGCAACTTTGAATGGACATGATCTCTGTCTACCCATATAAGCAAACTGCCAACCGACGCAATATAACCTACGTATATAGAAAGGGTCCTTAAAGACACCAAACAAGTTTACCTATTAAAGGGGTCTCGGATACCGTAGGCTTATTTATAGACCTATTTGTGTCCCTTCATCTTATGAAGTTGTGAGTATAAATCAGCAATCGATTCGCTAGTGTTCTCCTGAACTTCTCTGAAAGAAAAGTCATGGAATCATGAAATCCTCTGTAGCTTTTCAGGACTTCATATCCTCACAGCGGTGATTATCTTCCACAACTTGTCATCATGTAGTCTGATAGAAGTTCACTGATATTTCGGAGGAACGTACTGACTCTGTCTAGAGAACTAAGGAGACAGCCCGGGTAAATGAAAAGAATCGCTCTGCTTGTTGCTTGTTTAATGTTGGTCACTTGTTTGGCTAAATCATCGACCCTGAGAATGGAGGCAATACATTCCCTCAACATCTTCGAACTTCCCGAAAAATAGTATTTTTAATTTATAACTTGTTTTCGTCGTTAACAGAGAACGGCTGAACCAGATTATTAATTTTTTTATTATTAGCATTTCTTTTGGAATTAGGAACGACTAAGAGTTACTGCAACTTCATACATTTTGTTTGAAATGTTTTACGGCTGTGTATACGTTTACGGTTATGTTTACAAGTAAAGGTATCCCTGTAACAGGACTCGAAGGCCCATAGGGTTGTGAGATGTCGAGGCTCCCACATTTTGCCTAGACAGTCGGTTCACAGATGGCGGTAAAACTGTCAGCATTACGCGCCTGCCGCCCTTTATCCCCCAGGAATATTCCTGGTACTCGTTTCTGTTAGAGGCTGAGTTGACCCCAGGGCCATAGTGCGGCTGGAAGGATTAGGTAAATTGAAAGAATCCACCTCATCGGGATTCGAAACAGCTACATTCCTTCTTGAAGCATAGTGCCTCAACCAACTGCGCTACCCGGTTCCCCTTACGTTTATAAGTATCTGAACGAAGTACGTAACTAATTTTTAAAATGGTGGACTTAAATATTGAAGCAATCATTTCCTTAATTAAATTCAGCCTACACGATTGATATCTCAGTATCTGTAAGTATACACAGGACTCCAGGTCTCAGTTACCAGTCGTCTGGTGTGAATAATTACCTGCAACATGAGAAAACTATGCGTTCACTTCCCACAGAAACTGTACAGTTATATGGCATACTTACATGAGAAGAGACTGGTGATATTTGATACATTCTTTAACATACGTCAAATTTTCTCTTTCAACTTGCGCAAAGGACTTCATAGTAGATGACGTGTGACTTCCTTCACCACACCCAAATCGTAAAGTACTCCCATATGTTCTGTTTAAACAGTCCCTGTTATTAACATTCTTTCGAATTCTGTTTTCTCCTTTCTCTTGTATCACAAACAACGCCGGATTCTTCAAGATTTGTTCAGGGTAATTGCCTTCTATTCTCTTTTTATATATTTCAGGGCCAGATTTCATAAGCGCGTTCTTGTTTATGTTCTTCAACGAAATGCTGAGGAGGTCGAACTGATAGCCCACACAGATCATGAGAGTGACGCAGAAACTATCAATGCAACCCATACACCAAGCTTCCAAAGCGGTGAGCGTGGCCTGGGCTGCGTATTCAATTTCATATTGAGGACTCTTCGTGGAGTCCCAATTTGGATAATAGGATTTAAAGGGTAGACTCCTGTGAGGTCCTGCGGTATAATTTAGAGTGTCCTTCTCACCCAGCTCCACTCTCGTGGGAGTCAGAGGATGCAATATCATTGACAGGCCTGTAATGCAGTAGAGAATAATGTAACTTGTTGTTATCTTCCTCGCATACCCAGTTGCTTGCCGAATTATGCTCGACTCCTCAGCAGTGAGGTTTCTGTCGTGAATGTAGAAGTTCTCGTACAAGGTCCTGATGAGGTTCTGGACTTCTTTCCTGTATAAAATGAACGTCATCAGTTTCATACCGCTTCTGAGTTGAGTCAGAAGAATGCTCATCACTTCAATCCCGTCCTGCAAAGGATAATCTTCGCAGATTATGAAAAGGGGCGCCGCTATGCTCACAGAATAAAACAAAGTTACGGTGAAAGTTGTGTAACCTTTATACAAAATGTTTATCCATGTTAATGAGCTGACCTCATCGAATGGAAAGATCGAACCCAGCTTCAGAAGTGCAAGGTTCAGATACAAACATTCCTTTGGCTCCACTTTGTTCTCAGGTACCTTCATCGCCAGAGATGGACCTTCTTTGCAACGTCTGTTTTGAAAGTACAACTAACGAATGACTCATTTTCTTGGGTAGTTACTCAATAATGTTTTATGCGTTAATGTTGTTATGTGAAGGAAATTAATATCGATCTAGCTAATTTGTTAATTTGTTTATCCTAATGGTGTGCTCTGAGCTGTGAGTTGTGAAAGAACACAGATATACAAGTACACATTACAGCATATGTCTAATGTGCAGTTTATAGATGGAAAGTTTTCAAATTAAACTCTTCTTAAGCAATCAGATATTTAATAATTCTGTTCTTGAAACTTGTAAAAGTCAAGTTTATAGAATCTTGCTGTCTCATACGCGTTTGAAACTTCTCTTCTTCAGAAGCAGCTCAGGGATGACTCATGCCATGTTTAAAAATTGATGGGCCTTTTGCAAGGTTACGAACAACGAGAAAGCTGTATGATTTGAAGTTCTCACAGAGGCCGTTATGAAGATTTATATTTTATGGGATACAACGCCGTGTAGTCCGTTGAAATTCAGTGGATGTTTCGGATAAATATATCAGTATTCAGGGTTAAAAATTAGGACAAGCAAGGAACGAATATGAAACAGGAAGCAAGTTTGCTGCCTTATTCATGCTTGTTTCTTATTGGAACTTCTCAACGTTCAAGATGGAGGCTACATCTTCCTCCGAAACGTCAGTTGCCTTTCAACGGGCTACACGATATTATATCCCAGAAGATAGGACTCTGCAATGAGAAACTTTTTAGAGTAACCTAATGGAGGACAGTTATTGAGAAGCTAGCAGTCGCTAAGTTATTCGTGATTTGTACGTTTCTATGGAACCAGAATGTTCATTACCTTGTTCAAAAGAACCCAGAGGTTCCTATCTTTGGACAATAGACCAACTAGCACTATCGCCGTTGCTTAGCCAATATTCGAGACCCAGTGTAACATGTCGTAACATGCCATCAGCAGATAAGTTGAAGGAACGTCCTTTGGCGGTTGCTCTCGACTGCGTATCTAGTACGCTAATACCTAGCCTTCACAGCCCGAAGCCGTGTCCTCTGTCAGCAACCTGAGAATATGTCATTCCTTGTTAACAAAGTATTCACTTAATGTCGAGGAATTTATTGTGCTCTATGTAATTAAATGCCTTTCATTCCAACTCATTAGAATAAGTTGTTTGAAAGGTTAATTGCCAGATTCACAGTTGCACTTTGTATGAAACTGTTCACATAGACCATCGTGTACTTTCCTGAAATAATTTTCTACTTAAAACCGCTTGCCCATAATTGTGATGATTATATTCTTGTTGTGCAACTCGGAAACTGGACCCGTTTCAATGATCAGATGTAAAGGCCGCATAAAAATCTAGTTTCTTTCACTTACCCCCCATACACTTTATGATGGAGAAGAGTCCAAGCGCCCACTTTCGAAATCATTTTGTTTATCAAATATACTTCCTTACTTACTCATGGAACTGAGCTCTTCTGGAGGAGCCGCCAATTCTGCAGCTACTCAAGAATTTCCCAGCATTTTATGGAACCCGAAGGTTCATTACCGTGTTCACACGAGCCTTCCACTGGTCCCTATCCTGAGCCAGATCTATCCAGTCCATACCATCCCATCCTATCTCTCTAAGATCCATTCTAATACTGTCCACCCACCTACGCCTTGGTCTTCCCTGTGGTCGCTTTCCTTCTGGCTTTCCTACCAATATCCTATGCGCATTCCTCGTCTCCCCCTTTCGTGCTATCAAATACACTGCAGAAATAAATTTAATTTTAATAGCTATTAATAGAGCTAATTCTCTTTCCACTGTGAATATTTACCTTTTGTACAGGAATATAGGAGAACAGTGTTACTGCTGGCGTTTTGCAAGATTCTACAAACCAGTGTTTGATAAAACTGTTTGAAGGATTACAATCATATGGTTTTCGTTTGCAAATATTACAAAACGAGTTAGCTCAGTTAAGAAGCCTATGTTTTATTCTGAAGGCTACTAGAGTTAATCCCGACTGCAACTGTGCTGATTGGTACCTCATATACTTCATCTGATCCCGTCCCTAATGGGCTGCTCTTTTAACAGATTCAGCGTATTCGCCATAGAAATAATCTCAACACCATCGCGTATTTGCGAATTAATACAGTTCTGATTATGCTTGCTGGCTAGGCTTTTACCAATACAATAATCTCTGATTAAAGCGCGCCCTATGGGGGACGCGAAAATACGAGATATGTAAATTATCCATACTATAGTACATCTGTTCTACGAACTGGGGTACGTCGTACCCTGTGTACGCAACCATACGGAAGGAAAGTCCTGGATGTTCAACGTGTTTTCTGGTATAGCCACTTTCATTCCCGTAGTTTGTTTAAAACTATATCTAATAACTTTCTAACGGTCTGCCTCACTAAGTGACGATGGTGCACCACGGTTCCCATAGTAAATGGAGTATACAACAAATGTTAAAAAATTTTAAACTTCAATAACATATTCACCGTATACAAATGACTATCCTTATACGTGACTTGTCATGTTGGTAGCTCATATGGTTTTCTAGGCAGAAGTCATATAGTGCACAAATTTCTACCGATAAAGTTGTTTCAGGCAGTAAATATTCGGAAGTGTCATTGAGCAGTGCCTGGTTTAAGTCTCTACTGGGACGCCGACTATTCTGACTGAGGGTTTTCGTGGGTTTCCTAAGTTTTTCTAAGCAAATGTCGGGATACTAATTTAAATTATACCGCGAAAGCTTCCTTCTGCATTCCTTTCAATTAATTATTCATTATAACAGAATTACTTTGCGCTGTATAAGCTGGGTTGCAGGCAACCAAACATCCACAGGTTTGCTCTCGAATCATTTGTGTCTTAATGTTACATTTAGCAATTAAATGCTATAATCCAACGATAATATGAGATTTACGAATATTTCATAGGTAACCCTGTTGAAATCGACAAAGGATGATTTTAGGACCAAATCCAAATTTTTAATTGCTAGTGGGGTGGGACTAAGTCCCTTGTACTGCGGCCACTTCTGGCCTATTGTACCAGCCCCAGATGATAGGTGAGGGTGATTGTGGAACAATGGGTGGAATGAAGATTGGCAGGGGAAACCGAAGTACTCGGAGAAAACCTGCCCAAGCGCCACTATGTCCACCACAAATCCCACTTGATTAGAACCGGGATCGAACCCGAGACGCCGCGGTGGGAAGCCAGCGATTAACCGCTTGAGCTATGGCGTTTCAACTCCAATAGGAATCTAAACGTTTTATTGTCTGGAATTACACTCGCTTTGCTCGCTTTCTGCAGTGGACGGACAACAAATGAAGTCATAAGACTGACTACTTTTCTAAGATTGTTTAGAAAGTGATTTAATCTACCAATGGAGTGTAGTACAGCAAGTGTCAGGCAGCTTCTTATGGCGCTATAGAAGACAATGGAAAAGTATGATATCCGTGTTAATTGTTCCTATCCCAAACCGCAACAGAGCTCTGTGATAATGTGCACTGTACATCTCTTCCATATATGATACCACTATTACCGATAATTAAAGAAATACTTTACCTATCCTGACTAATTTATCGTAAATTTTGCAGTAAGTTCAGAAGAATCTTGAGACAGTAAATCCGAATGGTGCGTACATTTAGCCCTGTTTCTTGATTTATAATCATTGTACTTCCTTTCGTTTGACGATACGCAACTGATATGCTTGATACGTCTTTAAAGTAACCTCATAAACCACTTTTGTAACTGCCTTATTTCCCCCCCCCCCTTTGGCGCTACAGCCCCAGTGGGCCTAGGCCTACCTCCATGAACTCCGTTCACTTCGGTTTTTCTAGATCTTACACATACGGTAGGACTCCTTGGGCGGGTGTTCAGCTCGTCGCAAGGCCTCTACCTGTAGACAAACACAGAAAAACGCACACAAACATCCATGCCCTGAGTAGGATTCGAACCCACGATCCCGGCTTCCGAGCGAGCGAAGACAGTGCATGCCTTAGACTGCTCGGCTACCGTGACCGGCTGTAACTGCCTTATAGTTTATGCTAATTGTGATGACTGCTCTTTTATGTTAGGGCAAATTTAACTTGTGTAATCACGTAGCTTATTAGTAATTCAGATAATGTGTCTAAGTAGATCCGGATAGCTCACTCAGCAAAGGTGCGTAGACCGCGGGATATGTTTTTCAATTCCAAACCTGGGAAAGAAATGTTTATATTTCCAGCTCTGGGACCCAAGCAGCCTCCTACTCACTCGGTAACAAGAGGCTCTTTCCCACTGGGTAAAAGGCCAGGGTATGAGTCTGATCACATATTTCAATCTAGTGTCCAGGTTAAATATGCGTGGAACTATGCCTTAAGTTCGCCATACGTTTTCATAGCTTGGTGTTTAGTTAAGCACAGGGTAAATTTTATCTTAGTTACCTTATTTTAGGGGCCGCGCCATAGCTCAAGCGGTTAGTCGCTGGCTTCCCACCGCGGCGGCCTGGGTTCTCCGAGTACTTCGGTTTCCCCTGCCAATCTTCATTCCACCAGCTGCTCCACAATCACCCTCACCTATCATCTGGAGCTGGTACAATAGGCCAGAAGTGGCCGCAGTACAAAGGACTTAGTCCCATGCCACTAGCATTACAAAAAAATAGCTTGTCTTAGATAGGCTTAAGAAAATTGTATTTACTGGAAAATGTATAATCTTGGAACTCTCATAAGAGACAGCCCAACTGCAATGAATGGCGACCCTGCCTTATGCGAGCTCCAGGTTCCACTGACCCGGTGAGTAGCGACTGGTAAGGGCCCCTTCCCAGGGTTATGCGGCTGTTAGACGTGACTCGTTAGACACGGTAAGTAACCTGTATAAGGGAAGGAAACTCCGAATAAAAACCCTGGTCGTCGGAGACAGGGAATTTTGCCGCAGACTGGTAATCTTCTCGAGTAAAAATAACTTACTCATAATGCTTCATGTTTCAGGACGGAAAGGGCTAACAAGCTCAACAATATAAGATGATGATAATGATACTGATGAATGGATTGGTGTTAATTCTACTCCGTCAGTTATGAGGACACCTCATATCACAAAAGTGCGATGTGGACAATATACAACATTGTTTGCAAACCACCTACAGAATGAATCATATTCACTCAAACGTTGTGCTGAATTCTCGTATCTCCCATGCTCAGTTTACTGTAAATAAACTCTTCGATCTCCAGTTGGTAAGGCCCCTAACTCTGTGGTCCTTGCAATTTCTTCCGTTGACAAAAACAAAATTAGAAAGGTAAAATGGACGGGACCGATGATTCGCTATTACGTTGTAAATTTTGGCAACACTTTTATGTAGACGACGTTTTACGATAATGAGTAAATGAAAGAGTGGTAATTCGAGTGAAACCATGACGCAAGTTGAGTTTATTTACGTATTTATAATTTATTCAACAGCGGCTGAGACTGTATAATGTGGAACGGCTGCATGACGATGGATAACAAATTCGAAATGATGTGAGAGAGAGAGAGATCGACCATGGCCTAACAAAAATACGAATACTTATCTCGGAATTTGCTCGAGGGTCAGGTGACACGCGAAAACCCCTAAGTCAGGATATCTGCTGTCTCACTCGAAATTCTAACTGGACATTTCCGAAATATAAGCCAGAATCGTTAGCGCTTGAGCCAAATTGCTTGGGCCAACATTTGAGAAATTTCTAGTGTTCAGAAAGTGAAGCCACAAGACAGATGGTAGGAAAGGACAGATCTTCTGTGCTGAACGACTCCAGTCTTGAAACTAAGTGCCGCTGTATTTCCGTGGACAGGAACAGCTGTCGCTTTGAATGGTAGCCATTCCATCCGAAATTCATAATGTGCTGTAGTGTGTGAAGACTCTTCTCCTTGTGCCACTTGCTACTACCAGCGTGCAGTTTCAGGCATCGTCTTCTTCATAGAGTTTGCGCAGAAGCGCCATGTAAGAGTAAGCATTCGTCATTAGCTGGAAGAGAAAAAAAAAGATGCTGTAGAAACGGTGAAGTAAGATAACACAGTGTGTCGAAAGTACGGCACAAACTACATTGAAGAACACGTGTTTCATTAACAAGAGTGGAAAAATTCGCTTCACATAGAAATACACACTTTAGCCTACTTTTCTTTCTAGGAATAAAATAGTGTCTGTGTATGTGCCTTTGTGTTTATGTCCTATTTAAACTTCCAAACCTATCTGTCGATTTTAACGAAACTTGGTATGAACGTTATATTATTAGATGTTATCCCAATAAGAGCATGGCGAATCCATGAATTTGTGAACTGCGAGTGGCAATTGCGTGTTTAAAATATTGTGACGTGTTGCGCTATGGATGACGCCCCTCCCTTCCCGCCAGCCGTGACGTGCCGAGCGGAGCCGAAGTGAGCCGAGTCCCAGCACGCTGGTCACTATGCAAAGCGAGTAAACAGCGGTGACGTAACACGGGACGCCGCGGTTGCTATGCAGGGAGGGGCGCCATCCATAGCGCAACACGTCACAATATATTCCGAAGTGATGTGAGGCAGGAATGGTGGAGGTGGAGGCAGACAGTTCCTCCGAAACGTTGGTAGCCACCTACAGACTACAGCCCAAATAAACAGAACCTAAAACACAATGAAACATTCAACCTCAGTCATTGTTTAATAGTAACTGAGGTCGAATACTGAACCAATGGCTTCCCCTCATCTACCTGTCATAACAATCTTGCTTCCATGAAGTAGGTCAAAAGTGACATTTTATCCAGCAACAGAAAAGGCAAATAGATTAATGTTCGATTTCAATGTGCTATTGCGCACATGAATCTGCCATCGAACGATTTTCGTACTTCACAGAGTCAGAAATCATTTGTGTTATATTTCACAAATTTTTACATTTAAAAAGTGTTTCTCGTAAAACTTGTTGATTTGAATGTAATCTAGGTCTCTAGTTTATGGCGTGTTCTGTCATGTGATAGTGTTGCGAAATGATACATTAGTCGGGTCTTTGTTTTCTGTCAGCTTACCGAGCTGAAGGTGGGTAAGCATAAATCCCCGAAGAATCCCGCTCGCAATGCGACGGGGCTCTGAGCCTTCATGATGATCATGCAGATTAATTGCTTTGTCCCGTTGGAGAGGTCCTGCCACTGACAACCGTACGCTGCTTGGTATACATCCTCGCTCTGCGGGAAAAACAAAACACTGATCGTAAGTAAAGCCATTGCCTGTTAGAGTCACTCTCAGATTTTGTTTTATTTCTCAGCAGAAGCGTATTTAATTATTAGACCAAAACTTGTTACACATTTCCATCCTATAATATTTGTGGGACCTAAGGCCTATGCCAAAAGCAGGAAATACGACACACAGGATTAAAGTAACAACAACAAAAACACACAGAGTACTTCTTGCAAGCTGCCCAGCCACTGGGGTAATTTGCAACACAGAGCGGGATATGATGCAACCCTTAATGTTCTTCATCAACACAGCCAATGCACACAGAATGGATGCAGTAACTTGAACAAGCAAAATGTGATCGAATTTCTCCTTTCATACATCGCATCCAGTCTTCACAAGCTTTATATACCTATACGTCCCTTCCTTTATACGCCATAGTTTTCTGAAACATCTTCTCTTTCCTTATAATTGTTCTTTTATGTCTCATTTTGAGGAGTATCTTTACATTTTAAATAAATATTAAATATTCATTGTTGTAAGTGTGAAATGTGGGTACAGTAAGCACGTGCAGCAGGGTGGTTAAAATTGTAGGGTTTGAGGTTCTCACACCGGTGGTTAAGAATGGTTCTATTTTCTTCCATGTAACGCTATGCAGTCCACTGAAATTAAGCCAATGTTTCGGTAGAACATTTCGTCTTTATCTTTGTCCCCCAGCAAGAAACCATCATGAAGCAGACAGCAAGCAGAGCTGGTATCTTGCAGGGCTTACAATCCTATTCTGAAGATGGAGGTGATATGAGTCTTCGAAATATCGGTTAAATGTCAGCACTCCGTAAGGCGTTGTATCCTTGTATCCCGGTTGGTCAGAGCTGTCTTGAAAACCTGAGGACACACTGTTAAACCTGCAGGATTTATCACATGGGGTATCTTAACCAGCTGCAGGCATAATTATGAAAGGCCCAAGAATACTATGGGCTATGGAATGAGCTGGATGATTGAATGATTCAAGACTTCCTGTCAACCGGGTTAGCGCTGTCGGTATAACGGATGCCTGCGGACTGACGACCTAGGGATCGGATTTCAAGTGCCGATAATGTCAAGAATTTTCTTTTCTTCACTTCGTCCAAACCGGTTCTGGGGTCTACCCAACCACCTATTCAATGGGTATCGGGAGCTATTTTCCCAGGGGTAAGGCGGCCGGAGCCGGTCACTATAGCCGAGCGGTCTAAAACATGTACTGTCTTCGCTCGCTCGGAAGCCGGGATCGTGGGTTCGAATCCAATATAAGGCATAGATTTTTGGTATGTGTATGTGTTTATTCTGTGTTTAGGTAGAGGCCTTGCGACCGGCTGATCACTCGTCCAGGGATACCTACCGTCTGTAAAATGATCATGAAACTGAAAATCAGAAGCCAGTGAAAGGGGGCAGCCGGGACGTGAAACAGACCACTCACCTCCAGCTAATGCTGAGGTCAAGAAACGTGGATCTATACATCCACTCCCCCATACGCCTTCATATTGCTTAATTAGTTAAGAACATGATAACTTTATCTTTTACCCTGTCAGCTTCATAGGTCAGCCTCTGTGCAGTATCGAATGATAACTTGATCAGTGAAATAAGAGAGCGTCGACGGAAGCTGTTGTTACCCGCTTTAAATATTATATTTTATTATTATATTATATATGATTAAATATTCTGTAAGTTTCCTTGAATCGAGGAGATCCACTAAAAACTCATTCAAATAGACGGTCTCCGAACCGAAATTTGAAATCGGAACCACTTTTTTTTTGTTACCACGACGTTTTGTGGGGTTAATTAAACGTATAGAAATATGACAAAGGATAATCAAAAGATATTTTATAGACAGCTCGTCTGCATCTATATGCTCCTACGCAATCCGTCATGTGACCCAGTACCGTCGAGTTCCCGTACGAACTAACTGGAACATACAGGCAGCGCCATGGCTCAAGCGGTTAGTCACTGGCTTCCCACCGCTGCGGCACGGGTTCGATCCCGGGTCTAGTCAAGTGGGATTTGTGGTGGACAAAGTGGCGCTGGGGCAGGTTTTCTCCGAGTACTTCGGTTTCCCCTGCCCATCTTCATTCCACCAATTGCTCCACAATCACGCTCACCTATCATCTGGGGCTGGTACAATAGGCCAGAAGTGGCCGCAGTACAAGGGACGTACTCCCACCCCACTAGCAATAAAAAAACTGGACCATTCTCTGGTTCCGTAGGTGAGAGCCAATCCATAAATACGCAAGGGAAAGTATAAATTTAAAGAAACCTTTAGTCTCTCTCAAAAGTCTTGTTGGTAGCACTGAAAAAGATAGCTGATGTAATTAGCCTCGAAGAGTTCAGTCTTCTGGGTTGTAATGCCTTATAGCCCAGAGGAAGCCCAGTAATTCGGAGGAATATAACATCTCCATTTTCACTTTCGAAGAATGAGCCAAATAAGACACCAGTAGAAGCAGACTCAGCCTGCCGCTTGCTTCTGCTATTTTCTTGGTTGCTTTATTTGTTTCGGTCCTGAAGATGGAGGCTTTCTCTCTATGCGCCGAACGTGAACTTGATAGTTACAGCCATGAGCGTCTCAGACCCAACGCTATGACCAGTCCCTCAGCTGCATCTAGCTGGTTACTCTTGTCTTCTTTGTAATGATAGCACTTAGACCCCTTTAGCACGGCTTCAGAATTTCACCAAACGAGAGCAAATGATCAGTGATCTGGCATCTGATGTCAGAGAGTGTGAAAATTATAACATCTCCAGAAGAATAGCAGCTCAGTTGAACTAATTCCATGGAGCTAAGTATTTTTGAGAAGTCAGAAATTGCTCATCTACTCAAGAATTTTCCAGTATCTTGTAGAAACCGATTTCTTATTACTGTGTTCACGGAGCCAGATGAATCCAGTTCATGCCACCCCATTCTATTTTTCTAACATCCATCTCAATATCATCCTCCCCCTACGCTTAGGTCTTCCTGCTGGACTTTTTCCTTCTAGCTTTCCCACCAGAACCTTGTATGCATTCGTCTTCTCCCCTTATGTGCAGCATCTCCTTCCCATCTCAACCACCTTGACTTTAGCATTCTAATTATATTTGGCGTAGAATACAAATTATGAAGTTAATCATTTTGTAGTTGTCTCTAACCTCCCATCAAAGAACAAGTATTGATAATAAAGAGTTTTGGTGGCCGTTGACTTTAACAAGTGTTAAGGGTAAGGAAGAACTCGATCAGGGTATCCGGGACAATTTCAAATGATGAAATTTTATCTCAAATAAGTATATTTCATGGACAAATGACGTAACTGCCGACCGAAAATATTCTATTCTGGTGGAATCTGAAAACTCTTGAAATGTTGGGCAAAATTCATTACAAAATAAAATTATATATAATGGCCTTTAGTTCTTGCCTTGTCTTCATACGCTACAGGAACATAAATTTTAATAAGAACTCAATCTCGTGTCAATCACTTTAGTTTATTACCTTTTGCATAAGTTCGGAGCCGTACCAGCAAAAGAAGCACAGCTCAAGCACAGTGGCCGACAAGTGGAGGAGCACCCGCGCGAACAGCAGTCCTGGCGGTGGAACCTGGCCAGGCAAAGAAAATAATATGCAACATTTTAGGAGCATGTCATTATGTCTAACATGAAACAAAGCTGTAGCGAAATACCATAAAGCAGGAGCACTGTACAGACATTCGGATACAGTGGACCACATCCAAACTGCAGTCATCAATCCAGATCTTGCCGGCGGGATTATTTTTCGTCATATTCTGAGATAATAGTAGAGAAAAATAATAAAATCACTCTTGTTCCTAACTTTCAGGTTTTCTGGCATTCTCAGACTGTGATGAGAGGTGATTGATCAGCGGGAGTATATGTCCGTCCTTACGAACATGGAGAGACAGAGAAAATCAAGTTGCTGTCTCGTCACCAAAATACAGGGCAAAATCATGACATAAAGATAAGAAACAGATATTCTGAAAATGTGGCACAGTTCAGATATTTGGGAACGACGATAACAAATCAAAACCTGATTCAGGAGGAAATTAAGAGGAGATTGAACTCTGAGTAATGCTTGCTACCATTCAGTCCAGAACCTTTTGTCTCCTTGTCTGCTGTCCAAAAATATAAGAATTAGAATCTACAAAACTATAATTTTGACTGTGGTTCTGCATGGGTGTGAAACTTAGTCTCTGACATTAAGGGAGGAACATAGACCGAGGGTGTTTGAGAAGAGGGTGTTGAGAATATTTGGATCGAAGAGAGATGAAGTAACAGGAGGTTGGAGAAAACTACATAATGAGGAGCTTCATAACTTGTACTCTTCTCCGAGTATAATTAGAATGATCAAGTCAAGGGGGATGAGGTGGGCAGGGCATGTAGCACGAATGGGGAGAAGAGGAACGCATATAGGATATTGGTGGGAAAGCCAGATGGAAAGAGACCACTGGGAAGACCAAGGCGTAGGTGGGTGGGCAATATTAAAATGGATCTTAGAGAGATAGGATGGGATGGTATGCATTTGATTGATCAGACTCAGGATAGGGACCAGTGGAGGGCAGTTGTGAACACGGTAATGAACCTTCGGGTTCCATAAGATGCTGGGAATTTCTTGAGTAGCTGCACAAATAGCGGCTTCTTAAGAAGGGTTCAGCTCTATGAGTGAGCGAGTGAGTGACGAACATGGAGAGATCAGCCTGTATAGAGACTGGCTGCGGCCTGGGCGGCCGGGGTTCGACTCGATCAGGGGCAGGAAATCTTTCTCTATTCTGTAGCTTCTAGGTCGAATCTGGGGCCCAGCCGCCTTTCTATCAAATGGGTACCGGGGTCTTTTTCCTGGGGATAAAGCGGCCGGTGCGTGAATCTGACCATTTGCCTCCATCTAGTTCCCAGGTCAAGAACGGTAGAAATATACCTCCACTCACCCGTACAGCGTAACGAAGTGATGCTTAATTAATTAAGCACAGGGGCAACTTCTTTTCTCTTATCACAGAGAAAGAGAAAGTTTGACAAAATAAAATAGATGCAAAAAATAATAAATGTATGTATATAGCTTAGTAACTAATTATAATCAAGAATAATATTTTTCCATTTTTGTTATCACAATCATAATTACTGTCACATTGTTCAGAGTCTTACCACTATAACTTCAAATCCCAGCAAACAAACTAGCAGCGACGCCGTCAGAAACAGGACAAAGAACAGAGTGCTGAAGCATTTATTCATGTTCACAACATACCTGTAGAAAAATTGGCCTGAGATAGGAATTCAAAACACACTCTAATACTCTTTCAAAACCTTTCTGAGCAATAACCCATGTCATTGCAGAAGAGAAAAGAAAGTAAAAGAGAACAAAGGAAGATTGAGAGGGAGAGGAAAGAAAATGTAAAGATAAATAGGAAGAAACGTGAATGGTAAAATATAGGCAGAAATGTAGAAAAACTTAATAAAGAAAAAGAATAATTAAGAGAAACAAAAGTACCGAAAATGAAAGGTAAATAACAAAAGAAAGAAAGGAAGAACTGAGTATGAAAAGAAGGCGGTGAAGGATTGAGAAGGAAATTCAAATATATAAAAAAAATCAGTCGTTAATTATAAACTCACGTGTTCTGTGATTAGCGACAGCTGACTCTCCCTCCATCACTCTAACCTGGTTGTCCCTCCTGTTCCCCTTGTTCACTAATTACGCTGTGGAGACAGTACTTGACTTTTGAAGAAGCTAATAAACATTAGTAGCCAGTCAGTTAACTCGTATGCTCCAGAAATATTATGCCAAACACAGTTCTTTGAAAGACGATATTGTCTTCGATTTATGTTTGTCGTTAGCGAAAAAGGCGAGGAATTTGTGACGAGCTAAATTGTTTACATTTCTTCTGCTGCTAATCCTGCTCATTGCACATTGAATTCAGAAACACGCAAGATTAAAATTTCTGTGTTACAGTTTTTGCTCATGTAAAAAAATACTGCTAATGTATGTAAGATTTGCAGTTTTCACAGTGAAAAATGCGCTAAGAACCTTCGTGCAACCATTCTGCTCAATGTTAAGTTAAAAACCAACGTTTCAGAGATCTCTACCCCCTCCTAAGGTGTTGGCTTCTTGTAATTTTAAAATAAATTTTAAGGTCCCGTTAATGGAAATGTTGAACAAACGTGGCGCGATGCGTACTTTCATTAATTTGAATATTCAGACGCGGAAAATTAAACATAAAGTAGGCTGAATGCAATAATGCCATGGTTTGGAAGTCAACTGCAATATGAAGATTCTTATTTAGCTCCATACGGAAAGAAACTGTTTTTTTTTTCTATGTACTTACGTGAGAAGAGACTGGTGGTGCTTGATACATTTCTTGATATAAATAATTGTTTCTCTTTCAGTTTGCCCATAGGACTCAGTCATAGATAGAATTTGCTTTCCTTCATCAGATTTTAACGATACATTAATTCCTTGTAAATTATTCAAATCTAAGTTGTCCATGCACCAATTGTCACTAACATTTCTTTGGATGTTGTTTCCAGTGTGTTCTGGCATCACAGGCAACAACGAATTTTTGTCTAAAGTAGATACTCGTTTCGGATAACTGCCCTCTGCGCTCTTTCTGTATATTCCCGGCCCGGATTTCAGTAATGCGTTCTTCTTAATGTTATTCAGGGAAATGCTAAGAAGCTGGAACTGAGAAGCCACGTAGATCATGAGAGTGGCGCAAAATGGGTCAATCGAGCCCACACTCGAAGCTTCCAAAACAGTGAGGATAGCCTGGGCTGCGTATTCAATTTCAAACTGCGGTCTCTTCGTGGGGTCCCATTTCGGGTACCAGGTTTTAAATGGTAGTCTTGGAAGTGTGGCGGTGTGATTTGCATCAGCTGACTCGACCTGATCTGTTGAGTTGAAGGTGATGGGATGTAGTATCATTGACCAGATCAAAAGGAATATAAGGACGAAGTAACCTATTGTTATCCTCCTCGCGTGTTTAATTGCTTGCCGAATAATGCTCGACTCCTCAGCGGTGAGGTTTCTGCCGTGGATGTAGAAGTTCTCATACAAGGCATTGATGAGTTCTTGAATCTCTTTTTTGTATACGATAAAAGTCATCATTTTCATACCGCTTCTGAGTTGAGTTAGAAGAATGCTCATCATTTCGATGGCGTCCTCCAAAGTGTAATCTTCGAAGACATAGAAAAGGGGCCCCGGCAGACTCATCGAAAAGAAGAGAATTACTGTGAAGGCTGTGTAACATTTATGTAGAATATTTATCCATGCCGATGAGCTGACTTCATCAAGTGGGCAGACTGGCCACATCTTCAGTAGCCTGAGATTCAGATCCAAACATTCCATTGGTTCCATCCTGCTTCTGGATTCATTTATCGCCAGAGGTGACAAGCTTCGACTCTTGTGTTCCGAAAGAACAACTAATAAATCACTAGGCTCTCTAGATGAAATATCTCCTGCATTTTATGTGCACTAATGACGTCTGAAGATCGAGAACTGTCAGGTTAACTGAGCGGATGTCTTTACGCTGAACGAATATAAGAAATGTGCTGTGTTTCCATGTATAGATAAAACGTTTCTGCGGAACTTATAACATTTTTATGAGACCTGACTTTAAGAAACTAATTAAACTGCATGTTATCAATCAAATACCTAAAAGAGATAGACATTCTTGAAAATTCTTCGTATGAAATGTATAGGTCCTTGATATTTCATTTGTAAATACTTCGTAAGGATCAGAGGTGGCTCGTCCCTGCAGGATATTCGCAGATTTCGTCCAGAACTCAGTGTGTTAAGTATGATTTGAGATTTTCACGGAGCTGACTATGCAGAATGCTGTCTTCTAGGATGTGGCGCCAAGTAGATATTGTGTAAACCGACGTTTCAGAGGAACGTATCGTCTCCATCCTCAGGGTATAAAATTCCGCGAACGAGGAACCAGCGTGAGCAGGTGGTTTACACAATATCTACACGGCGCAGCATCCCAGAAGACGGCATTCTTCAATGTGTTAAGGCTCGAAAATCATAAAAGTAATGAAGCGGTATGAATTTTAATGTCATAATCATATAATCAGAAGAGAATCTTAATTTATACAGTTTATGTTGTGAAAATTAATCGTACGCCATCTTTGCCATAATGTATGCCTTCTTCAGCAACGTTTCAACTTTTGGTTTATACTTCTTGAATGCGTTAACTTTATTTGGTCCGTACGAGTGTCTTATTGGTTTAATTCGTTTTCAGAATTATAAGTGATGTAATTTCTTGAGCCGAATGGGTTGACGTAGCATAATACCTTTGACTCATATTTTGGAGGTGCCCGGTTCGAATCTTGGCAGGGCCAACGGCTTTAATGACTGAGATTCTTCGTGGTATATCTAAGTCCCTCCAGACAAGTTCAGATATAGTGCCTCAATTGGACCACAACGGATTCCTTCAAAATGGTTTCCAATTCTTCATTCGACTCTCATCTTGCCATTCGGTGCTATGTTTTCTAGCTATTTAGATCATGGTGAAATGTCCGAGAAAAGAAGTTTCGTTACGGTCGTGTTGATAGAACGATAAGTTGATAAGATATGAATACCATTTGGAGTCATGCTTATAATGTTTTACAGTCGCATTCAGATTGCCTTTATATTCTGCATTCAGAAAAACTTTAATGGTGAGGGCCCACCAAGGAAACTGGCAACTGCAACACAACCGAAATTTCCGAGAATTGTTATCAGCCTGAGTTGAACACACGTTACTGATTGGAGAGGCGCAAATTGAGGAATCGGCAACACCGTAACATATATTCAACTCAGCCTGATACGATTCTCGGAAATTGAGGTTGCGTTGCGGTTGCCAGTTTCCTTGGCGTGCCCTCGCCATAATAAAATCCGAATGGGGAATTTCCGTCTCAAAATATTGAAAATTATTTGTGGTGTTTGTTATACCGTTTAGTTAGTTAGTTAGTGAGTTATTGGAGAAGGTGGGTTTCCCCATGCACTTAGACCTGTCTTGGTACATTGTGCTTCCGTCTATGATATTCTACCAGTCTCTATATCCTACCGGTACTGGTGCTTACCATCAGTCCCGCCCAGCCAGCGAGACCGGNAAAATTCGACGACCTCCGCCGGGTATTTGAACCCGCGTACTACGAGTCATGAGGTGGGAACGTTACCTCTAGACTACGGAGGCCGCTTGTTGGTATACCGTTTAGTCGAAGCAGGGTTATTACGTTTAATTCTAGTTGCGTGAAGTGTAGCGAAGCCATTTTTAACGCAGTTACTTGATTCAGAATACACCAATAAATCGATTTTTGATTAATCGACGTGTAAAAGAATCCCACAGACTGAAGTTTCACTCTTATCATTCACAATCCGTCACTGTACCTGAACTATGGAGCAATATGCTTCTTCCTCGAAAGTAAAGACGCCATTACTGTGACTTGTCATAAAGTAAATTTGCTTCATAATAGGCCCTCAAGTACAAATATTTTGGTCCCAATTACTTTATGACAACAATTACGAAAAATTACTTTAAGTGCGGTGGAAATTTAATAAGAACTTTCTTTTTAAACATTTACACAGCAGCTGTCGTTGCTTGACATGCAAACTTCATTAGGCCTCATCTGTTTGCTTTGAACACGTTAATTACATATATATATATATTTTTTTATTGGCACTACAGCCCTCATTTGGGCCTAGGCCTACCTCCATGAAACTCTCCGTTTCACTTCGGTTTTACTAGATCTTAGACATATGGTAGGACTCCGTGGTCGGGTGATCAGCTCGTACACAAACACAGAAAAATGCACACAAACATCCATGCCCTGAGTGGGATTCGAACCCACGATTCCGGCTTCCGAGCGAGCGAAGATAGTGCATGCCTTAGACCGCTCGGCTGCCGTGACCGGCTAATTACATATATATCGGTGTATTTTAATACTTCTGATTTTGGTAGTCAGCAAAGTTTTACGCCGAAATATCTTTGTTATTTAAATTAAACATTTCGCTACCTATCTTAGGGCAACCAGACATGGCGACCAAGAACTGCATATGTTGATAAGACATGGGGTCTTAAGATTTGATATTTGTGGGTTAATAAACTCTGTGAGGTAAAGTTGTGACTGTGCTCAATTAATCAAGCATTACGCCATGAAGGCGTTTGTGGGAGTGGATATATAAATCCACATTTTCTTGACCTCGACACTAGCTGGAGCTCAGTGGCCAGTTTCAAGCCTAGGCCGCTTTACCCCGGGTAGGAGGTGGGGTAGACCCCAGAGCCGGTCTGGACCATGTGGAGAAGAGAAAATTCTTGACACTACCGGGACATGATCTCCGGACCCTCGGTCGTCCAGCCCGTAGCCAGTCGCTATACCGACTACGCTACTATATTCACAGTAAAAATACTCGTAGCGTTTTGGTGTTGACTCTTTCAACATTCAATAAAGAGAGGTTCTGAAAAAGGAAGGCGTTTACATGTTACTTAGATTTTCAGATGAAGCGTTACTTTGATATGCCATTATCCCATATATAATAATAATATAATAAAATAATGAAGGCTGTAACGGTGACGTAAGAGAAGTGAATCGTGCATATTATCAATGTTTTGCCGTGTTACAGACAAGTCCATCATAACACGCCTCGGATGCAGGTGAAGTGTAGGAGTCATCATCATCAGTAATCTGTCAGACGACAGGTCCACAGTCTCTTCCAAAACANTTCTCCAACACCACATTTCGAAACTTTCCAGATGTTTCTGATCTACTGCCCTAAGTGTCCATGTTTCAGCCCCATACAGAGCTATGCTCCAAATGTAGCATTTCACTAGTTTCTTCCTCAAATTTAAGTCCAATTTGCTGGTAAAAAGATTCTTCTTCTTGCTAAATGCAGCTTTTGCCATGGCAATCCTGGATTTAATTTCACTAGTACACGCGTAGGAGTATCTTCGGGAAATTCACTGAGTGTTGTCACATGACTTGGCATGAGATGTATGTCTGCTACTTTGTTACGCACACACGTGTACTAGCTATCACACGTGTGAAAATATTTTAAATGGCCGGCCGATTGTAATTCTGAATTTCGAGTTCTGGGGTAACGAACGAACGGAGGGCCCACTAATATCACCGTTAACTGTAAATATACAATATTAAACAAAATACTGCGGGTAGGCGAAAGGGGGTTGGCTTCCAGCTTGGATTTGGGTGGGGACTAACAGCTTCTCACCATAACATAGTAGCATGTTACATAACGTCACACAAATGAGTTTGGTGGGAAATTTATCGGGTATGGGTGACAGAAGAAATATTGTACGTAAAATTTGTAGAAAGGAATAAACCACTCGAGAAAACAAGGCGTAAGCCTAGGTCGAAAAAAGAATATTGAAATTTATCGTGAAGAAATATACAACATATTCATGTAGTTAAGGATACAGTCAAATGTCAGACTCCTGTAGACACTGTATCGAATATTCACATTCCACAAAATAAGATAATTTAGTACAGTTCATCAGTTAACACTGTTTAACGTAAGTCACTCATGCAATTCCCTTGATATTCTACCCTATTGTTATTTTCACCTTCGACAACATTTTGGACTACTGCAGTCTTCAGTAGAATTCCCAACGTCAGGAACTACTGGATCTACAACTGTGTATGCATAATTACCTTACACTTCGTGTGTACAGAATGTAAGGTTATGTATATACGTATACGCGTATGTACGTACATACAGTATATACCAGTGTAACACCCGCTGTGAATCCTTCGGATAATCTCATCATTTGGTGTATACACTTTCATGCTCTTAATTTTCTCTGATTTCTCCCATATTCTTTCCAGTCCTGCACGTTATCAAATGGTGTGCCGCAGCGGAAGTGTGACATCATCTCCAACGAATAAAATGTTCCTTTGTGTAGTACACTACACAAAATTGTCAATGCCCTTAGAATAGACATAATACACTGAAGATATATACTTCGTGTTCGGAATTTACTAGCTGACTTGCGTTCCTGCAGCGCGAACCTTTCGATACTTCGTTATTATCTTAACGGAAACTTTCTAAATTTTCACACCTTTCATTTCGTCATAACAGTGTATATACATACGTAAGTAGCTTTATTTAATACGAAAGATAAACTTGACAAGGGAATGTAACACCTCGATGGTGTTTAGAGTGCCATCAAAAGGGACGGTATAATTTTATACGTCTGAACGACGGGGGCACGCGGTAGCGTAGTTGGTTGAGACACTATGCTTCAAGTCGGAAGGTCGCGGGTTCGAGTCAGATGAAGTCATTGGATTTTTTTTTCAATTGACCTAATCCTTCCGGCCGCACTTTGGCCCTGGGGCTGACTCAGCCTCTAACAGAAATGAGTATCAGGAATTAATTAAATACTTTTCCTGGGGAGTAAAGCGCGGTCGGCGCGTAAGGCCGACAACCTTACTGCCATCTTTGAGCCGATTGTATAGATAATGTGGGACCCTCAACGTCTCACAACCCTATGGGCCTTCACGGCATGTTACAGGGATAGCTTTACTTATTTTTACATCTGAACGACAATTTTGTGCCATTTTATTGCACAATTTTATATTGTGACATGTAGACCCACTTTTAGACAACGCTCGAAATACGCTCTCGCAACAATAGAACCAGACGTGTTTTCTATGTGGTTCTCATATATCAATTGCAAGGTAACGGACCATTAGACACTTATTCTTGACAACAGAAAATAGTGTTTTCCGTGGGGTCCGTGCCGAGGAGTTATCTTGAAGACAATCGACACTACAGGAGTCAGTTGAGGTGTGAGTTTAGGTGTGGAGAGTTAAGCAGCGGACAACAGAAGATTCTCCATTGCTAAGATTTGTTTCCAGGACACGTCTAGTGAAGACATTGCAGAGGAACAGCCATGGTTGAGAGCTATTACCAAGTAAAGTCTGGTGAGAGTAGACTGAGGAGACTTAGTGTTGAGTGATCTGTAGTGTGGAAATCACCAATAGTGTTATAGTTATTTGTAGTTACGGCCTGTAAGTGGTCAGTAAATCTATTCACCGATCCAAACCCCGTCTATAGTCATAAATACATGTGACAATATATTACGATATTAGGTATGCTGTGTGTGTATAAACATGCATAATATAAAATTATGGACTAAAGTAAGAAAAGACAGAGGGTAAAATGGAAACATTTTCACCACGAAAAAAATCTGTTGATGTGTAGCAAGACTCCAACGTCATTTTGGAACAAGCGAGGTTTGAAATACTAAAATTTATCGAAAATATTTTAAATGCAGATTTATTTCAAAATTTTATAATAACCCAAAAAATATATGCCCCTACAACTGAACTTGTGTCCCGCTGCCCGAGAACTATAACCAGGTGATAGTTACGAAGTCGTAGGATCGATCACTCTGCTAGCGAAGAGGGGCAGTTTATTGAAACTGTCCACGATGAATGCGAGGAACGGGCGATCCACATTGAACACTACTGGAACAGGTTTCACACCCACAGCAGTAATAAGGACACCAATTACAGCTGTAAGATAAGCATTTATATTACCTCATGTGTTTCTGTACAATGAAAAGTATCAAATGCTGTAGAAAGGAGTCATGTTATGAGTCAAAATAAACCAAAATATTGTAATGTATTCCGGGTTAACGTGACTAATAATAATGGATCATGGATTAGATAAATAGATTTATTGGACACTCAGAAGTCGTAACTACAAATAATTATAATATTCTAAGGATTAGTGTTAACTACGGCACTACAAACATGCTCGTTATATAGACTCGGCACGGACCCCACAGAAACAGCTTTCATTCTTGTCGCGTATTGTCATAGCCGCTCGTTTACAGCTCCGTTGCCTAGCACTGGGTGTCCGTTATTGTCGCGTATTATTGTACGCGTTACGCAGCAATGGGTTGTTTACCAAGAATCTGTCTTCGCGGGAACGTGAACATCGAGCCGTTGCCTAGCAGTGGATCGATACGTCACAATATGAAAATGGATTCGTTCTATCTGTATTCTTTGTGGTAAAGCGATTTTAGATATTCTCAGTAGCTTTTCAAATTGTGCTACAAATGGAACATATTGTGTAAGAAAGAAGACTGCATTAAAATGACGGATTTATATTTAAATAAAATAACTACATCGCGAATAAACTTATTGGTCTATCGTATAGGCCTACGTACACATGATCTAGAATTGGCACATATATAAAATTTATATTTCTTCAATATGAATAAATTAATGTTGAATTATATTTAACAGAACTGGTTGCCACGTTTTGAGGTTTGATCGTTGAAAGTGAAATTTCATGGCTCCGTTATATACTATATATATATATATACTCTCGTGTATGCGCGCGCGCACTCTCTCTTTCTCTCTCTCTCCAATGTTGCATCACATTCTTCGAGAAGAAAGTGAACAATTTTTGGTGGCACACATAAATCATATAAGTTCAACCAGAATTTAATAGAGTAGGATAGGATTCATAGAACTCTTTTCACCATGAAGAGCAAATACAGATATACACCAAAGCTCAACATTACTTAAGTGCTATTGAATTGTCTGTTAAATATTTCAGATAACATTTTATTTCACAATTTCTTCTTTAATGAAAGACTTTTTTTTTTGACTGAAATTTGTTTTTCCCATTACGAAGCCGTGGGGTCGGTGACTCTGCAAGCGAATAGCGGCAGCTTGTTGAGATCGTCCACGATGAATGCTATGAAGGGATGGTCCACTCTGAACACAAGTGGAGGAGGAGGCAGTATTGCACTAAGAGTTTTAATTATGATGGCTGTAGGGCAAAGAAATCCAATTAATGAAAAGTATTATACCAGACTTAACACGTAGTTACTATAGGATTCTGACGATGGTATATAACACATAGAGATATTGGGTTTTCGGACTTTTTTGACCCAGTGATTGAGGCTAGCTCTTTCTAAGGGACCCAACAGAATAGGTGTTTTCCCTCACCTGAGGACGGAAACAGATCCAGTTTCCGAAACGTCGTGTTTTTCTTAGTTATCTTAAAACCAGGACGATGGATAAATTCCGAAAACCCAATATCTCTACAGACTTAACATGTTAATATTTTATCATTTGCTACTGGTTGTTTCTGGCCCGCTATATGATGATAAGCATTTATAATATACAAATTACGAATATTTATTTCATGTGAAATTTACAAATTTAACTTCATTCATTCTGGTCCGTCACACTAGTTTGACAACACCGTCCAGTGTGACTCAGTATATATTTATATAGTGTCTTTATATGTTTCGGTCAGTTGTGACCATCTTCAGAAAGCAATAACAACATATGAGGGAACTACTATTACATATAACATAGTGCGTACATAGTGTGTCCAGGTTCTGTTAGGACTGTGTTCATTAAAAATACAAGTCATGAATTATTTACAAAATTTCACTCTTATTATTCAAAATAGGGGGTACGCGGTAGCATAGTGGTTAAGGTACTATGCTACTAGCCGGAAGGTCGCGGGTTCAAGTCCCAATTAGGTCATTGGATTTTTTTCAATTGACCTAATCCTTCCGGCCGCACTAAGCCCTGGAGTTTACTCAGCTTCTAACAGAAATGAGTACCAGGAATTAATTAAATAATTTTCCTGTGGAGTAAAGAGCTGCTAGCGCGTCAGGCTGACAACCTTACCGCCATCTTTGAGCCGATTGTCAAGGTAATGTGGGACCCTTAACGTCTCACAACCCTATGGGCCTTCACTTTTTTTATTCAAAATAGTCTCCTTCTCAAACAATACATAGCTGGAATCGATTGAAAAGTTTTTGAAAACATTTACATTTCCTTTGGATGTCCTGGATGTGTCGTGACCGTCACCTTTCATCGCCAACTTAACTTTTGGGAACAACAAGAAATCTGCTCGAGCCAAATCTGGNCACCATGTCTCGTCACCAGTAACAATCGATTTTGTAAATTTTGTATCACTTTGGGCCGACCGTAACATGTCTTTGCAGTGTTCCACTCTGGCATGTTTTTCATCGCCTGACAGCGCGTGCGGTACAAACCGTGCACAGACCTTCCGTTTGCCCAAATCCTCGGTCAAAATTTGATCCACAGTACTCACATTAACCACAGGGCCCACAATAGACGAACTTCCTCTAATGAAAATGTCTGTGTATTATTAGTGGTGTGACAAACTGCATATAATACACACATATGACTATGCCAGGACACTCTAGGAGTGCACCGAAAATTTGTTTTGTACTGCTATTGAGCAGCAAAATTAGTACCCACTGAAATGACAAAGCCCTCTCACTGTCAAGGAGTACGACCCTCTGCCCCCCCACGCCTCCGTAAGTATCGAAGACACGTCTATGACATTGATGACAGTGATGGTGCGTGATGACTGATGATAATGAGTCCTGATCAGGCTCAAATCAAGACTGAATCTACCTATGCTGCTCTACACACCGATCCTGAAGATGTAAGTAGCCTGTACCTTCTAAACGTCGTCAGCACTGCCCACATGCACACGGCATAAACACCCGAGAGCTGATTTAACAGAAGAAGTTAAGGACTATCTATCTATGATTCTACAGCTCTTTGTTGGGCCTTCACCGCTTTTTTTTAGTTTATTGTACTTTCCACAGTCGTCAGGACTCTTTGGATGGGGGATCAGCACAGGGCAGCACAAACGCAGAATAAACGTACATAGACATCCATGCTGCAAGTGGGATTCGAACCCACGATCTCAGTGTTCTAGCTGACGAAGACAGTTCATGCCTTAGGCCGCGCGGCCACTGGGATCGGCAGAAGTTAAGGACTGCGAAACCTAAAATCAGTAAGGTATACATCTACCAGGCACTCCCTTACAGTTCCTTGTCCCTGCTAGGAGCGTATTGAGGGATCTAGCTGTTACAGTTGGCAGTACCTGTTGCTGCAGCGGCTGTTGCTCCGTCCTCATCTACTTCAATCTCTGCCTTCTGGATCACTTGTGACACAGCTACAGGCTCCTCCGAGATCCCAGTCAGATTTGCTCGGTCAGTGAATATGTCAGTCAGACCAATCTGAGAAACAGAAGCACGTCAATCTGTAATGCAAACCTCGCCTTTGCTTCGAACTATTTATTGTGTTACTTTCGGTCACTAATGCAAGACCCGGCGTTAATACCCCTTAACTCCGTGGCCTGTAGTCCGCAAGCTAACTATACCGACCGAGCGACCGCCGGTTGTCGACGAAGTCAGTGCCAACTTTTGCGGATCGAGGGTGTCACGTGGTCAGCGCAACGGATCCCCACGGCCGTTAATCTCGGTTTTCTAGACCCGTGCCGCTATTTCCTTGAAATAGCTCCTTAATTATCCTCACGAGGCTGAGTGGACCCCGTTCCAGATCCATTACTTCTCAGAAAATCTGGTAGCACGGAGAATCGAACCCGGGACCTCTGGATCTGTAGCCAGGAACTCTGACCACTAGACCACAGAGGCGGTCGTTAATACACCTTACCATTCCCAAAACAACTCCGCCCTAATTCCTGTCCGCTAGTGACCACGCAGCTGCTTCGGCTGCCCGGGTCCTGAGTGCATTGCAGTGCTGGTATCTCCGCTCCTGCTAAACGCCTTCGTATTATGATCGGCAGTCATACAGCAATACCAACTTTACGTTCTGCAAAGTAATTCTTTGACGTTGCATTAAGTAACTAACCACACAAGTTCTTCTTGAGAATTCAGCATTTTCATTATCGAAAGTATTTATATTTCGATCTGTAATAAGTGGCAAGAGGAAACGTACTATTACGAACAGATACAAGCAAATGAGTATAACATGTAAACATTTTGGATTATTAATTTTAAAATGCAGAACTTAAATTCAATTAAGATCTAAAAGTTTGTGCCGATGATATATTGATACAGTTATTGACTTTATGGACATTATTCATGTAGTTCGCTTGTGAACTAAATCCACGGAGTAGTAGTATGGACATTATTCATCCTCCTACTTTTATTTTTAAAAACTGGAGGCTGGACTCTCTCTCTGTTCTAGTCCCCAACTCCTGAGAGAGGGACTAGCTCTATCGATTGGGCCCAACTGAATAGGTCTTTACATGAGGACGGAGACAAAATCCAGTCTCCGAAACGTTGTTTCTAAATAAAAACAGGGCGATGGATAATGTCCAGAAAGTCAATAATTATATTAAGTTAAGGTGTCTAAAACAATTGAAAGAAAAAAACACCAATATTACACGATTATCGGTGACAGCCCCGAAAGCTTCACATTTTGTTTCACCAAATACTTTGTACCTTTTTCAATGCGGGGCCGAGCTCCAACGTTGTTTGCAGCTTGAACTTCGGCAAAGACAGCTGAACTTCCGGTGAATAACCGCGATCCTCTAAGTTCTCAATGAGGTCAGAGATCTCAGGTCCAGTGATGCTGTTCACCAAGTTCTCTACGCCGTCCTTCTCGTTCGGCAGAATTATCAGCAGATAAAATCGATTACCCTTAGGAGAACATAATTATTCAGTCGGTTTCATGTATGGAAACGTCTCACATAACGGAAAATCAATTGCTGAAAATCAAGTTATGGGTCATCTTTTATAACAGTGAGCCCATAATGTTATCAGGCTGCTGTCTCTTGTTTCATAAATATCTGTACTTGGAACAAAAATTGTATGATAACAGTCTCCTAACTTAATACAGAAATTTAGACGTAAGTTCGTGTGTAGGAAATGGTAAACTCTGGTAATACTTCGCAACCAGGCCACGATAAAAATGTAAAAGAAACGGAAACAGAGACTTGCGAACATACAGAGAAGCCACAGTGTCTGCTTATGGAGCGATGTTTTATTTCAGCTAATCCGGTAACGGTTTATATAATACGAGTGAAAAATCTTTTCTAGCTCAATTACTAAGATTCTGCACCAGAAAATTATAACTACACTATTTACTTGAAACTAAAGAACAATAGACCACTGTAGGTCGCGGTGCAAGGCCCGAGAAGGCCCACCCCTTATACATTCATTCATTTATACTTGAAACTATCTGTTTTATGAAAATATATTCTCATACAATAAAAATGTGTTAGAAAAATAGTTTATAAACTTCTATGTTTATTTACTTCCTCTTTACATAAGCGTATTGATATAATTATTAAAATGGCAACTTTTGGGACGAACTGACATTTGTTTCTACGGATTCTTGTACTGACATGCTGAAGATGGCCCCTACTTAATTTTCACTCATGAATAGAGAATATAAAGCCTTAGAAAGAATAAGTACAGTTTTGGCTATAGACAAGTGTGTAGCGCCATTAATTTTCTTATTAAAGCCTTATGATGTGGTGGAAATAATTCGACAGTATTATTTTCTGGTATTGTCACTTCCATTTTGGTACGGAAGCTCAATAATCCAAAACCTTACACAATTCTTCTTCTAAGATGGAACTCACCTGAAACGGAAGTTGCAACCATCGTGAATTCAAACTTTCAAGAGAGCCTGTTAGCAATTTTTTCTTAAGATGCATAGTTGGAACTTTCTTTGATGTATTGGGTCTAATGAAGAAATCGTCATCTCTCGTCTCATTCTTCAGAAAAGATGTCTTCCAGAAATTCTTGAAGTAAATGGCATTAACCAGTACTAAACGTGTAAGGCTGTCTAGTGAATCTGAAATGATATTTCCACATAGTCAATAAAGTATGCACTCATTCATAGATATGCATTTTGCTGAGTACTGCGATGTTTCGTTACCTGGAGAAACAAGATTTGGGATTTTGCCGTGTGTGTGATTTGAAACCCAAGAGTTTATCTCTCCAGCGGCTGCCGCAGAATTTGAAAACTGCACAGTCTCAACTGAGGACAGGAAGTCTTCTTCCAGGACCTTCCGGAACCCGGATTTTACTTGGTATCCTTCATTCAGAAATGCACCGTTGGCAAATTCGAGAGACTCATTTCCAGCAAGTACCTGTTGGACAGTAATTTCATTCTGTATATAACCGTAACTTCTTATTTGCAATGGATATACCCGTGTGGAGGCGGGGTCGAATAACTTCACCGTGACCCTGCGAGTCGTAGGGTCACGGTCTCAAATCTGAGACAGGAAACTATGGTCAAGAGTCCCAAGGGACTCGGACCCGAGAAAGACCAGCATGGACCAGCAGCACATACAAGAGACAAACACGTCCTCTTGTCACAGATGGCGCCCCATAAAAATAAGACCGTAACTGTCAAGAAGTAATAAATATGTGGTCATGAGCCCCAGATGGGGTTCGACACCAAGAATTACTGAGTGACTGACCGTCAGTAGCAATGTGACTTGACTTGACTTACAATGGATACTTCTCTGAAATGATTAGGATATCGGAATTAATAAATAAGATAATGAACTCGTAGATGTATATACCCTTGTTACGTGTTATGTGAGCGAATACTTCTTTAGTCTTTTAACAGTTATTACACTCCAACTTACATTTTTAACAAAGCGGCCTCCGTAGTCTAGAGGTAACGTTCCCACCTCATGACTCGTAGTACGCGGGTTCAAATACCCGGCGGAGGTCGTCGAATTTTTAAGGGCGGAAACATTCAGGGAACAAGTCCTCCGGGAGGGACTTTAAGCCGTGGGTCCCGTGTCGTAGCTTTACGGCACGTAAAAGAACCTCATATCCCAAAAGGAGGTCAATGAGCCAAATTACGGACGTTTTCCGCCCAGCAGCAGTCTCTAATACCTCTGGTAGATGGGGGAAGCATTATAGATACCTCTCAGCTAGTAGAGCCGGTCTCGCTGGCTGGGCGGGACTGATGGTAAGCACCAGTACCGGTAGGATATAGAGACTGGTAGAAATCATAGAGGGAAGCACAATGGACCAATACAGGTCTAAGTGCATGGGGAAACCCACCCTCCCCAATAACTAACTAACTACATTTTTAACATTACTAACATTGATTATGGCATGGAGACCCGATGAAGGTGAAAGATGTCACAAATTGAGATGTGGACTGCGGTGAACTGTGACACGGCGTGTGAGTTAGACTCTGAGAATTTGCACGAAGCTCGAGAAGTACAACACAGGAATTTTTCAAAGAAAATTCTTTGTAATGTATTGTTGGAAATCCGGCCGAGAGTATCATATTTACGATGCTGAGGAACGACTGTAATGTATACCGTATCAAGTGAGATCTTTAGCAGTATATCATCTTATGAACACCACTTCCTTTTAAGAAATAAACGCAAGAACTGTAACTGTGGTCATCTTCATGCCAACCACTTGCCTAAGTCAACCTCTTTTCTGAGGTACGGCCATGAACTTGTACAGTTCTGGTTGTTTTTTTTAATGCTAGTGGGGTGGGACTAAGTCCCTTGTACTGCGGCCACTTCTGGCCTATTGTACCAGCCCCAGATGATAGGTGAGGGTGATTGTGGAGCAATTGGTGGAATGAAGATTGGC
>NW_019721523.1:1810088-1826862 GCF_002891405.2 Cryptotermes secundus
TAACCGCTTGAGCTATGGCGCGGCCCTTACAGTTCTGGTTACTAAGCAAGTATGTAGTGTCTGGTAGAATATCATAGAGGGAAGCACAATAGATCAAACTGGTCGCGGTGCATGGGGAAACCCACCCTCTCTAACTAACTAACTAACTAAGTATGTAGTGTCATAGTTGATAAACCAGTACTTTTGTTTTGTCCTTATTATTAAAGCACCCGCCAATAATGCAACAATAGAAAAAACATCTAGAACATGTTTCTCACTAAAAATGTAACTTGAATACTTTATGATGTTGATGAAATCACTAAAATGTCATTAGGACACTAAAAATATAACTTATACATTAAAAGTGATTACCAAATTACTAAAATGTCTCTAGTTTTACATATGTTTTTTTTTCAGTTTACAACATGTTTCGTCCGCATATGGACCATCATCAGGCAATTTTTGTTTTGTTTTTGGGGAGACCACTGCACTGTTCACTTGTCCACCAACATCATAAAGTATTAAAGTTACATTTTTAGTGAGAAACATATTCTAGATGTCTTTTATATTGTTGCATTATTGACGGGTGCTTTAACAATAAGGATAATGTCTCAGTGCAAGGGGAAACTGAAATATAACAGTAATTTTGTAAGTGGCTCTGTGTGAAATTGGCAACAACTTTAACATTATATGGAAAGCACGGCGTTTGACAAACCTGAAACTGTATATGCACTCCGCAGAGTGGCTATAACATACAAACTAACATTTTCCTAGCAGTACAACATAGAGTTATATAACATATTTGTCTACAAGTTTACGTGTGCGCGCCTTGTTGAAGCTTCAGCTAATTACACAGGCGTGACCTGAAACGAGTTACGTGTCTGCATATGTGATGACATTCAACAGATATGGTTTTGTTTTAGTTGTCCGGCTCGTATGTTTACCGTTTCCGTCATGTTACCTTGAGATTTCTCGTGAGATGACTGTATCCATCTCGAGACTGCTCAGGGTCGAGATGCAACACTTCCTCCAGCTGAGTCGCCGTGTTGCCGCCTGACCCCTGCTGAACGAGGGCCAACAAAGTGGACACACTGACAGGAGAAATCACCACGTTCCCCGCATCAGCCTTCAGTGCCGCCTGCGTAAAATTGACGTGTTACATTCCGAGCTTTAATATACCACTCAGAAGACGTTAGAGTTAGAACCTGAAGGAATGTGAACAAGGGAAAAGTTTTTCCATACAGTAAGCCTACACTGTTTTCCGAATGCGTTTTTGTTTCTTTGTATGTTACTGGCACTGCTACTCGTGTATTACAGACATGGATGTTACTGTATATATATATATATACAGACGTATATGTCCATTTCACAGACTTACAAATATTTTATATGTATACTATTTCGTTTAATTGGACCGAAGAAGGATGAAGTGACAAGAGGTTGGAGAAAACTGCATAATGAGGAGCTTCATAACTTGTACTCCTCTCCAAGTATAATTAAAATTATCAAGTCAAGGAGGATGAGGTGGGCATGGCATGTAGCACGAATGGGGGAGAAGAAGAATGCATCATGTAATGTTTTTTTAATTCCACCACAAATCCCACTTGACCAGAACCGGGATCGAACCCGGGCCGCCGCTTGAGCTATGGAGCGGTTATAGTGGGATTTGTGGTGGACAAATTGGCGCTGGGGCTGGTTTTCTCCGAGTACTTCGGTTTCCCCTGCCAATCTTCATTCCACCAAATTCTCAATTATCATAATCACCCGGGGCAGGCTACAATAGGCCAATCAGTGGCCGCCGTGCCGAGTGGACCCAGTTGGACTCCACCCCCCACTAAGCGAATTAAAAAAAACCGCTTGAGCTATGGCGCGGCCGTATGCATCATGTAAGTTACGTAGGGTATATGTATGTGGTTCCCAGTTACCTTGAATAGGTCCACTGAAAAGAGGTATGTTGCTTCGGCGACCCGATTGCTGACAGCGGTGCTTGACTCTTGAGCTCGTGAGAGCCACGATGTGCACAGCAATAAATACAGACTTGCTGTAAGAAACAAATGTTGCAGGATTATAATCGCGCCCTTTACATCTGGTCAGTAAACCTCAAATCAGCAAGTACAAAATATGACAAACATTTAATACGGATGAGGGAATGCGTACAAACGTGGTGATGTTTTCTTTTTCTGGAGCTCAAGAAAATTGTATACGGCCAACATGAAGTGGGCTTGCGGCTTGCATATCCCTAGCTTCGTGTAGCTTTAATTCCTTACCTTACTTTACGTGACCTGTGGGAGAAACATTCACTCAGTCCTCTTATTTTATGTGTCGAAATGCCACGCGCGAGATAAACGCTGGAACACAGAGTGTCACTGTATGACACCCATGTGAAAACTGGTTCTGTAAAGGAATTGAAAAGAATATTCCCTCGTAATTTTCAGTTCCTCATAGCAGATCTCTTTATACAAATACAATTAATTAGCATATGTCAAGTAAGATAAGGCCGGTCACGGTAGCCGAGCGGTCTAAGGGATGCACTGTCTTCGCTCGCTCGGAAGCAGGGATCGTGGCTTCGAATCCCACTCAGGGCATGGATGTTTAGTTTGTGTGTGTGCGTTTTTCTGTGTTTGTGTACAAGTAGAGGCCTTGCGACGAGCCGATCAGCCGCCCAAGGAGTCCTACCGAATGTGTAAGATCTAGAAAAACGGACGGAGAAGTTCATGGAGGTAGGCCTAGGCCCACTGGGGCTGTAGTGCCAAGGAAAAAAAAATAAGGTAAAGATAAAGTTGTCCCTGTGCTTAATTAATTAAGCACTACGCCATGAAGGCGTATGAGGGAGTGCACGTATAGATCACATTTTCTTGACCTCGACACTAGCTGGAGGTGAAGGGTTAGTTTCACGCCCCGGCCGTTTTACCCCCTGGGAAAATACCGTTACCCATTGGATAGGATGCTAGTTGAGCCCCAGATTCGGTCTAGACGCTATGGAGAAGTGGAAATTCTTGCCCCCACCAGGACTCTAACTCCGAACCCTCTGTTGTGCAGCCCGTAGCCAGTCGCTATACCGACTACCGACTACGCTATCCCGAATATCGGTTAACACAGACTTTGTTTAACTTACACTGTCAAGTAAATATACAGTACGGCCGCGCCATAGCTCAAGCGGTTAGTCGCTGGCTTCCCACCGCGGCGGCCCGGGTTCAAACCCGGGTCTGGTCAAGTAGGATTTCTGGTGGACAAAGCGGCGCTGAGGCAGGTTTTCTCCGAGTACTTCGGTTTCCCCTGCCAATCTTCATTCCACCAACTGCTCCACAGTCACCCTCAACTATCATCTGGGGCTGGTACAATAGGCCAGAATTGGCCGCAGAGCGAGGGACTTAGTCCCTCCCCACTAGCAATAAAAAATATACAGATCATCAGATGTTGAAGTTCACAATCTCATAGTAACATACTACTTTCCAGCGCGTGATTATAAAACTCTTGCAAGGTACGGTGTGCGGACAAGTAGAATAAGTGGATCAATCTTCTCCAGCGGCTAACAAATGATGAACAAGGTTCCGCTGCAGCTCGTATAGCAAGGGTATCCATGGACTCTTTGAGGGAAATATTTCGGGATAGAGTCGAAGTTTCTGACCTTGAAGATGGAAGCAGTATGTACCTTCAAAATTCCGAAAACAGCCTACAACGACACAGTGTAGCAACCGAATAACAGAATTATCATGAGTAGTTAACCACAGTGAAAGCCCAAATCAGTAAGAATATATTTGGCAACGTAGATGAACGCATTGTTGACATTGACTGAAAATTTGAGGAGTAAGCGAAGGACGGTTGGATTTGACTATTTGAGAAGTCTTCAGGCGACGAAATAAAACAGACTGGACTTAGAAATGAAGCCTTGTGGTAAGGAGCGGATGTGGCTTCGTCAGAGATAAGGAACCTAGGAACTACAGCGTTGAGATGGTGCGGCCATATTGAGGAAGGAAGAAAGATTGCCGAGACGTGTGCGCCACGGAGAAGATGAAGGAGAAGAGATTGGGAAAACAAATTAGTATGAATAGTGAAGAAGGCAAGCCCATAAAATGATAACGCCAAAAAGAAATTCTCTGCTCTTTGGAGATAGTTCCTTGAATGAGAAGACTCACAGACTGACAGCCATACTCAAATCTCGATACGGCCCCGAAGAAAGGCCTCTGTCCCACGAGTATAATTCGTACTCCAGCGGAGTACACATATATTCTAAACGCATTCTTTATGATTTTGCATATGACGTTGGCCTTAATGTTCTGTATATGTAGATACGAATCTATGGTTGTGAAGCTGACCACGCTACAAATATTAAACTGCAGAAACCCAGAACTAATATGTTTTTAATTCGTTAAATGGTAGCCAAGTCTGAAAATACACCAAACTTGGCGTCTGTATTTTGTATCTGATGCTAATATTTTTGCACAGTGTGCTTCTTTTTTATAAATATAACCTAAAAGTTCGTTTTCCTTTCCTTATTAATAGAGTAGATTGCACTGGATCGAAACGAATCGACTTTAAAGTAAACTTTGTTTTCGACATTCACTAGTAATGTTCATCTTTTAATTACTTTTTGTTATATAGACAATTGCATACTGAGGTAACTTTCTCTTCTCACATCTTGTACAGTAGCTTAAAAGTTTGAGAACTCTTACTTATACAATTATTTTCACATCTGAAGTAATGTTCCTCTCAGGCCGCGCCATAGCTCAAGCTGTTAGTCGCTGGCTTCCCACCGCGGCGGCACGGGTTCGATCCCGGGTCTGGTCAAGTGGGATTTGTGGTGGACAAAGTGGCGCTGGAGCGGGTTTTCTCTGACTACTTCGGTTTCCCCTGCCAATCTTCATTCCACCAAATTCTCCATCATCATAATCACCCCGGGCAGGCTACAATATGCCAATCAGTGGCCGCCTTGCCGAGTGGACCCAGTTGGACTCCACCCCCCACTAGGCGAATTAAAAAAATGTTCTTCTCATCTAGACGCAATTAAGCTCGTTTTCTGCAGGATCCCTCAATCATATTCATTAATTATACACGTATTATGCAGTTTATGAAAGGACTCGCTCAGACTCTGCTCCGTACAAGCAACTGTAATCAGATCAGCAGCAAACAAAGAATTCTGCGAAGTGTTGACGATACGTAATTAAGATATTCATCCGTATCAGTTTCTGAGTTAAACAATCGGTATATATATATATATATATATANATTCTCATTCCGCCTACTGCACCACACTCATCATATATCATCCGGGACTGTACAACAGACCAGTTAGTGGCTGACGTACCAAGTGGACTGTCTCACCCCACCCGAAGAAACTAAAAAAAATTGTGTACAGGCGGAAGGATAAAAGAACCTCTCCGATATGCATTTACTCCGTGCACTTTATGCACCCAGGGGCAGATTTCTGGCGTTTGCAGGAACAAAGCGGTGTAGTAAACGTTAATGCGTGTTCAGTACTCACCTAGCCACATACCGCGCTGTTGTATGTTACTCAAATGAGCTGCTACGTGCAAAGTGGGGATATATAACCTGTTTCCCAGTCAACGGGGAATCCCATGTTCAGTTCCCATGCCGCGACCTTCATAAGATAACAGCAAGCGCCAGATAACTTCCATTACTCGCAATTACGCCTCCATAAGCATGGGCTGTTTCCGGGATGTGCGAAGGGGTGGGGTGAATGTGTAGCCGCTAAGTGAACATCGCGACGCTGTGAGGAAGTAGTGGGGACTGAAGGTTACATCTACGCCTTCCTAAGCAGTGTATAGAGACGAGTGGCCAACTTCACGTCCCGACGCCTATACGCCCTATACCTCCGGGGAAAGAGCCCGTGTACACATTGGAAAGAAGGCTGGGCTGGTCCCAGAGGCGGTTCGGCATCGTGGCTGACTCAGCTTGCTGCCTGGTTCGTAATTCAGTCATCGACCCTGGAGATGGAGGGGGTATCTTCTTCCGGAACGTCGTGAGAATTATATGGCATTATTAGTGTCACATCCCAGAAGAGAGTATTCTAAATATTCACTGCTCCAAGCACCTAGAATCCACTCAGACTGGGGATGCCTGCAAGTAGGATGCGAAGGAGAATAGGCCTATAGCTGGAGAACCTGCGTAATGAGGGGCTTCATTATTTGTACATTCTACTAATTTTTTTCCCCTTGGCACTACAGCCCCAGTGGGCATAGGACTACCTCCATGAACTCCTCCGTTCACTTCGGTTTTTCTAGATCTTACACATTCGGCAGGACTCCATGGGCGGGTGATCAGCTCGTAGCAAGGCCTCTACCTATACATAAACACAGAAAAACGCACACAAACATCCATGCCCTGAGTGGGATTCGAACGCACGATCCCGGTTTCCGAGCGAGCGAAGACAATGCATGTCTTAGACCTCTCGGCTACCGTGACCGGCCCACTAAATATTATTAGAATGATGAAATCAATGAGGATGCGACACTCAGAGCACAGACGGGGTGAGAAATGTACATAAAATTTGACCCGACATCCTGCAAAGGAGAGACCACTTGGATGAGCTAAGCGTAGATGGAAGGATAATATTAAAACGGATCTTAAAGAAATAGGGTGTTTATTGGTTTAATTTGGCTCAGGATATAGACCAGTGGTGTGCTTTTGTGAACACGGTAATGAATTTTTGGATATCACGTAAGACGGGGACTTTTTCTAGTAGCTGAGAAATTGGTACTAGAAAAAGTCCCCGTCTTATGTGATATCCTAAAATTCATTACCGTGTTCACAAAAACACACCACTAATTAGACCTAATATTCTCCGTGAAGTTTATGTATGATTGCTGCTGTTGTTGTTTAGTCATGCTAATCACAATTCTAATTATGGTAACTGACAATGACGTCATAGCTGTCACTTTCTGACAATGAATACAAATAAAAAACAAAATTTCGAGCAAGTTTTACCGCTTCCTGAGGATTTCCCCTCTTATTCGCAAATACAGTATGGTTTACTGATAAGAGAAGAACAGAATTCGTAGCAGAAAACGAACACTATATATATTGACCTTGAAAATCCATAAATGACACAAAGTAAACTGAAAAACATCTCACGAGGTAGCGTTTTTGGTTGAGGCATTATGCTACAAGCCGGACGGTCGCAGGTTTGAATCCCGATGTCATTGGATTTTTCAATTGGCCTGCTCAGTTGGGCCTAATCGATAGAGCTAGTCCCTATAAGATATATATAAACCAATCATAGCTCAAACCATGAGTGTAAAGGGTTGGGACCATTTAAATACAAACGGAATACATGAGAAGTGTAAGTTCACATGACAGTTGTCCAGCAATTTATGGTGTAGGCTACAGTAGGACATGAGAGAAAAGTGTTGTTGGCAGAAACAAGTGGAATGAAAAGAGGGGATACACGGTAGAATGGAATAAATTACATCATGAAGAGGAACACAGTCCAATATTAATTTAATTTTAACTACACACAAATATTTAAAAACTTTATTGAACTTAATCTTAAATATTATACGCTTGAAATACTTTCATATTTCACAGTTTCTTCATCCGTCTATGTACACCTGCACAATCACTTTGCGATTATCAAGTTGGAATAACAATAGCCATTTGCATATTACGAAGCCGTGGGATCGGTGACTCTGCAAGCGAATAGCGGCAGCTTGTTGAGATCGTCCACGACGAATGCGATGAAGGGATGATCCACTCTGAACACAAGTAGAGGAGGAGGCGCCAGTGATGCAAAAAGAGCGTTAGCATGTATGGCTGTAGGGTGAAGAAATATAATTAACTGCATTCATTATATAAGATTCAATCTGTCGGTCGGGTATTGTTTTCTGATTGCTAATTATTGTACAATACTTGCTTTGAGCGAATGTGCCATAGTATATTCTAGTAATATGTCACGAACTAGCGAACAGTCTTTTTTCAGCGTACCGTTTTATTTTGTGAGTGTTGATAATATCTGACGTACGTGACGTGCAAGTAATATTTATTATGGTCTATACATCTGCCGGTCACGGTAGCCGAGCGGTCTAATATATGTACTGTCTTCGTCCGCTCGGAAACCGGGATCGTGGGTTTCAATGCCAAACAAGGCCTGGATGTTTGGTATGTGTTTGTGTTTGTGTTGTCCTGTGTTTAGGTAGAGGCCTTGCGACGAGCAGATCACTCGTCCAAGGAGTCGTACCATCTGTAACATGAAACTGAAAAAACCAGAGGCCAAGGGGCCAAGGGGGCTGTAGACCCAGCGAAAAAAAGAAAGAAAGAAAAAAGTGAATTTTAATCTAAGACCAAAGTGGATACTTGAGTAAATACTATTCATGTATAGCTTTTGTTAGTTTCAAGGATGTTCAACAGCAAAATGATAGATCGGGTGTAACGTATATATACTTCCATTAATGGCCGCGCCATAGTTCAAGCCACGGCGGTCCGGGTTCGATCCCGGGTTTGGTCAAGTGGGATTTGTAGTGAACAAAGTGGCGCTGGGGCAGGTTTTCTCCGAGTTCTTCGGTTTCCCCGACCAATCTTCATTCCACCAATTACTCCACAATCACCCTCACCTATCATCTGGGGCTGGTACAATAGACCAGAAGTGGCCGCAGTACAAGGGACTTAGTCCCACCCCACTAGCAATACAAAAAATACTTCCATTAATCGTCTCGACAGAACGAGGAAGTAAGTATGAATATGTTAGGTATGACGTGAGACTGCATTGGGAAATAACTTTGTCCGTTCTGCGGTCTTAAAATGTACACTTACGCAAGTTTTCACCGATCCGTCAAGGCTATTAAGTAGTTTTTCCTTGTTAAGACCGGCAACATAAATTTGTTTTATTAACCGTGGAATGAATTACAGACATTTACTTAGTCATGGCAGGCTTATACTCGTAAGCTGTTCCGGATTTGTGTCTATGTTACTAGATAAATATTAATGGGTTAAATAGTCGTTTATCAAAACAAATCCTAAACTTTTACTTTTGTTTTATTCTAAACAATTTCCTTGCCTGTCTTATTGCTTTTAGCGTAAGCAATGTCTGTCTGCGGAGTTAAGATTCTGTACAAACAGTCCGCAGGGACCCTGTATTGATATTTTCAGTTTTCCGTTGGCGAGCGATATCATCTAATCAGATGTATGGACTTTTCTACACATCCATCGAGGAGCCGGTATAGTTCAGTCGGTATATCAACGGGCTACATGCTGGACGATTTCAGAAGGAGTAAGAGATGTGCTCTTCCCCAAAGCGTCCACCCAGCCTCCTAACCAATGGGCAACGAGGACTCTTTCCTCAGGGGTAAAACGACCGGCGCGTGAAGCTGACCACTCATCTCCATCTTTTTTATTTCCTTGGCACTACAGCCCCAGTGGGCCTAGGCCTACCTCCATGAACTCCGTTCACTTCGGTTTTTCTAGATCTTACACATTCGGTAGGACTCCTTGGGCGGGTGATCAGCTCGTCGCAAGGCCTCTACCTGTACACAAACATCCATGCCCTGAGTGGGATTCGAACCCACAATCCCGGCTTCCGAGCGAGCGAAGACAGTGCATGCCATCTCCATCTAGTGCCGAGAATTATGGATCTATACATCCATTCCCTATAGTTCTTTATGGCGTGGTACTTCATTAATTAAACACAGGGAAATTTTTAACTTTACCCATTCCCCCTCTAATTCAATCACAATTTCACATCCTTGCAACTTGTTTAATTAAACCAATTCTAATGTCAATAGCAATGTCGCTAAAAGCGATTATGAGTAACTGGTTAGTTCGTAGGTTCTTCTGTAGCAATTATTATGGGTATATTTACAATCAGCCGGTCACGGTAGCCGAGCGGTCTAAGGCATGTCCTGTCTTCGCTCGCTTGGAAACCGGGATCGTGGGTTCGAATCCCACTCAGGGCATTGATGTTTAGTTTGTGTGTGTGCGTTTTCTGTGTTTGTGTACAGGTAGAGGCCTTGCGACGAGCTGATCACCGGCCCAAGGAACCTACCGAATGTGTAAGATCTAGAAAAACCGAAGTGAACGGAGAAGTTCATGGAGGTAGGTCTAGGCCCACTGGGGCTGTAGTGAAAGGGGGGAAAAGTACAATCAAGTAAGGACAGCGTTCCGCTCACGGGATATTTCATGTCGAATGAAGCAAAGGATTAAATTATGGTATCAACCGGTAGGGCTGAGGAGGGAAATGCTCGTTTCCTGTTTCAACGCTAACTTGCAGTGTAACATACAAAAATCCATATAGGACAAGCAGTGCTTCAGCTGAGATTCGAGTCATATACTTCAGGCAATTTACAGTTGGGTCAACCTATTCGCTGATAGCGGAGAATATTAAAAGATCCATCACACTTATGGTCTACGCGAAGCTAAATCCCGTGAGAACAGTAGAAAGCGCAAAATGAGTATATCACCTTGAAAATTCTGAAGGGTTCTAACGATAGTGAATAACACTCAGGATGAAGAAAGCAGTCTTTTGTGATTTGGCACCGTGTATATGTGGTGTTAACCGACGTTTCGGAGGAACGTCGGTTAACACCACATATACACGGTGCCAAATCACAAAAGACTGCTTTCTTCATCCTGAGTGTTATTCACTACNCAGGATCACTGGGATTTTGGACTTTGTCCATCTTCGGATATTCTCAAGAACACAAGAGAACACAACGTTTCGGAAACTGGATCTGTTTCCGTTTCACAACATGAAAATTTCCAAATTAATCTTATGCATTGATTTTCATGGATTTGGTTTATTACACAAAATTTGCACCTCCTTTCATATCCCAGTTTCAGGTCTGTACTTGCTTTACTACAATTTATATTGTACACTTTCCTATTAGAAGCCGGAGTAGCGCAGTCAGTATAGCGACTGGCACAGGCTGGACCACTAAGGAGTCCGGAGTTCTAGTCCCGGTAGGGTCAAGAATTTTCTCTTCTCCAAATCGTCCAGACCGGTTCTTGGGTCCACCCAACCTCCTACCCAATGGGTACCGGGGCTCTTCCCCGGGGGTAAAACGGCCGGGGCGTGAAGCTGACCACTCACCTCCAGCCAGTGCCGAGCTCAAGAAAATGTGGATCTATACATCCACTCCCACACATGCCTTCATGGCGTAGTGCTTAAATTCGTTGAGCAGAGACAATTTTACCCTTTTCACACTTTCCTATTATCTCCCATTGAGAAAGCCCGATTTCAGGTTTTTACATAGCTATAGTTATAGTGACAGAGGTCAGCACCAACACAGTTAGTGTCTCCTCTCCTCATCTGAGGAGAGTCTGCCTTAAGAGTTGCGTGTGTTGTAGGTGGGTGGTATGCCGGGGTTAGGCTCTAAAGACGGCATGTAAACCCATGATCGCGTATAATCAGAATTACCCTTGAAAATCCCCTTATAACCCCCCAAAAGGTAATGCGCTGTAATATGTATTCATACAATTTATACAGTAAAGAATACATATACACATAAAATGTACGGTAATTTTACTTTTAATTACATAAAATAGAGAGAGACGTAATAATGAAGAAGTAACAAGAATTTCTGGGGAGAACTAATCGGTTCTTTGATACAACACAAATCGCACAGAAAACGACGCGTCTAGCAACTCTTTGTTGCCTAGGGAATGTCTTTACAGACTTGTTATCTAGTAACGATTTAGGGATACACAGACAGACCCATAGACTCTCCTTTGATAAGACACGGACCTCATAGAAAATGATGCGCCCAACAATTTTTCTATTTTTTTGTGTATCCGTTGCCGCGGGAACGTGTTTATCGAGCCGTTGCTTAGCATTAAATGGAAGACTACACATACAGACATATAGACTGATTTGAGGGGGGTTATTAAGTACGCCGTTGAGATGGACTTAGCTGCCATTATATACGTGTACGTACCAATTTTCATAAAAACTGGTTTAGACATTCAGGGGTTGATTTGAGGGGGATACACAGATAGGATGAAGTCGCATAAGCCTACTTTAGGAAAAACGATAAACCTGCGTGTAGTCAGGTCTTGTTTCGATCTAGGAGACCCAGGAACAGGCTTCGGTGACGGAGAGCGAGTCGTAGACCAATAGTCCGCGCTAATTAAATTTCTATTTATTTTAATTAAATGTGCATATGATGCGACCCCAGTGTGTAAGAATTAAGGCGAGAAATACAAAAGATCTAGCTATTACAGTTGGCAGTACCTGTTACTGCAGCGGCTGTTGCTCCGTCTTCATCCACTTCAATCTCTGCCTTATGGATCACTTGAGACACAGCTACAGGCTCCTCCGAGATCCCAGTCAGATTTGCTCGGTCAGTGAACAAGTCAGTCAGACCAATCTGAGAACCAGAAGCACGTCACTCTGTAATGCAAACCTCGCTTTTAGTTTCAGCTAAAACTTGTTGGATTTATCTGATGTTAATGTCAGTCAGTTTTTGGTTTTTGGTGTCTCTCTTCGTCTGATGCCTACCCTTTGACCTGTCCAGCAAGGGAGGCCCTGCCAGTAGCTACGCTACCGCTGGTATAGCTCTCAGGGTCCTTGGCACACTCAAACGCCCTCACCACGATAAGGTGGAGTCACAAACGAGGGGTGAATATAGTGGGCCGATCCCGGAAGTACCAGAAGACGAGGAAAAAGACGTAAGAAGATGCTGGATGACCTTGGGGACAGAAGAGGATATTTTTATTTGAAGGAGAAAGCTCTAGATCGCATTAAGTGGAGGAACTGTTTTGGAAGAGACTGTGGACCTGTCGTATGACACATTACTAATGAAAAAAATGTCGGTCAATACATGGCAGTTATTGTCCCGACGACACAAAATTGATTACTATCTATAGCTGGGATTCATCTTTGCGTCCATATTTCTAAAATACTTGCGTATTTTTCCATCTAACGTCATATCCAAATAGTACCAGACAAATCTTCTCCCTCACCTCCACCCAGCACAAAAGTTCGAAACGCGTGAAGACTTGCCTCTACTTTCCCTCTGTGCTTTCAAAACGTGATATAATAGACACAAAAAGTTTAACTCTTCTTCCTCAGTAAGTACTTGTTCACATGATGATACATTCAAAAGAAATGTATCACAATTTCTTGATGCTTATTTCTAAAAAAAAAATGTTTCTTTTAATATTTTTGGTAAAATTGACATTTCTTTTGATATACCGAACATAACTGCATTGAACTTTTAATGCACATTTTTACTGTATTTGAAACATATTTACGTTTCAGAACTGGGATGATTTGAGGTTCTCACGGTGGTGAATAGGAAGGTTACGGCCTTCTGGGATGAAACTTCATGAGTTTGGTAGGTAATTAACAGTATTCTGGAGGAACCTGCTGCCTGAACCTTCAAGGTACAAGATGAATGCATCGAATTCCTCGGAAAACAGGTACCTACCTACTCACAAGATATCACATCCACGAAAGCCTGATCTTCAGAACTGTGATGCTTATATTATGCTATTTTTAGTTTATAAAATTTATAACTATTTAAATCGCAGATTAAAACCAAAATTTTGTAAAATGCAAGTGAGATGTCGAAGTTTATATCCAGGGGAATTGCCGAAAAATTTACTACAAATTTAATGGTTCACGAATTAGAGTTTAGCTATGAAATCAGATGTGCTATAAACCAATACGTTACAGACCTAAAGAAAAATTATGAATTTGATATGTGTCTACAAGTACACATGCAGTACCTGTTTGTAAATTACGTACTTAATGCATACAATTTGCACAGTTCTTGGTTAAGCTATTAACAAACGAAGGTGTATCGGGACACCATTAAGAGTACTTCTGACACCTTAGTCAAAACTCAAAAACGTTAACCTTTTGGGTTATCATACTCTTCCTACCTTTTGCAAAGTGGGACCAAGTTGTAACGTTGTCTGCAACTTGAACTTTGGTAGAGTCAGATTGACCACCGGTGAAGAGCCACTGTTCTCCAAATTATTGATGAGGTCAGTGACGTCACGCCCAGTGAGACTCTCTGCCAACTTCCCCACGCCTTCGATTTCGTCGGGTAGAATTATCAGCATATAAAATCGACCACCCTTATGAGAACATAAATTATACAGTAATTTCAAAGAGGATAATAATCACTGGACAAGATATTACGGATCACAGTTTTGATCAGCTACTTTCTTGACACAAACTAGTTACTTTCTCCATTGGTTTCCTAGAGAAGAATCACAAGTGGGTAGGCATTTATTTACAACGTCCTTTTAATAAACCCAAATCTCTAATATAATTTCAGATAATCAATTTCATTAACCTGATTGTTATAATTAAACGCCTCTGTGGTCTATTGGTCAGAGTTCCTGGACACAGATCTAGAGGTCCCGGGTTCGATTGCCGGCGCCACCAGATTTCCCGATAAGTAGTGGGTCTGGAACAGGGTCCACTCAGCCTCATGAGGATAATTGAGGAGCTATTTCAAGGAAACAGCGGCTCCGGTCTAGAGAACCGAGATTAACGGCTGTGGGGATCCGTTCGCTCGGTCGGTATAGTTCGCTTGAGGACTACAGAACACGGCGTTTGTTATAATTATTGACATTTTGGACATCATCAATCGTCTTGTTTTTTATTTAAAAACAACGTTTCGAGATTCATCTCTGTCCACGACCTCGGGTAAAACGCTTACTTAGGTGGGCCCTGTCTCCGGAAGAGACAGGAACGGAAAGATAGACCGGAGATAGGGACTAACTCTATCGACTGGGTCCAACTGAGCAGGCTTTTACATGATGACGGAGACAGAGCCCAGTCTCCTAAATGTATTAATATACCATCGTCACAACCTGTTAGATTTTAACCTGATTATTTACAGCCCGATTTATGTAAGTATTTGGCGGATTTGAGGTTCTCACGGCGGTGACTATGAAGAGTACAATCATCTGGGATATAACGCCGTGTAGTGTCTGAGGTTCTCACAGCGGTGGCTATGACGAGTACAATCTTCTGGGATATAATGCTGTGTAGTGTCTGAGGTTCTCACAGCGGTGGCTATGAAGAGTACAATCTTCTGGGACATAACGCCGTGTAGGGTCTGGGGTTCTCACAGCGGTGACTATGAAGAGCACAATCTTCTGAGAGATAACGCCGTGTAGGGTCTGGGGTTCTCACAGCGGTGGCTATGAAGAGTACAATCTTCTGGGACATAACGCCGTGTAGGGTCTGGGGTTCTCACAGCGGTGGCTATGAAGAGTACAATCTTCTGGGACATAATGCCGTGTAGGGTCTGAGGTTCTCACAGCGGTGGCTATGAAGAGCACTGCCTTCTGGGATGTAACGCCGTGTAGTCTGTTGAAAGTCAACCAACGTTGGAGGAACATGTCGCCTCCATCTCCAGCTTGCCACCCGCTTTCTTGCTGATGTCTTGCTCGGCTTATTCGATCCTAAAGAGGAAGGCGGTGTGTTCCTCCGAAACTTCGGCTGACTCTCAACAGACTACACGGCGTTATATCCCAGATGATGGCACTCTTTACATATTTGAATTCCATTTCGATATTATTTTAAGTTTATTGTGATTATGTTTTATTCCATTGTCCTGCGCATATAAAACGGGAATTTTGTGGAAGTGTCTACATTCTTAGTGTCAGAATTTCTTAGTTCTGACATTTGCGAGGTAGACATGCAACGGAAGGGTGCGAATTGCCAATTGTTTTCAGGCGTGAGATTTCCATTAACAGCACTTGCCAACCAGAGCTACGTCAGATTAAGTATACTCTAGCTACAGCGTTTGCACTTTCGGGCAGTGACGAATGGTATGTATTCTTCTGTGGCGTAATGGATTTGAATTTTTGAAGTTGCGCTGCCAGAAGTTATAACCCGTCTTCGAACTCTTTAACACTTCGTGTACAATCTTAGTACAACTTGAATGTGTGACATATTCGTTCTGTGGCCTGAACTAAAAATGGTACCTAATTTGCAGAGATTCTGTTTAGACTATGTAACTTTTTCTACGTTTATAAATGTAAATAACTGCAGTGCAAACATTTTTAATATTTGGATACGTATAATTTAATCAATGAATAATAAAAAATAAAAGGTAAAGCTATTCCTGTAACAGGCCATGAAGGCCTATAGGGTTGAGAGACGTCGAGGTTCCCACGTTTTCTAGACAATCGGCTCACAGATGACGGTAAGTTTGCCAGCCTTACGAGTCGGGCCCCCTTTAACCCTCAGGAAGATTCCCGGTACACATTTCTGTTAGAGGCTGAGGCGACCTCAGGGCCATAGTGCGGTTGGAAAGATTAAGTCAGTTGAAAAATCCAATGTACTAAACGGTAATCGAACCCGCGACCTTCCTGCTTGTAGTATGGTGCCTCAACAAACTACCCTACCGCGTGCCCCAATAAATTTTTAAAGCAAAAACTTTTGAATTAACCAACAACGGCTGGGTTACCATCTTCAATTATGCTCATGAAAAACGGTCTTTAGTATGAAGATAATTAAGTGAAATCGCGAGTACGGTTCATTCCGTTTCTGCGGTGATGAACTCCATCCATAAATACCCCTCCGGCCGCGCCACTTGCCTAGTTGCACCCATTCCTACCAATTTACCTTAACTTGTGTTTACTTGATGGCGTCTATTTACCTATAAAAATTAATTTCCTTAATCAGTTTAATCATATCATCCCTGAAAAGGCAGAGTGAGACGTAAGAAAGGAACTTCATAGTGTTCTTGTGTCTTATGTCGGGATAAACAGTGTAATTTACTGTATAAGCCCTAATATAAGGTAACCCCCCCCCAAATTTTAAAATAATAAAATAGGGGGGGGTTCTCTTTCGACAATATTGAATATTTCACTTAGTTTT
>NW_019721523.1:1827818-1830108 GCF_002891405.2 Cryptotermes secundus
ATAACAAGAGGGACGATAAGAACCATCTTGGTTCACGAATTCCAATAGAATATTAACAAATTAACTATAAATATTTTAAAGTATTGGAACAGCCGCTGTAGTTGTAGAGACTTTAGATTTTACAGCCAATTGTATATTATTTATATTGTATGTATATATTAACTTTTAAAATATGTACAGTAATAGTGGCTTCTAACTGTATTGATGTAAAAGTGTCCCCTGAAGATGGTCTCTGAAGACCGAAACATGTAAGGGCATGAATAATTGAAAGAATAAAAAGAAAGTCTTAACCAGTTACATTGGACGGAACTATTTAACTTTTTCATAATTGGAATTATCTATTAGAACTCCCCACATTTATCTTCTTCGAATTTATTTTTAAGTACCCGAAATTAAGGCGACTCCTCTTTTGTATGAAGCAGTATTAAAAAATTGCCTTATATTTGGGTTATTCGATATATTATAACATGAAAAAGTATTCGTATTTTCCTAAGAGAGCATTTACCAGGAATGGAAGTTGCAGCCATCGTGAATTCAAGTCTAGAAGATTTCCTGTTAAGAAATTAAACTGCAGATGCATGGTAGAAACTTGTTTTGCTGTGTTTGGTTCAGTAAAGAAATTGTCACTTCTGGTATCCCTCTTTTGGAAAGGTGTCTTCCAAAATCCCTTGAAGTAGATGGCATTGACCAAGACCAAACGGGTTGAAGCATCTAACAAGGCTGTAACAAGATTAATTTACAGTTAAATTTTGTGTACTCATTCACAGATGTGTACTTTACCGAGTACTGTGATGTCTCTTCACCTGGAGACAGAAGGTCCTGGATTTTGTTGTGTGTGTGATCTGCAACCCATGAATTTATCTCTTCAGCAGCTGCAGGGGGGTCAGAAAATAGCACAGACTCAACTGTGGATTGGAAGTCTTGTTCTAAGACGTTCTTGAACTGAGATTTTACTTCATATCCTTCTTTGAGAAATGCACCGTTGGCGAATTCCAGGGTCACATTTCCAGAAGATTCCTGTTGGATATAAATTTAATTGTATATAATATGTTAAAAATAATAATGTATGCCTTCACTATATCAACTAACCAAGACGACTCCCTAAAGAGTCAGGGCTGCGAATTTGGCCATTTCTACAAGTTGACTACTTATTTAGTAGCTGTCAAATGCTTATCACGTCATATACGCCATTTTACTTGCTGATTTACTGTATTTCATTTGATGTCATACGTGCAATACCTTCTGTCACATGGCCACTAAGTGGATTATGTCTAAGGGTTCAGAGCCAAAGGAGGTCACTGATCTAAATTCAAGGACATTTCCCGCCCAACAGTAGTCTCTAACGTCTCTGATAGATGGGGGAAGCATTATAGATACCGCCAAGCCAGTATAGGCCGAACTCGCTGGCTCGGTCGGGACTGATGGTACGCACCAATATCGGTAAGGTATAGAGACTGGGAGAATATCATAGAGGGAAGCACAATGGACCAATACTAGTCTCAGTGCATGGGGAAACCCACCCTCTCCAATAACTAACTAACTAAGGGTTCAGAGACTGAAAGTTCTTTCTACATTCCAGTATGTGGTGGCAGAATCGTGCAAACATATATCTGCGTTTTGTAACGTTCAAAATAAATATAATACATAAATTACCCATAGCATACACTGTAAGTAAAAAGCACATATGCTCGTGTGTGTTCATCACTTGATTGTTTGTTATTTAGCAGTGCTATTAGTGTCAAGGGGGCACGCGGTAGCGTAGTTGGTTGAGGCACTACGCTACAAGCCGGACGGTCGCGGGTTCAAGCCCCAATGAGGTAGATTTCTTCAATTTACCTTATCATTCCAGCCGTACTATGGCCCTGGGGTCTACTCAACCTCTAACAAAAATGAGTACCCGGAATATTCCTTTGGAGTAAGGCTGAAAACCTTACCGCCATCTGTGAACCGATTGTCTATAAGATGTGGGAAACTCGACGTCTCATAAACCTATGGGCCTCCACGGCCTGTTACAGCGACAAATTTGTCTTTACTTTACCTTTATTAGAGTCAAGACTACATAGTGTCTATATACTCATCACAACATGGCTTAAACTCCAGGCCTCTTCGGTTATACGAACTAAAACCGCACCTTCCAGATTTGTCTTAAGTCACTTACATCCTCTACCTTCTAGTTAATAAAAGTAAATAAGTAACTGTATCCCTGTAACAGGCCGTGGAGGCCCATAGGGTTGTGAGATGTTGAGGTTCCCACATTTTCTAGATAATCGGCTCATAGATGGTGGCAAGG
>NW_019721523.1:1830145-1850822 GCF_002891405.2 Cryptotermes secundus
TGCGGCTGGAAGGATTAGGTAAATTGAAAAAATCCAATGACCTCATCTGGATTCGATCCCACGACCTTTCGGCTTATAGCATATTGCCTCAACCAACTAAGTTACAGCACCTTCTAGTTAATAGTAAATGTTTATAAAATTTCTATTAAAATGTCCAGTAATGACTTTATTTATATATGGCAAAATTCTTATACTGTATTATCCGGCACTCAGTAACATCCCTCATTTTTAAGCCTGCAATCTGTTCCTGTTGGTAGCCTCAAAAAGATGTTTGAAAGGAGTTATATGTAAGAATACGCTGTATAGTTCTTGTGACTGATACTGACCAAATTACTCAGAGAACTTTAATAAAAGTATGCTCAGACTGTACCATTTACAGTCTACGAAATGCCTTAGGGGAAAGAGATGGTTAAAGATTCTGAACATTTATTTTCTCCAGAGCGTTTTATTTGCTCTAAATGATATATTTTAAACATACTAATTTTAAGTTGTCAGAATAAGTCGGTCATTTCTTTAGTACGCACTCCGTCATGTTACCTTGAGATTTCTCGTGAGATGACTGTATCCATCTCTAGACTGCTCAGGGTCGAGATGCAACACCTCCTCCAGCTGAGTCTCCGTGCTGCCGCCTGACCCCTGCTGAACGAGGGCCAACAAAGTGGACACACTCACAGGAGAAATCACCACGTTCTCTGCATCATCTTTCAGCGCCGCCTGCGTACATTTTACATTTTTACGTGTGAAATGTAAATTTATCAGAAACTGGGCGAACTAAAATGCTGTTACAGCTAAAACAGTGGATGAAGCGTCCTTCTCAAGAATTAATTGATTTTTAAAGTTAGATTATCGCATTGGTTGTAATTGCCACAGTTTAGCAAAATATAAAAATTATTTACAGAGTACTTCACGCATATTCTTAATGAAAAATTAAAAATATAAGTCCCTTAAGACGCAACCAGGACTTCATAATTTTTAGGCTTACATGTCACCTGATAGTCAAGTCAATGATGTTACGTTGTACTAATATGCAGTTAGGACAGAAGAAAGGCCGCACCATAGCTCAAGCGGTCAGTCGCTGGCTTCCCACCGCGGCGGCCCGGGTTCGTTCTCGGGTCAGGACAAGTGGGATTGGTGGTAGACAAAGTGGCGCTGGGGCAGGTTTTCTCCAAGTACTTCGGTCTCCCCTGTCAATCTTCATTGCACCAAATTCTCCATAACCATAATCACCCGGGGCAGGCTACAATAGTCCAATCAGTGGCCGCCGTGCCGAGTGGACCCAGTCGGACTCCACCCCCCACTAAGTGAATTAGGACAGACGAAACAAGAAATACATCCAATATTTAGATAAAACTTTCGGAAAGGAGCCGCTTGGAACACAAAGAAGGAGATATGAGTGTGGCTTTAAAGTGATTTCTCAGGAAGACGAGTTGTATTGATTCGGACAAGAACAGATTCCAGTGCGAATTAATTTACAAATTTATTCCCCGAAGAGGCTATCTCATTTGGCAGATGACTGTATTCAAGAAATATATATTTGGAAATTAGGCCAGGTCCAGCCGTACTTCTCCTTCTTTTGATTGTAAGAGGGTTGTTCAGCAACACAGGCCCTTCCTCTGTCCCTGTCTTAAGTCTCTACTCCTGAATTCCTTCCCATGTACTCCTTCCTTGTGTCTGCTGTAGACATCATGTGGGGTGGAGTCCAGCTGGGTCCACTCGGCACAGCGGCCACTGGTTGGCCTATTGTACCTACCCCGGGTGATTATGATAATGGAGAATTTGGTGGAATGAAGATTGGCAGAGGAAACCGAAGTACTCGGAGAAAACCCGGCCCAGCGCCACTTTTTCTACCACAAATCCCACTTGAGCAGACCCGGGATCGAACCCGGGCCACCGCGGTGGGAAGCCAGCGATTAACCGCTTGAGCTATGGCGCGGCCTCTGCGGAAATCTTAATTTCGCCGGGACTTATGGGGGTTTTAATTCCATGTTCAGCAACATTTGGGGGGGGGGATTATATTTTCTTTCATTCTCAGAACATGCCCACGCCATTTTACTCTGTTATATATTAATTTATCTTCCGAAATATTAATTTTTGTCTCTCTTTTTGCGTTTTAATACTCTCTTCTGGTTTTTCCTTCTCACCTGAAATCCAGCCTCAAGGGAACAACTTTCAAGTGTATTGTCTGGGAGAAGTACAACTGGAACCTAACGCCTGACACCGTCACGACAGGTGAGAACATCACTGATCCCGTAACTTGTATTCTACCCATCTCATTCCTGTGACTCCCTTTGGAGCAGAGGGCATCCGTGAAACGCTTCGTTTCACTTCAGTTTCTTAATTTTACACAGTCGGTAGGACTCACTGGAACTGGGATCAGCCTGTCCAAAACCGCTACCTAACATAAACGTAGACTAACATCCATGCCTTGAGTGGGATTCGAAGCCACGATTCCAGCGTTCGAGCGGGCGAAGACATGTCATGCCTTGGACCGCGCAGCCACTGTGGTCGGCGCTAACTGGTATTAGCTCTTCCTAACTGACCCAGATGAGTAGTGCCTCTCCACTTTCCCACCTGAAGACGGAGGCACATCCGGTTTCCGAAACGTTACGAATATATTCTTTGGAAATATTAGACGACGGACAAAATCAAGATATTCAGTAATCCAAAGTACGTATATTCTTGGTTTGTTTGACACTGCCCCACTACCCGCATCGTTCGATTTCACAACGACATTTACACCAGCCAGAAATGTTATCACTTCGACTAGTGTTCAAGTGGTTTTACTGTCTGTTCGTGTCACTTCGAGTTCAGGGTTTTGGTACCTTTAAAACCTACATAGAGGCTATTGCGTACACAGTGTGTGACATGCATACTTCAGGGCAATAAAACTTGAAATTTAAATATATATTTTCCCCTTAGTTGTGTGTGAAGGTCCGTCTCTCACTTAAACTGTCGAAGCCTGAGAACAGTGTTCCGGAACTACATATGTATGCTTCTAAGACAAGGCAAGTAACAGCATAGATGGATAACATTAAATAAGGACGAACTTTATTATTTCTGCTGTTAGAATGTTATCCAACCGAGGAACCGACAGTGTACTGACAGTATCATTAAATAACCAACTTAAAATGGAGGAAGATGGGGGCAGCGCCATAGCTCAAGCGGTTAGTCACTGGTCCGGGTTCGATCCCGGGGTCTGGTCAAGTGGGATTTGTGGTCGACAAAGTGGCGCTGGGGCAGGTTTTCTCCGAGTACTTCGGTTTCCCCTGCCAATCTTCATTCCACCAATTGCTCCACAATCACCCTCACCTATCATCTGGAGCTGGTACAATAGGCCAATCAGTGGCCGCCGTACAAGGGACTTAGTCCCACCCCACTAGCAATAAAAAAAATAAGATGGGGGCAGGACATGTAGTGGAAGGTGATAAATAAAGTGATGAAGACCAAGAATTATTTTAATGGGAAACTTTAAAGTACCAAATCGTTTGAGAGACAAGCAGGGGAGGGTAATATTTAAGTGGATCTCTAAAAATGGAATGTTCATTTACGAGTTAATTCAATTTGGTTACTTAGTTAATTAGTGAGCTATTTTCAACAGGGAAATACGCGTTCGGGTCTCATATACGCAGGGAATTTCTTGACCATCTGAGTAACTATCACCTTCTCAAATGGAATTCCTTTTGACTCAGTTAGTTAAACAATTAACTTCTCGTTTTTCTTTAAATATAGACCACCAAATGCAGGTAGTTTTAATTAATGTATGACAGTGGTTTAATTTCGTGTTCCCTTCATTTTGGGTTTGTGTGCTTATTATTTTATGTTTCCTTGCTGTTGATTTTATGTATGTACAGTGTGAAGTAACGAGATTGCATTGTCACGTAACTAGCTACACACATACCCATGCGACCGTGTGTCAATCAGACTACATGAACTGGGGCGGAAAGTCGCACTTCAAGGGCGTATAGGTTATTCAGAGGCGTTACTTCCTAATTTGCATGTTGTGATGACCTTGCTGTTCATTTGTGCCAGACACAATCATGCTCTTATTGCGTTAATTGCACTGCATATCAGCTTCGCGTTGTCACAAGCTAGCGTTGCTCAATTTCTCATATCGAAAATGTTTCGTATAATTGTTGCACGGAGCGGGTTTGCGTAGCGGTGTTGATCTAGAATCATGTTAGGGAAATCCTCGGTTCGAGCCTCGACCGAGACACCGCTTATACTGACGGAGGTGTTTTCGTGGTTCTTCTAGGTCCCTCCAGGGAAATGCGAGGATAGTGCCTCTGTTAACCCAAGACCTCTTTCTTCTCTCATCCTCCCATTTGAGAATTTGTAGTGTAACTACTGAAAGCTTCATTTGGTAACCCACAAAAAATAACAGTTGCATATGCTAATGAAATACGTATGTATGTGTATATATATGCTTACATATGCTCACGTCTCATTTCTTCGTAAGCATCTGTAGAAATCGAGTAAGATCGGCCTGAACTTCATGAGAAGTTATAGGCCTATTTCACAGATACAAAACAAAATAAAATGAGCCCGAACATCAGTTTACTCCAAATTCATTTACTAATTTCTGGACTGAAGCATGTGAACATACGGCGTGATGTCAACACTTTGCAAAGAAGCGCGTCCTAACTGAAGCATCACTTGCATTAATGTTTCCCAAACATCGCTAATGGCCCATCACAGTGGCCGGCCGGTCTAAGACGTGAACTGTCTTCTCTCGCTGCAACGCTGGGATCGTGGGTTCGAATCCGACTCAAAGCCATAGATGTCTGTGTGTGCATTTATTCTGTTTGTGTTGTCCTGTGTAGGTAGGGCCTTGCGACGAGTTGATCACTCGTCCAAGAAGTCCTACCGTCTGTGTAAAAATGATTACGAAACTGAAGAAGAAGCCGGGGCCCAACAAAAGCCTGTAGAGACATTGATGATTGAAAATGAATGAATGAAACTTCAGAGATTTATTCTGGTCGAAGAGCACGTATAACCTAGCGAAGGCACCCGATTTTCGTCCGCAGTTCCCTTAAAATCAAGTGCACTCAAGTAATGAAAATGATTATTTATTATGAGGCCCTTATTAACACAAATGCAAAATTTTCCCTTCAATAAATTCTCTATTATTTACAACCGTGGGGCTGCATATTGGTCTTTTTATGTATTAGATGCTTTTCAAGCGATGGAACTGCAGTGAACGTAGATCTCTTTATGCAGCATAAAATGTTATTGTCACTTAGATACCAGACCAGGAATAAAGGAGAGATGAAAATTGGAGAAACGAAAGATTTTTATATCAGAAGAAGACCTAATTGCCCAGCTGGCGCTATATATGGCTTCTCGCCGCTGACCTACATATCCAAACCCGTGTGCTTTCTTCTCAGATTCGTGTCGGAAGTAGTGACACTGGAACAGAATTTTCTCTAAATTTATTCGGTTTTCCCCACTAATCTTCATTCCACCATTGCTCCATGATTACCTATCCCTCCCTCCCGTCGGGAAAGTTGTCTCAAGCTGCAACTCTTATGACTTCTGTCTGTAAAGTGACCAGTTCGAATCTCTGGCGGGACACCGTATATCCTGTCAGGATTTTTTGTACTTTTTCTCAGTTCTGCAGGAAAATTCCGAATAGTGTATCAACTATGTCACGGCCGCTTTTTTTCGCATTTCTTTTTCAACTTATTCACTCATCATCCTACCATATAACGCTATAGGCTCATAATCTGAGATACTGAAAACTTCATCAAATGATCCACAAAAATCACCTCCTCCTGGAGTGTGTGATACTCCTGACCAGGCATTACGGTAACATATCTTCGATCTTTAAATTGAAGGTTTCATCTCTGGCCCATCACTTGCCTGATTACAAAGTAAGGATTTCTTTTCAATAATGCAGCATCTATCGGGAGCATTGAGCGCTTTGGGATTACTACCAAAATATTGTAGCGTGTTTGGTGTGTCACGCTACAAATAAATTCACGTAGGTCTCAAATTCCGAAGAGCCTTTATTGTTCTTCACGCATACACAATCACACGCTTTACAATTGTTACCACTTGCAGTGTTACAAATACTGCTTACAATATCTCGGCAACACTAGACTCTCTTCTCTGGCGGATGTTCTAAGACACTCTTCTTCGACGGCTGGACAAAGACTGACTGCTTCTCGCCGAAGCTGGGCTATTCATCCCCTCGGCCGCTGCTATGCAAATGAACCCTCTGTTATAGCAGTGGAAACGTTGCTTTGTTGGTTCCGCGATTCCTACGCAATGACCCATTGTTATTGCGTTGTCTCTGTGGGAACGCTTCGCGTATTCGTCGTAACCGTGGAGATTCGATGTTCTCTACACCACGGCTCACTGTTGGGATTACAGTGCCGCTATTGTTACTTCCTATGTAACGGTCTGTTCTAGCGTTTCCATAGAAGTTACTCTTCTGGATTGCAAACACGTTACAATATATTTATTTATTCTTTTTTGTTTGACTGCGCAGCTACACTTTAACTAGCTTAGATTACCACGCATCTGATTAAATATTTATATTTTATGGTTGATGTCACACTATATATTCCAAATATTTATATAAATTATATCTTGAAAACAGTTTTGATCGTATTAGTGTAGAGCTTCGGCATGCCACATTTGTCTCATTTGTGTGTATTTTAAACTCTTATTTAATTCCAATATTATGTAATTACATTATATACACGAATCTCTCTGTAGTCTAGGATACATGGAAGTTTGTCTCTCCTCGCTAGATTTAAAGTTCTCACAGCGGTGAGTATGAAGAGTACGCTCTTCAGGATTGTAACGTCTTGTATTTCGGAGAAGGTCCGACGTTTCGGAGGAACATATCGCCTCCGTCCTCAGGGCTCAATAGTAAACGAAAAGAGAAACCAGCGGATTCATGCGGGATGTCAAGTGTTATAACTCAGGAGACCGCACTCCTTACCTCTCCAATTTCAATGACGGCATGTTGGCCATGAAAAGCGCTTCACACAGCATTTCAGATCTGTCAAGAACACCTTCGTTATTTTCGTTTCAAAGGATGTTTTTCTGAAGTGTCTTCATACTCGTATTCTAGAATTAAATACTGTATATCCACCCCTAGCATGTTATTCCAGGCGCTAAAGCTTGTTTTAAATTCTCGAAGGCAAGTAACATATATTACATTAAAATTATCGTATTCGATTCTATCTGTAGACTACATAACCATCATCTCATATCATTTGATTCGTAAATAAAGGTCATTAAATCTTTGTGAATGAATTGGCCGTGTTCATACCACACTCCGCTAACGTACTGAAGACTCTTAACAACCCTCACGTATGCGTTTTTTAACTTACGTTCAGTGTAATATACGTGGTCCTCAATTACCTTGAAGAGCTCCATTGAAAAGATGTCATTTGCGTAGGCAATTTGTGTGTTGACATCCTGAGAGTACGAGAGGCACAGCGCGCCGAGTATTAAACACAGAGTTTCTGCAACAAACAAATATTGGAGAAGTTATTGTCATACTTTTGTATCTGAAACAAGTACATACCTGGCGAATATACATATATTGTAACGTGTTCAGTTACTAGACACGGGGTTTTGATTCGTTGTTGAATTTACTGACCACTTATTAATCTTAACGACAGGTAATTATAAAGCTATCGGTAATTCACGTTCTACAAATCACTGAGGCTTCTGTGGCTTCATCAGGAGGCGCCTGGTAATGGATCTCAGCATGTTCTCACTACTTACCCTTGGCCCCAAGTATGTCTTCACCTTACAACTGCCTGAAAGACGTCGGTCGCTCGGCCTTCTACAGCACAGCCATTCCTGGCTCCAGTCTCCTCGAGATCCGTTACAAAGATTTCTATTCTCTCCTTGCCATGTACGTGTTTCGAAATGGGGCCACCTCTTCGACGAAGGAGGGGTCGATGTAGGTGCTACGTTTGTTGCGCCGTAGTTTCAGCGCGAGAATATCCGTGGACTCTGTGCAACCTCTGTCATTTCATTATACGAAGTAATACTTATACAAAACATACAGAGGATTTCTGTCAGTGGAGGCTGGTGCAACCGGTTATGCATTAACGTATGTAACTACTTTGAAACTGCAGTTAGCTGAATGGTCGTAGGCCTGACCGCCGCCAGGTTTAGGCTTCTTATGCCTGGCTTCTCCTTTCCCATAGCAGTTACGTTTGGATTTACATGGTTTAGATTTACTTCTGTGACCTGCATAATTTAGCTGTATGGTTATACACGTAAGGAATTTTGAAAACCACGTGCAATTGGTGGGCACCTGTGAAGATTTCCAGTAACCCTGAGTGCTCCGTTCTGCAGGCGCTGCAATTTCAAGAGGCAAGCGTCCGCTGCATAGACCCAGATGGAACACTCACAAGTCATAACTAACCTAATCAGAAGTTTATAAAGAGAAAGTTTAATATTTGCACTTAAACTGTATTTTTGAACAGAAAATAATTCCTTACGTGCGTGCGCAAAGCCATCCTCCTCTCGAAGTCGACACCAGAATATGTTACATTATTTACAAAGGGAATATCTCGTCCGTTTAGTTGTATGACATCGTCAAGGACTCTTAAGTATTCTGAAGAAATAGTTCGCCTGAGTTTTCCCTTCATTGATCTCTATATTCCGGTGCTCGTGCCACGAATTCACTGCAGTGAGGCCGCGTTGCAGTTTGGATAGAACACAACGATAGTGTTTATTTGTCTCGTAAATACAGGTATCTTCCGCGAACAGAGCAAGAGTTCCAGGTATGTATAGACTGTACAATATTGGGGCAAGGACGGAACCTTGAGGAATCCCTGCCATTATTTTTCTTGGCGTAAAAAAAATTGCATTCTACCAAGACATAAAATTTCCTCTCAGTGAGAAAATGAGCAATTAGCTTAATGGAGCTCTCAGAAAATACGAATTCTGACAATTCATATAGCAGACCAGTGTGTCATGTTGTGTCAAAGACATTCTCAATATACAGCAGCAGTCGACATATTATTACTGAAATTGGGGTGACGTGATCCGCCAGCCTCATATTGTCGTACTGCCATCTGCTCAAAAGCCAAACTGACTTGCTTTCAGTAAGTTCCTTTCCTCTGTGTGTTTCTTTTTTGTTGTTGTTGTTAAAGTAAGCTTCTCAAATACTTTGCCCGTAGTGGGCAAGAGGCTGATCGGACGTAAATATTGGTAAAATTTTGGGTCTTTGCCGGGTTTCGGCAACGTTTCGATTTTTGCCTCCTTTCAAGCTGCCGGGAAGTGACCATGTCGAAGGCAGTGATTGAATAAATGTGTTAAATGCACAAGAGGTCTTCGGGGAAGATGCCGCAGATATTCATTTAGAATGCCGTCAAAACCACAGGCCTTTCCTAATTTCAAGGACTGTATTCTTTTGAGATGTCACAGGGTCGGAAATTAACAATGCCACCTATGCAAGTATATAAAGCTTACATAGTTCTATGGAAACGCCGGTAACGATTTAAAGCAAACACAGAGTCAGTCACTAACCATATCTAACAATGTACATAGGCCGCGTCATAGCTCAAGAGGTTAATCACTGGCTTCCCACCGCGGCTGCCCGGGTTCGATCCCCGGTCTGGTCAAGTGGGATTTGTGGTGGACAAAGCGGCGCTGGGGCGGGTTTTCTCCGAGTACTTCGGTTTCCCCTGCCAATCTTCATTCCACCAAATTCTCCATCATCATAATCACCCGGGGCAGGCTACAATAGGCCAATCAGTGGCCGCCGTGCCGAGTGGACCCAGTTGGACTCCACCCCCCACTAAGCGAATTAAAAAAGAAACAATGTACAGGGCCTCACAATATTAAAAAAAATCAAATGGAACTTTTAGAATGTAAATTCTTATTTCGTATTATGTACTCATTTTATAAGATGCCTGTTATTTGAGATCTGTAAGGTTACAAAAATTAAGTCCACCCGACATTTCGCTTAGGAATCCCAGTACCAGATTTCACTGAAATCCTTTCAGTAGTTTCGGGAATAAAACATAATGGACATGCAGATGACGGACTAACACAACCTATATATATATATATATATATTCCCTTTGTGCGCCCAGGAGTTATGTTCCCGGTATTTGTAGGAACAAGGCGAAGAGATAAACAATAATACTTGCTCGAAATAGTACTCACCCGACCACATCTCGTGTTGTTCTTTGTTTCTAGAATGAGCAGGTTTGCACGGCACGCATATGTTTCATCTGCTCGCCCACCGCTGGGAATCCCCGTGCGTCATTCTGTGGCCTTGGGCTTTGCGTGGTCATGGACAAACGATCTTACTTTTCACGATTACACCACCATTTAAATGGGTTCTTCCGCGCAGTTTTTATTTCTTCTTTTCTGGTTTATTTTACTACGCTGTGAGCAGCTAAACTGCGCAGTGTCGAGTGATAGGAGGTGAGATGAAGTGTGGGTTGGAAGAGATTTGGAAGGAAACAGTCTTAACCTAAATCAGGCATCTGCCTGGAGTGACTGAGGAATATCACGAGAACCCTCAGGATAGGCGATTTCCCGGTTGAAATTCGAACCGTACATCTCCCGAATATGAAGTGCTTAATTAAGCATCACGCTAAGACGTATGGAGGACTGGAGGTATAGTTCCATGAATTCTTACTCCGACAAAAGAAGGAAATAAGTTTTCAGCTTCATCGGCCACCGGGTTAGCTCAGTCTGGTCTAGGGGCCGAGGAGTCAGGGTTCAATTCCCACCTGGGGCAAAATATTTTCTCTACTTCACATGGTCCAGATCGGCTGTAGGGCCCACCCAGCCTCCTAACCACATAACATAAGGGTTCTCTTCCAGGAGGTAAAGGGATCGGAGCGTCAAGCTGACAATCTGCTTGCAGCTTGCTTCTGGCATGTTTCTTACTGACCCTGAAGATGAAGACAGTTTGAACTTCCGAAAAGTCCCTGGTTTACTAATAGACTATACTACATTATATCCGAGAAGACAGCAGTCTTCAGAAAAGTCTCCGTCTCTGTTGGGATTCGATCCCCGGTCGTCCAGCCCGTAGAATTACGGGCTGAAATTTGCTTCGTGGAAGTCAATGAAAGTCTAGGCTCTAGAATCTAGGGCGACACAGCTGCGCTAGCATACTGGGTGCTTACACCTTCTTTATGGCAAAATGTGGTCTGCAATTCCTTTTAGGGGAACTATATTTCATTAACTCCAGTGCTTCTGCAATGGTCTGAGTAGGCCTGTGAATTCATACTTGATGCAGTTTCCTGCTCTGTTACTGGATATGAGACTCAGCCATGTTGCTATTAGTGATTATTAGGTAGTAAAATGCAAGACGTTTTTGTAGACTATAATTGCATAATTTTCATAATAAATTTCGTGAAAATAAGTTAATTGTTTCAAATATTAAATTGGTGGACAAACACAGACACTCGCACAGACAAAATGCTGTTCTCATCAGTCTCATCAGGCTAAAATAATTAATAAATTATTAATTTATAAAATTCAATTATAAAGCAAAATAGGTATACAGTGTTACAAATACATTTCATTCATACTGGAGGAATGTTTTTCTCTCCTTGCCATTACTTCTACGCTGTGTTGAACCTGATGATCCCATTCCTTAGATCCTCAGACATTTCAGTCGCCATTTTGTGTCAAATATATTATAGGCCTATGACACTTATGCTATTTTTATGCAGAAGTTTCTATAAACATACGAGTATATTGCAGAAATAAATGAGATTTTTAAGTTGTATACCTATGCAAATTTAATTTAATTTCCCAAATTTGCTATAAACACTTTGTCAAAAACGAATGAGGGTAAGGACAGCTGGATGCTCATGAGACTCAGCCATAGAAACTGGAAGTTGAATATGGTGCTGAACGTCTCGTCTCTTTCTTAGAGATTTTGTCTCCTTAAGGTGTGAATTGTCAGACTTCAGGACACCGCGGCCCCGAAAATAATACACAAATTTATGCCCAATCCATGTCTCTGCCGGTTAGTGAAAAATTCAGTTTTGCTCACTATAGAAGATCCCAATCAGGCTGTAAGATGATAACCGAAATTTAAATAGCTGTGCAACACCTCTAAACCTAAAATTTCTGTACAGTCAAGAAAATCTTCATGAAATATTTCGCCAGCTGCAGCTACATTTTCCAAAGGCATCTATATTAAATCCTACTGTCATACTGATTTTCCGAAATTGCACATAGATTCAACAATAATTTAAATAATTCTTGACACTCGACCCACAGTTTCAATAACTGTGCATTAAGGGCAAGGGCACACCAAGGAAACTTGCAACCGCAAAGCAACTGCAGTTTCCTCAATTTACGCTGCTCCAATCAAAGTGTTCAACTCAGCTTGATAACGATTCTCGGAAATTGTAGTTGCGTTGCGGTTGCCATTCTTCTTGGCTTGCCCTCGCCCTAATATTTCCGCACGCGAAGGTTCCATCTCTTGGGATTTCACGAAGGTTCCTCAGACAGACCGCCCTCTCTGATTAATTTTGTGGCTCTGAAAGTGATGCCATTTGACCAAAAATGTCGTCACTAATCTGTGAGTAGCAACAGCCGCAGGGATATTTCTTCTCGAGGGAGTTGTGGTACGCTTGGTTTATGAGTAATCCGTGCGTGTTCAGAACGTTTATTTTCTGTGGTGTATTTGTTGAATTGGCGGTAACGTATTTTTGCTTTGCATGTGGTCTAATCCGAATTCAGGAGCTAAGTAGATACTGAATTATGGAATCAGAAGGAAGTGAATCACAGGTGAGATACATTCGTAACTTCATACACTGATATATTGAAATGATTCATTTCTTGGACATTATCAGCTTATATGACGTTAAATGGTTAGTGAATAATGAAATGTTTAATTTATGTAATATGTAGACAGTAAAAACAGACTATGAAGTTGAATTCACGTTAAACCCTTTAAGCACCAGCAATGCAGTTGCTTATATAACCAGAATGTAGACATACACCAAATAAGCGTAGCCAGTTTTTGTGGGTTCAGTCTCTGTATTTGTTTTTAGCTACTTACCTGTGAATAATCTGAGTTCATCTTTGTGGTGTGCAATCATAACACTGCATTGCTGCAACAGGAATAAGTATTCTAATGGTACATTTTAAATCAATTTCAGACATCCAGAAGTACAGAGCCTAGAATTGCATTTGGAGAGGGAAATGAATTTGGACTTAGTGAAGTCCATGCATATTTGACAGACAAACTTAGGAGGCTCTCTGTTGTTATTGATAAGTATCATTCCTTAGGAGACAATAACCCTGTACCCCCAGTGACAGGAGATCTTCAGCATCTTCTGAAATACAAAACTCAGCTGCTGAGTTGCTTGTCACAACAGTTAAGAACTTTGCATCCACAAGGTATATAATGTATGTTACATTATTTGTAGCTTCTAAAGGGTGGTGGTGTATAACACTCAGGATTACTGGTTCTTTAGGATATTGGACAATGAGCAAAATCCAAAAATTCAATAATCTCACATACAGTGTTGTATTTGCACTGTAGTAGGTGTTGGAGGTTCTAATATTCAGTATTTCCATAACAGGTGTACCACTTTTTACACCTATGCTATGCTGGGGGGGGGGGATTAATATTAAAATATATCTTGAATGAGAGGTTTCAGATTAGATTCAAATGACTTGAGATGGAGTCCACGGGCAGGCTTTTGTGCCCTCAGTAATGATCCTTTGGGATCCATTAAAAGTAGGGAAGTTTCTGGCCACCTGAGTGACTGGGAAATATAAACCATCTTAAGTGTTGATAAAATAAAGAGAGGTTTTGTGTTCATAATCTGCATATAAAATAACCCCAAACATGTATAAATTTTGTTGACAAGAAGTTCCAGGAAGAATNTTGAATGAGAGGTTTTAGATTAGATTCAAATGACTTGAGATGGAGTCCACAGGCAGGCTTTTGTGCCCTCAGTAATGATCCTTTGGGATCCATTAAAAGTAGGGAAGTTTCTGGCCACCTGAGTGACTGGGAAATATAAACCATCTTAAGTGTTGATAAAATAAAGAGAGGTTTTGTGTTCATAATCTGCATATAAAATAACCCCAAACATGTATTAATTTTGTTGACAAGAAGTTCCAGGAAGAATGTATTATGACTTTTTTTATTGCTATTGGGGTGGGACTAAGTCCCTTGTACTGCGGCCACTTCTGGCCTATTATACCAGCCCCAGATGATAGGTGAGGGTGATTGTGGAACAATTGGTGGAATGAAGATTGGCAGAGGAAACCGAAGTACTCGGAGAAAACCTGCCCCAGCGCCACTTTGTCCACCACAAATCCCACTTGACCAGACCCGGGTGCAGCCTATAACTTTACTTTAAATGCTTACATCACTATGGAGAGGATTGTAGAATACGAATCAAATTTTAGTGCTTTACTTTTATACGTGATTGTCACCAGAACAAATCAGCCTTACTTGAACGTTGCCAAGCATAACATCAAGCTTTGCAGTATCCATGTTTGTAACTTTAAAGGTTAACAGAAAAATAAGGTTTCATATACTGGTACAAAATTTGTAGATATTGTGTTTTATCACCATGCCAGATTTTTATGTCTTTAAATTAGATTTGTGTGGTTAGCATGTTATCATTTTACATTGTACATAAAGATAACAAAAAGTTGTGTATTTATGAATGATGTATAATCCTACAGAATATAGGTGTCCTAAGTTAAAGGAAGTATTCATGTAACTCCATAATTTGTAATGATTCACAAGTTGTTACTAGTGGTGAAAAAATGCTAGTCAAGCAAGCAGCATATATAAATACATGAACACAAAGCTTAAACTATTGGATTGCAATACTAATATATATTTTAATAAGAAGTGCTTAGCAGAGAACTTAACACCAGAATATGCACTAACTAAAATGACAGTAAACCCACACAGTAAAATTAGAGACCTTAAAACAATCAACAAATTCCAAATAACATGAATAAAAATGAAATGAAATTTTGGTATACTAAAAAACTACTTTTAAATAAAATCCTGTACAGTTTGCATTTAGAAAACGCATTCAAATGGTAAATGCTATGGCATATAATATACATTAACATCGAAAGAAAGATTGGACAAGAACGTCTTGTTTTTTGTGGGGCACCCTCTCTGACAAGAGGATGGGTCTGTCCTTTGTATATGCTGCTGGCCCTTGCCAGCGCAGTCTTTCTTGGGTCTGAGTCCCTTGGAACTCATGACCATATTTTACTGTCTCAGATTTGAGACTTCCCTTTTCATTGCCTCCTATGACTTGCAGGGTCACGGTGGAGGTATTCGGCCCCCGCCTCCACAGGGGTTTGATTCTGAACAGGCACAGTGCTTTAGTTATATATTATATTTTAACATCATGTTGCATTGAGCATCATCCTTACTATCAAAGTATGTGTCAATAATGCAACAATTTAAAAGACATTAGGAATATGTTTCACACTAAAAATGCATTTCAATACTTTTTGATGTTGTTAAAATCATTACATGTCAATAGGACATTAGAAGCATATTCTGTACATTAAAAGTGATTATCCAGTTTTCTAAAATGTCTTTAGTCATATATTTCTTCCAGTTTACGACATGTTTCGGCCATATGGGCCATCATCAGGTAATTTCTTTTCTTTTGGGGAGACCACTGTACTGTATTCTTGTTAACTGTGCTTCCATGCACGTCAATATTTTGTTTCTATCTCATGATCAGAATGCCGCCGTTGCAATCTATTGCAACTGTCATAGTTTTCATGTGTTGTATGTATCACTAGTGCAGTCTATCTGTGTACTCTAGTTATATAGCCTTGGCACGGACCACATAGAAAACATTGTTCCCAACAATCTCTTCTATTGTGTGTGTATCCATTGCCATGGATACATGTTTATCGAGCCATTACCTAGCAGCAGACGGCTTCTCTTATTAAACTATTTTGTCATCATGTCAGTATGAATAGACAAAGGGTGATGCCTTCATTATGAAATACACCCCAAGAAGATACTAAATTATGACAAGGAACTGTGTTGAGACTCATGAAAGAACATGTGATGAATAAACTAAAACAATTCTTTATCATTAAATAATGTGTTACAGAATGGACACGTTTCTCTGCACATGTACAGTTGGATGTAATGGAAAGTTTGAAGAAAGAAGTTCTAGACTTGAGAACTTTGTTAGGTGTGTGTGAGAAGCAACTTGCTGAAGACAAAAAGCAGCTTGCAGAGTAAGGTTACAGTTTTACTGCGACTAAATCTAAATTTCTGTAATGCCAGTATTTTAAAATAATGTTGCATGCTTCTTAAAATATTCCTAATAACATACAAGACAGTTCAGTTATTTTTATTATTTTTATTTCATTGTCATTATAAAGAACTGATTTTTTCATTCGTAGTGTACTTGCTCATGTTATTTGCCCAGACTGCAGAGCATAGAATAATATGACAAATAATGATTTGGAATGGATGTTGAAGGAAGCAGTAATGGCCTACTTTGAGGTACTATCCTTTTATTTGCCTGGAGAGACTGAGGAAAACCACAGAAAATCTCAGTCAAAGTGGCTGGTGTCCCAACCAAGATTCAAATCGAGAATCTCCTGAAATCAGCTTGTAGCATTACACTTGAGTCATCTTTCTTGGTTTATTATAGAAATTAAATTTAGAAGTAATATACAGGTGTTCCAGGAGGAAGTGACTAAAGTTCAAGCAGTAATTACATGACTGAGTGGAAAATGTTATATCAGTATTTATCTCATTCATGACATTTATGGAGTTATGGTTAATCATAGTTACATAGTAACTAACTTCATGGAGCTGACCCCTTCTTGAGAAGCTGCCAGTTGTGCAGCTACTCAAGAACTTCCCAACGTTTTATGGAACCTGAAAGTTCATTACCATATTCACAAGAGCCCTCCACTGGTCCTTATCCTGAGCCAGAACAATCCAGTCCATACTGCTCCAGCCTATCTCTAAGATCCTTTTTATTATTATCCGCCCACCTATGTGTTGGTCTTGCTAGCGGTCTCTCTCATTCTTGCTTTCCCACCAATCTCATGATTTATGTATCTCCTTTGTGCAGTTTAGAAGAGAAGATTAAAGATTTGAAAGAAATGTATGAGGAGAGACAGAAAACCCCAGAAGTTCATAAGATGGATTCATTGGTGCCAGTACAAAAGAACCTCTCAGTGGAATTCAATAAACACAGGAGAGAGTTGGTTAGTATGATAGAATGTGTCTACAATTCATGGAACTTTTGAGCTTTATAACATAAGTATCATATTTTATTTTTTTGATGATTTTCTTCATTAGAACCATATTAATGAGATACACTAACTCCTTGTCATCAGTAATATTAATGATGTGGCTGGTGAAATGTATAGTGTGAGAAAAAGACTCACACCATTTGTTTAGAAATTATTAAGTCCTGAAGTAATCAACCTTATTGCCTATTTGATGATAAATAATCCCTCTAGCTGATGCAGGAAAGGTAAATATCATATTAAATCACTTATGTGTATTTATTTAATTCCAGAATGACATGATAGAACAGCTCTTCCCAGATGACAGCACTGACCTGGTGGATTTCCTTCAAGTGAGTGAATTGTTTATCCTTCTCAGTTTTGTTTCTTATGGTTTGTTACAAAGAATATTTTTAGAGATCTTTCTAAATGTTTTGTTTGCATGTAACTCTCATGAGTGCAAGAAAAAATGGCCTCCAACCTAAAGGAAATGAAAGCCAGGTTAGAACACCTGATGAAAGAAAGTAAGACCAGCAGAAAGAGATAAAAGACAGACCAAGTGGAAATGAAATCCATCCAAGAGAAGATGGATGCCTGGCTAAAAGAAATGAAGGTTTGGCGAAAAGAGAATGACCTGCCAAGAAAATGTGAAGGCCAGGATAGAGGTCTTTGAAGGAAAGATGACATCACCAGGAAGGCCTGTCTAGGAAAGATGGAGGTGAATCTAGAGACCGGCCAGGAATAGAAGGAAGCCAAAATAAGACAGATTTTGAAAAAGTATAAGCTGGTTTGGAGGCGAATCAAGAAAGTCTGAGGCAGTAGTGGAACATCAGGAAGTCCCTAAGGAAGAGGAAACTATTGGAGCACTGGAGGACCGATATGGGGACCAGCATCTAGCCAAAAGGCATGGGTGACAGCCGAAGAAACAAACCCAGGGTGATGGTGGGTCCTGGAATAAGTTGGCCACGACCTGCTGTGCCGTTGCTGCATGGCATAAGGGACATGACTGTCAGGGACCAGGCAGAGACAGTTTTGCAAGAGGAGCCCCTGGAGGATGGACAGTCGAGAAGAGACAATGGAGAAAGTTGACCAACGACTTTGTTGTACAAGAATTCCCTAAAGGGCAAACTTTTGAGAAGTGATGACAGACACAGTCAAAATTCAGCAGTGGCATAAGGGACCAAAGCCTGAAACAAGCTATGTCTGGGGAGCAAAGAGACATTTATGAGGCTCTTGGACAAACATCAGACTGGAGGTCACAAAGCACGCAGTTGAGTTTTCCATTGGGCTGCAGAAAATGAGTGCCTGGACATTATGGAGGGATTAGCCCCCTCCAAAACAAATGAAGAGACATCCAAAGCACAGCCCTTGGAAAAGAAGGATGATGGTGGTACACCTGGACCAACTGGCAACTTATCAGGGAACCGCTTGGGACGGGCAACCTGAAGGAGGGAGCAGTGAGAGCAGTTAGAGATTAATCACTGTGAGAACTGAGCCACAGGCAAGGAAGGTGAGGCTGATCACAGATGTCACAAGCACAGTCCTTGGAAAAGAAGAAATGTTGGTATGTCTGTAAGCCATGCAGGTTGAATAACTGTAAGGAGGGATCAATGTGGCATGTGGACCTCTTCGTAGGCAACAATGCAAAATAAAAAACTGTACAACAGCCGTTGCTAGGTAATTGCGCCACCAACAGACACGAACATTATATCATGATGCCAATTGCATTGCAACAGAGGAGTGGTGTTTTCTAGGCTGTCCATGGCAGGATGCTATAAACAGGACAAAGTAGGAGTTAGTCAGTGAAGTGGAGTTGATCGGTGAGTGACTTAGTCAGTCAAGAGTGATTGTAGCTGAGGCCAGGGACAGTTCAAGACCTCAGAGTAAGGGGAATGTTCACCATTAGAAGTCACTACAGAAAAATGGCCACAGCAGACCGAGTAGACTTAAATGTGAACTGTATTGAACTGCAGAGTGTGTGAATTATTGATAGCGCTATAATTACTTGTAGTTAAGTGTTCAGCGGGGCACGCGGTAGTGTAGTTGGTTGAGGGGCTATGCTACAAGCCGGAAGGTCGTGGGTTCAAGTCCCGATGAGGTCATTGGATTTTTTTCAGTTGACCTAATCCTTCCAGCTGCACTAAGCCCTAGGGTTTACTCAGCCTCTAACGGAAATGAGTACCAGGAATTAATTAAATAATTTTCCTGGGGAGTAAAGCGCGGCCGGCGCTTAAGGCTGACAATCTTACCGCCATCTGAGCCGATTGTCTAGATAGTGTGGGACCCTCAACATCTCACAACCCTATGGTCCTTCATGGCCTGGTACAGGGATAGCTTTACTTTTTTTTACTAAGTGTTCAGCAAATCCAATTACCAATCCAAACCCTGACTATAGTCACTGATACACGTGACAGTATAATACATCTGTCAGCGTTTAGTGACAAAGCACGAAATCATACATTCAAGGCAATAATTTGGTGAAAAGAAACTAGGAATTGCAGGTTTCTCTTTCCGTCACATTTATTTATACTTCATAACCTTGTTAGATAACTTCATGATGAAACAATGTCTGTCACTGTGTTATTCATGCAGTACATACAGCTTGTAATCAGCATAGCAGCTTACTATAGCTGACTTCAAATTACATAAACACATGTGAGCAAATGCTATATTTTTTCTTTGCAGCACATCATATTTTGTACCTTCTTCTTATTCTTATTGTGTGAGCATACTATACAGGGTGTCCCNCTACTGTAATAGCAACATGCCTGATTACAGTTTATTCTCAATTTTTAAAGTCCATCTATTTTTCAAACCAGGGTACATCATACCTTGTGTAGGCAACCTTATGGAGGAAAAGTTTTATACTTGAATTTGCCACTAATGAATGAATACTGGAAGTTATGTTAAAAACATTGTGGGAACTGCCCACATTCAAGCAAGTGTGACAACGCAAGCGTCATTGCTTAGCAACGACGAGGAGGCTACACATACTGCCTCACGGCAGTCGACCGTTTCACCCGTTGGCCAGAAACCATCTACATTGCTATCTGAGAATGACACACTTCCATTGCTATAGCAGATGGATTATAGTTCCTGTCCGTAATCACTAATAACGAACTGAACTGTACAAAAATATATAAAGACTGAGCATTTTTTGTATCTTAATACATTCTGCTGAACATTATGTCCTATAAGCATCATCCAGAAAAGACAATTGCAGTGAGAGGATGGAGTTTGTGTCATGTCTTACTTGGGTCTTAATATTATGGTTGATTAATTAACAGTAATGTGAAATTCTGTGAATTGGGTTCCATAAAATGCTGGGAAATTCTTGAGTAGCTGCAGAATTGGTGGCTCCTCCAGAAGGGCTCAGCTCCATGAGTAAGTAAGTAAGTTTGTAATTCGCACACGTTTTCCCCCCCCCCCAACAATTCATAATTTATTTACATCCATAAAC
>NW_019721523.1:1851041-1851435 GCF_002891405.2 Cryptotermes secundus
GGTTTCCCCTGCCAACCTTCATTCCACCAATTGCTGCACAATCACCCTCACCTATCATCGGGCTGGTACAATAGGCCAGAAGTGGCCGCAGTACAAGGGACTTAGTCCCACCCCACTAGCATTAAAAAAAACATCTTAAGAGCATTGTCCTCCTGCTGAAGCTAGCAACTGAGGATGACATCCCCCAACAATCCAATATAAAGCAATGCATACACTCATAATACAAGCACGCCACATCAAAACCAACCCAAGCCACCAAACTACCATCCATCATTGTTATTAACCTTTATCGGACGAACATCATCATATGATGTCGTTAAAAGTTAGGGCAGCTGGCCGAACGTCATCATATGATGTCGCGGATTCCACGCGTGTAAGGTTTTTTTTTAATATT
>NW_019721523.1:1852341-1863786 GCF_002891405.2 Cryptotermes secundus
TATCTGCTTCATGATGTCATGGGTGGCTAACCTTATATTGCGATGTTTCAAAATCGTTACAAACACAATGGTTTGACTGCAATGAATGAACGAATGACCGATCTGGCAACACCATATTCCGAGAATTAACTTCTGTGTTTATCTAACACATTAGGCAGCGAGGAATTTCAGACGCCTACAGTCGTGCATAGCGACATGTCCCATACGATAAATAAGCTACAACAAGAGATACCATTGAATGTGAAGTCGCCACAAGGACTTACACTGCTAAAACGCATGGTGCAGAAAATGTATTACACTGCTAGAACACATGGTGCAGAAAATGTATGAATTTCAGGAAATTTTATTTTGGGAATCAGTGTACAAATTTTTTACAGATATTAAAATCTGTAAATTAGAATATCTGATTCTATATTCTTTCTACATTAAAAGAGCGTTCATTTCGTTCGTTTATCATAAAAAATGTAGAAATCACACCATTTTTAGAAACATGCTTACAATTTCATTGCTCTAGAAGGGCGGGCATTTAAAACTCCGTCCAGCTGCCCCTACCGGAAATTAAATGGCCCATCCGATAAAGGTTAAAAAGCTCCTGCATAGAATAAAACAGTTTTGTAAGAAACAACTTTTTCATTTATTTTTAAAAACTTTATAATTTTCTGTTCTTTTTAATTCAAGGGGCAAGCTGTTATGTATTTTAATTCCCATGTTAATTATCTTGATGGCGGATATGTAAGTTTGGGCCACATCTCTGAAAACCTGTTTATTTTTTATAGGTTCTGACCAAGGCATATTTTGATGATGAGAGAGGTGACCCATATGTTACTCTAGATGGTCCATATCACTGTCTTGAAATGCTTCTGGAAGCTGACATCATCACTCGACATCCACATGATTTCAAGAAGTTTCGGCTCACGAACCTCCTTCAATAAGAAACTCATGTATGATCTTCCACCTGACATTCAGTAACACAGATGAAAAGTTCTGTGAGCTGTCTGGAATTTCCTGTAAATCCTGACAGTATGAATTTCAAATTATCTGATGTTTTGTAAGAGAAAAATCATTCAGAGTACAATTTTTCTCATTGTAGTATCACGGGACTATGAAGATCAGAATCTTCTGGGGTGTAATGCAATGGAATCTTTCAGAAGTTTTATCGATGTTTTAGAGGAACATACTGTCTGTATCCTTGAAGACATTAAACATTATAGTCCCTTGTGGGATGTCGATGCTCAAAGAGACAACCACATAAAACTATAACAGATGTTTATTGCTCTTAGAATGAATATTACAGATGATTGGGGAAGCAGAACATGCCTGATGAATACTGGCGAAGGCTCCCTTTTTAGAAGACTAGTCTGAGCTAGTGATGGCAGTGATATTGTTGTCCCTGAAGAGGGCCATTTGTCGGATGCTGGGTGCGCCTGTTGGCATTCTTCCTCACAGCAACCAGGGATTATGAGCCGGCAGGATGCCGGGCAAGGACAAAGCTCTTGCAGTAGTGGGCTAGCCGGTGCTAGTGGCAGTGAAGCCGGCTGATGAGAGTTGGCAGTTGCTGGTGGAGTCAGTCTGCTGCAAGTAGACTCACTGTTCTGTTGTTCTCTTGATACAAGCCTAGTTGTAACTGATGCTAGCATACCGGAGGTCTGTATTTTTATACTTTTGTTGCTAGGTATTGCACAGACCAATGGGTGTTGGAGTTGCCATGATGAGCGCTTGCTTCAGTGGGAGGCTCACACACTGTTATGAGAACGTCACATGTACGTCTTGGAATATAGTAAATATCGCAGTATACCTTCAGTTATGTATGAATATATCTTATGGATGTGTTTGTTTCCGTTGGATTCAAACATCACATTTAGTTTGCTACATGTGCATGTGCTGTGTTATTTGTTTTTGTAGTTAAGGGTTGTAAAGCAAATATCTTCGTTCTTGGGCTAGCAGTTTATAACTCAGACCCTGAATTTTGGCAGGAACATTTTTTTTTCTTCCCCCCCCCCNAGTTCATAGACAGAATAGTAGTATGTAGCTAAGTCAATACATTTCTCTTTTTTGTCTCCTCAACTTGATAACAAGAAACACTAATTTTAATCAGGGATAAACAAAATTTTGTGTGTAAATTTATATTTAAATTGCAATAAAATGCAATATCTGTATTTCCAAGTTGGCTTTTTTGGGGACCATTCTCAGTACCACATGGAATGGAGGAATTACAAGAGTTCCTACAAAATCTTAAATGCTACATAACAAACATCAAGTTTGCTGTGGAAATAGAAGCAGTGTGCTACTGTCCTAGTACATATTGGTGATTAGTAAGGCAAATGATCTCATAAGACCTATTGTATATAGAAGACCCACCCATATGGACTTCTGCCTTCATGTAAAGTCACACCACCCATCAGACATACAGATTTAGTTCCCCTCAACCATGCCAAAACTATGTGTGACACAGGAACTAAGGGAAGTGTTTAGGCAGAACATTTATAAGCAGCAGACCTCACCAGAAACATAAGAATACGCAGAAGTGTAATTCAGTTGGGATGGCACATCACAGTTCCAGCACCTACATCATATAAAATCAATAGATTGCTGGCAGAACTTATGAAGATTATCCACACCCCTGCTAAGAAAAATGCAAACATGTTAGACCAGTGCTGTCCAACGTTCTTATGTACTCGGGCACAATTCACTGATGCCTATGGAGGTGCAGGCGCCACCACACACTACTACTGCTACTACTACTACTACTAATAATAATAATAATAATAACATTTTTCGAAAATATTTAACAGTACTCAGACGTTCAAAAATGTCTCTTGTCTTACAATTTGAATTAATATTAAAAATCGGCTCAATTATATGTGGTTATAGAGGGCACCAGAAAAATATACCACAGGCACCGCGTTGGACAGGGCTGTGTTAGACCAATGAAAGATGACTTAGAATTGAAGACATCATGAGTTTGCAGCGTGTAGGTGTGCAAATGTGTGTGTGAGACAAGATGTAAAGAAGTGCCACTGGTAGTGTGTAGTTGTTAATATATGTAAGATTTGAGGTAACATGTAGCTATTATGAATGGATTACAAGTAACAGGTTCTTCAGAAGACGTCCATATGTTTGGTTGCAGTATAAGAAACTGCGTGAAATGGTGAAGTGAGAATCCAAGAATTGGAGTGAGAAATTGTATATGTCATTGCAAAGAATCTACCATATCATTCCTATATTGGTTCCATTTTGTAAGGAAAGTAAAGTAAGTGATTGAATTATCATAATAGAGATGTAAACGTTGTAATATTCTAGGAATAGATTACATTTGTGTTCTATTTGCAGTAAACACTCTTCTTGTTAAAGGGAGGAAATATTCATGTGCTTTTGTATATGTGACACTAATAAAGAAGTGCCCTTATTTATAGATGTATGTATTATCTTTGTGTACTATCAATTTTCTATTTGTGCTTTCTAGAATAAACCTAGTGTTTAGTGTGTTTGCTGTTAATACTGTGCTACAGGTTACTGTTCCACCATAATCAGACTCCTGCTGGTAGGGCCTTTCACTGATGTACAGAAGGAAATTGCCAGTGAAGTTTGTTAAAGCAGTGTTCTGGCATGAATTTGTTAACAGTTAAAAGAGAAGCACAAAGTTGCATCTGTTATGGAGCAATGTGTCATAAAAATGTTTTCAAGACAGAATTTACAGGGCTTGGAAAATGTGGTCATTTGCAATGCCGTGAGGTACAGGTACAGTTCTGTTAAAGAAAAAAAATGGAAAGGAAGTCCCAGAGGGTGAAATCACATTAGTTAAACATAATTTCACCTTCAGAATTAATGGAAATGTCTTGAGATCTGCTACAAGAAGTATCAGAATATTCTTGTCATTATTTAAATTGTGTGTAATTGGTGTGTTTAATATCTGAAGTACAGCAGCATGTACGTCTCCAGTGATTGTTCTCTTGTGTGGCATGGTGTCTACAAGTAGAGTTCCTTCCAAATCCCTAAACATTGTTGGCATGATCTTTCTAGCTGGTGTTTATGTCTAAAACTGCTTCAGAATGGTGAACCATGAATTTTCCATTCCATGGACTGCTGTTTTGTTTCAGAACCCCAGTGCTGGATTTATGTTTAATTATAACAATTCTTGAAGGAAATGTTTCTGTATCAGCTTCATGAAGACAGAAATTCTCCCCATAAAATTGAGCCCTGCACTGCTTCTGAAGTGGCATTGACATTCTTGGAACCAGTGAGAACTGATGTTTCACTTGCCAGTCAATCATGGAGGATGCCCAGAACAGATGTTTCTGACACATTGCATTCTCAAGCAGTCTTTTAACACCTGATGCATGTCCTTCATAACCAGGCCTTCAGTTTTCTGTTACATTTGAAGACAAGCACTTACACTGTCTTTCCGGAAGACACAGGCAGGTTGATTTACACTGTCTTTGTTGGGAGTTTCAAATGGTCTGAGCTGGAATTGCACACATGAGATGCAGTGGCATGTGGGAACAGATTACAACTTGTTTCATTGCAGTATAAAGCTGACATCTGGTCTAGGTAAATTGTATATCTAGTAACCCTTGTATGTTATGTCTATGAGTACATTTTTGTAACTAACACATTAAGAGTCTTTCTCAATATTAATCTAAATTTGTGGAAATCATTTATTATGGAAGACTTAAAATGAACTGTATGTTGTTGATAATAGCTAATATATTGTCTATTAGCCCTGAATTCCGCATTAGACTTTTAACAAACTGATATGATTATTTGCACAGTAGGTATTACAAAATTAATTTCAACTTGGACGTTGCCGCCCTTCTGAAACCATACAACTTAGAACCTCACAATATGAGGTACCCATAAATACTGAGAGGAAAAATCACTGACAAGACAACATTATCTTGTAAAACTTTGAAGATAAATTTGTACAATAGTATGAAGAAATGAAAAATTGTAGGATTTGAGGTTATGAAGACTTGCATCTTTAAGTAAGTCAACCAGTGTTAGGCTTAGAACTACAAAAATACCCAAAGGCATATAATTCTTTGATTATATTTGATAAAGTTAGGGTCATTAGAATGATGTTGAATGAGTGATATAGTGCGCATGTGTTCGGCCACATAGCATTATCTCACAAGGGTCCTGATGCTGTGATTGATGGGTGTATACAGACACTAGCTTAGTCTGCCTTGCAGCTAAGTGCCGGCAGCAGCATAGAGTTGCGTTCATATCGATAATTGGTGTGTACTTTAATAATCCTAGTCTCACATTGAGTAGGGGTCTCATAAATAAGTAGATGTTTTAGGCTACATGCAATTCGAACAGTATATTTGTGTCAATATGTAGCCGCCTCAAAATATGTGCATATCGTATATTTCAGATTGTTTGTAAGTGTCTGAGGAGTGCTTCAAAAGCGGCTTTTGAGAAGCTATGTAAAGGGAAAGTTCTCGCTGTGTTCAACGAATGAAGCACCACGCCATGAAGGCGTATGTGGGGGTGGATGTATAGATCCACGTTTTCTTGACCTCTGCACTAGCTGAATGTGAGTGGTCAGCTTCACATCGCTGCCGCTTTACCTCCGAGGAAATAGCCCTCGGTACCCATTGGATAGGAGGTTGGGTGGACGATTTACTCTCAAGATGTTCCCAGAAAGCACGTGGGTATTCGTCTAGAATGTCCGTCTTGCTGTATGATTTTAGCCAAAACTGGAATGTATCGTCAGTTTGTATTAAAACTCCAGACTATCAAAATGGATCCTTTCAACAGTTCTCTAGTTATTACATGCAGTCAGACATCAAAGCTAATAAGATACACTTTTTTCGACTTTCCTTTGCGAATATGCAAAAAAATATATAGAAGGGCGTCAGCATATAATATCTAATCCTTGTCTGTCACAAAATACTAATATCTCTACAAGGCAAGAGCCAGTCAGTGCTGGTCACTGCCCCGAAATTCTCATTTAGTGGTGAATACAAGAACTCAAGAATGCGCTAATGTCGCAGGAACCGGATATTGGTTAAAGCAGTCAATTAAGTTCGTTGAAGGTGTTAAGGTGTTTACATTGCGAAGAAAGTTTGTTGGCCAAGTGTTAAGTGAATTTAAACAGCAGTAATGTGTGTTTAAACACTGAATGCTTCCACAGTTATTTACTAGATTCTGTCTATTGTAACTGTATTATCATGGAATATAATAGATCCAATTTTCATTTTAATGTGACAGTAATTACAAGTACGGTATAAATTTTTCTCTTATCATGCCCACGTTTCAAGAGTCATGTGCTGAGGTAATGTAACAAATAATTATTTAGGAATGATTAATAGTTAACGACAAAGCACTCTCAAACTAAAATGATGCTTTGAAATTAAGTGCATAATAGAAATTCATATTTGGTTCCGTTTGAACTAACGCTGAGGAATTTAGCAGTAGACAATACTGTTACAGATTTGAAATTCAGGTTTATTTTTCTGTTATACTTTGCAGCAAATTCAAGCACAGACAATCATTGTTATTCATCCTGGATCACTTTATCTTCGTATTGGTCGGGCCTCTGATCTCAATCCCCATACATTACTTCATGTTGTTGCAAGAAGACGATTGCCATCCGGAACTGTTCACCATGACACATTCCTGCCTAAACAGATTCCTAAGGTAGGATATGTGTGTACAGTATTTGGCAGTTAAGTGGCGGTTGAATGTGACCTCTTTCATTCCATCTCCATATAACTATATAGTCTTGGTTTCATTTAACTGAGATGAGAAACTTGTGATCAGCTAAGTTGCCACCAGATGTTTCCATCAGGCAAGACAATGTGTGCATTGTTTCAGTATGCTAGTTGCCATATTACTTTGAATTGAATATATTTAAATTAAAATGGGATTACTTATGAATCTTGTTATGTAATATGTGAGAGAAACCTAACACTTTAGGAGAATAGTATTATTCTTAGGTGGTGAGAATATGTTTTTTGTAGAGGTCGTATTAGCCATTAATGGCTTTTGCCTCATTGGCAAATGAATGTACCAAACATTAAGTCATTGGTTTTATGCTTTATGTGCATAGTTTTTACAGTAAACATAATGGGAACACATCATACATTTGTCATTTCTTACAACATGTTTCAGCTCATTATACTAGCATCAGACATTCACCTGTATTTGTCTGCTAGTATTCCTGCATTGGCCAGTGTTTACATATTGAAATACTGGTTTTTTATTAGTATGTAATGTATTTATTTATATAAAGGTATGTTCACCTCTGAGATTAAATAGTAAATGTTAAATAATTAAAATTAAACTTGTATAAAATGTTTCCTTATGCTTTGGATGTGTTAGTTATGCATAGAAATATCTCTTCTATTGGCATATTTCCTTGGGGTTCTTCTTGGTCTGGAATGTGAAAACATTTTTTTATGAGAATTATGGAGTTTTGTTTATATGTGAAGGGGTGTGTTTTACTTACTTTTATTAATGTACATAGTATATGAAGAAAGTTGTCTTCTGGGTTTAGGCACCGTGTATTCTTCGTTTTGGCCGACGTTTCATAGGAACGTAGCGCCTCCATCTTCANGTATATGTTTTGCTGGCGTGTAAGTATAGGATTGCATTTTTTTTTCCATGTTTGCGTTCCTGAAAATATGTGTTTCTTTAATATATATAAATGCATGATTTTGGAGTTGAACATTGATATTTGATATTAGTTATAATTGCTTCTTGCCTTGTATTTGCAAGAAGTGTTGTGTCAGTTGTAAAACTGTGTTAGGATGTCTGGTGTCTGTATCATAGTGTACATAAGATAATGACATCTGGCAGGATGGTGTTTACTTGATGATGGTTCAATTAGCTGAAACATGTAAGGAATGATGAATGTATGGTGTGTCCTTACTATCTATTGTGATGAGAGAATAAAATGAAATTTTATGCACGATATGATGCTAAAATATGATATTTCTAACATAGTGGGGAGGCCATATAAATTCATTCATCAGTCCATAAGTTGAATCTTCCAGAACACCCACCCAGCAGTTTACAGTGAAGTATTTCCAGAATGGTCTGCTCAAAACCTTATGTGAAAGTTTTCCTTTAATTACTCCTTTCTCCACTAAAATTTTGTACACTAAGTCAGCTTCATTTGCCTCAAACACTTAGACCACCACTGAGCCCCATGTACACCCCTGATCTTGTTAGAGGCCTAGAAAGAACACAGAGAAAAGTGCTAGAGCCAGAACTATCCTAGTTGAGGCCCTCCTGAAATCATTAAACTCTAACCATGCAGAACTGAAGATTTCTGTTCTGTCACTTGGTAGGAGTGTTCCCTTCCTGACCAAATTTCCTGCACATGGTTCTCTCTGACTGGCCCATAATATTTCGGCTCGACCTCAATGAACAGTGGCTAGCCAACAACCCACTCACCACCCTGCATGTGTTTCCTGTTTGAGGCCAGTAGGTACCTAACTAACTCCACGGAGCTGTGCCCTTCTTGAGAAGCCATCATTTGCCCAGATACTCTAGAATTTCCCAACATTTTATGGAACCCAGAGAGTCCTTCACTAAACCCTATTCTGAGCCAGATCAATGCAGGCCATATACCAGTATGTCCCTAGATAGTTCATCTGAAGGCCTATAATGATAGCTATCAGCTCCCTCATACCTGGTACAGCAGCACAGTGTTTGTAGTACCTCTCTTAGCTGCTCTTTATCTCCAGCCTACCATCACATGGTGAGGTGGAAATTGCTAGTCTGGGATGAAGGAATGAACTAATTGATCCCTCACCAGCCAAGGTATCCACATCCTCATTACCCTGAATTCCACTGTGACAAGGGACCCAGAGGAACTTAACCTTATTCTTACCAGACAGGAAAGCACATTGCCTGTCGACAGTCCCAGATAAGCTTTGATATTGCTGTTAGTGCTTTATGGGATTTCAACACTGCTTGGCTATCTTAGTTTGTATAGATATGTTTCCTTTGAACAGACCTTTTTTTACACTACTTTGTGTGGGCTAAAATTGCAAATGTTTATGCCTAGAACACTGTGACATGCACACCAAGCAAAATTGTAACTTCTTCCTTGATCTCACCCCACACGTGCTTGCCCCTAACCTCCCAATCCTCTGGACCCATCTGTATACCTAATTAGTCCTTTGGACTGAAGGGCCCTAGGCCAAGTCAGTATACAATATTTGTATGATGGGATCTCCATTATAATGGGAAAGCATTCAAAAAGCAATATATTTTGTTGTATCTCATCTGAAAGGCAATGTCCAGTTTAGGATCTGGGCATGACCTACATCAGATCTATCAGACCACAGTCTTACACCCCTGAGCCTGTCAGCTGAGACCCAGGCCTGAGTCTTTGCCAACAAATGAAGGTGAGAGAGATGAAGGAAAAGCTTGTGAGCAATAACAGGGGCCATTCTCACAGATTCAGTGATGTTTATGCCAGCCTCTGCAAGCAGCCAAGTTCAGCCTGAACTGTAGTAAAACCAACTCTTTGCCTCCACAAAACTGCCACACACATGAGCTGTGCTTATGGAGTTAGCTGATTTTACCAAATATTTTGTGACTGATCTCTCCCTTTCAGACAAAAGAGCTGATTCAAGAGATGGAAGATTCCAGACTTCAAGTGTCACATACACTACAATCATGCTTACAGTCTGATGGACAAAGGCGGTATGCAACACCTCCACAACAAATAGCTGCGTTTAATAGACGTTCAAATCCTGAAGTTATAAATAGTTCAGGAGGGGAGTGGATTAAACCAGAAGGGGATATTGTTGTGGGAGATGAGGTGAGGAATCTCTCATGTGGAACAGGAAATCGTATGTGAGCTAGACTGTTTCCTGCTTCGTCATTTCCATTTCATTGTAATTTTCTTGTAATCTCACTTGCTACTAAATAGCTTTGTAGTTGAATGGGCATTTTGGAATAGTCTATGAACAAACTTGACCAGAAACCAGTTGAGCAGTAAACTCATCAACCATTGTTCTGTAATGTGAAGTGTACATCATGAGGAAAGGTTAAAAATACAAAAGATTCCTTACAGTTTGGTTTCTATCAGGTTGTTACAACAGGGCATCATTGGTACATCTGTCATTAGGGCTTCTCAATTTCCAGAACATATGTTTAAGTTCATTGTGAGTTTTATCCCTCCCTCGCCTAGCAGTAGTGCTGTAAGTCTCACTGTTCATGTTTCAGGTACTGTACCTGAATGCAGGGCAGGATTTCAACATACATTTTCCTTACCAACGTGGTGATCTCTATGTTCATTCAGGTCCAGGTGGATCTCTCACTGCCGTCCTAGCGAACTTAGAAACCATATGGACTTGGGCCATCAGATACCGCCTTGAGATCCCACTTAAAGATTTGAGGGTATGTATCTTTATTTTGCTCATTAGTTAATTAATCAGCATCAGTTATCAAGGCTTTGTACACCTTTTGACATACAGTGCTGACTCACTGAAGATGAAAGAACTCTTCCCTGTAATACTAGAATAGGCCAGTGTGATCTGAATTAAATTAAACAAGAAGTTATTAATCTAGTTCTCATTGCTAACATTAGAATAAGATAACTCAATTTCTATATAATAAGATATGAAATAAAGTTTAATTCATTTGTTGATTTTTGATGTGCATACTATGGTGGTATACTGATCTAACTTAAAGTGGATATTTGACATTCAAGTAAATATTTGTCTACAAATTTTAATATCAGGATTTAAGACTAATCACAGTATTACAGTGAGTGTGACTTTTGTAATTCACAGCATTACAGAGCTGTGCTTATTGTTCCGGACATATATAATCGACAGTACCTGAAGGAACTCACAACTCTACTGCTTTGTAAAATCGGCTTTGGTGGATGCTTTCTCCTTCAGGTATGAAATCTTATACTTCAAGATACCTGTATTTAGTTAGGGTTAGGTGTATGGGCAAATAAGATAGGGAAAAGGTAAAGTCAGAATATGGTAAAAAAAAAATTGTAGCTGTGGAAGGGACTGTAGACTGTTGTGTACCTGGGGTTTGTGTTCAACAGATTGCTTTGGCGGATATAGTGTAGGCCGTCATCTGGTGGAGAAATAGCCGCTGGAAGAATGCTTGAAACAAGAGATTTATTACACACAAAATGGTAACAGTTGTACAGCAGGTTGCTGATTGATGCTTTGGAAGTGGCCAGCTTCTTACTGAACAGAATACTGTCCTCTTGACTAAACTTTGTGTCAGATCAGAGAGTGATTTAGTATTGCTCTTGGTGCAATCCAAAAGTTCCCGAAATATATTAATAAAAACTATTACATCTTACCTAGATCTTATTCTGCACCATCACCTTCAAAGTAGTCCCCTTGGGAGCTCATACACCGATCCCATTGTTTCTGCCACTTTTCAAATGCATCCTGGAAGTCTTTCTTTGTTAGGGTGTTCAGTACCGTCTGCGTTTCTGCTTGAATTTCCTCA
>NW_019721523.1:1864098-1886702 GCF_002891405.2 Cryptotermes secundus
CTTCCAAGCAATGCTGCTTCTGTTCATTTTGCAGCAGTCATAGCACAAACTTCACCGCAATCCTCCTCATGTTCAGTTCCTCTGACAAAATTCGTTGACATGTACCATAACTTAGTCTCAAGGTGTTACAGAGGTCTTGGATGGTCAGTCTACGATCTTGCAGAATCAGATTCCTAACCTTCGCGACATTTTCTGGCGTTTTGCCCGTTGACGGCCGTCCCGAACGATCGTCATCATCAGTCAGTGTTTGGCCATTTTTAAAACGCTTATACCAGTTGTAAGTTTGTGTCTGGCCTAAACTGTTTTCACAAAAAGGTTGCTTCAACATTTGCTGTGTTTCTACAGCGGTTTTCCGAAGTTTGAAACAAAACTTTATACAGACACGCTGTTCTCAGGTCAGCCATCGCAAAACCGCAAACTCGCGGAAACACAACGATGGAAATACGTTCACCAACAATAAACCCAACCACTCAACTCGACGCCACTTGCCACACTGATTCAAGAAGGATGTGTGAGGAGACACCTAGCGGTATTTCGATGTACTCATAACCATTCGCGTGCAAAATTCAAATTTTGGTAACTTTTTTATTGACCCACATATACTGGTCAGTGAGGGCATAACCTTCTGGAAGCTTCCATTAGTTTCACTTATTACAACAGCCAAGAAGCTTCTAGAAGATTCTGTTGTTTACCACATGATAGTCCATTTGGACCTTGTCTTAGTCTCGGACTTAACCGATGTTTACCACCTTGTCTGGATATAGTAGATCTATGAAGCAGAAGTGTCGACAGTTGTCTCTGCTTTGTAGTCCAAAATACAGATGCTGTAAATAACAAAATTGAAAGCCAGGTTACAGTATTTAGCATATCATCTTGTTACATCCTGTTCATGTCCTTATATATCGATAATGAATTTCCTTAATTAATACACTAGTTCCCTTATATACCACTGTGGTACATTGGTTCCCATTTATATCACCATATAAAACAACAGTAACAACCAGGTGTTAAACAATGTACAGTCACACATAACAATGGTTAATGAACTCGCCTCAGTAAAACATTCTCTTGTACATGCTGCAAAGTTCATTTTCCTCTGACACAGAAAGCAGATTGGTTATTATTTCAAAATATACCTTTTTAACCTCTAGTAGCTAAAAAGATGTGTTGTGAAATAATAACCAGCCTGAAGAATGCAATCTTCTGGGATGTGGCGCTGTCTGGATATTATGTTAACTGATGTTCTGGAGGAACGTGGCTGCAGTCACCTGCTCATGCTGGTTCATCATTCGTGGATTTCTTATACCCTGAAGATGGAGGCGATACATTTCTCTGAAACGTCAGTTAACGCAATATCTACATGGCACCACATCCTAGAAAATTGCATTCTTCATAGTCACCACTGTGAAAACCTCAAATCTTACAATAAGCAGCCTGCTTTGTGTGAAACAGAAAGAAGTTTTATTAACTGTTTACATAAATAGGATACACCACCTGATGTAAGATAAGTTTAATCAGTCTGCACAATTTGTTATTGTGAAATTGTTTGAGTGAAATTTTGTTGAAATCTGTTGTAAATATTAAGGCTCTTTCATTTGCTTAAAAGTCCTTATTACAGAATCTGCTTGTTATACATGAGGGATATCCAGAAAGTAAACATACAAGTGTAGTAAAAATGCAAGGGATTCCCCCCAGAAATGGCAATGCCATGTGAGATAGGGACGCATAACAGGGCTGAGTTCACCAGCTACAGTTATGGCAATGTTGTGCTCGCAGTGTGTGTTTAAAATGGCTGTGTCAATTCAAAATCCCACCAAATGTAAGGTTCGTGCAGTAATTCGATTTCTTCATACAAAAGGAAAACTGCTGCTGAAATTCATCGCCAACCTGTTTCTCTTTATGGTGAAGATGTTTTGAACAGGCAGAACATGGCAAAATGGTCTTGAATTTGAAGTGGGAAGAAGTGATGTTCATGATGAAATAAGGCGTGGAAGACCATCTGATGTCTCTGATGAAATCATCCAAAATTTGTTGAAAACATTCCTGCTGACGGACGTTTAACCATCAATGAACTCCATCAACAATGTCGAGAAGTGTCAAGAACTGTTCTCCATTCCTAAGAGAGCAAGTGGGAGTTTTCTACAATGCTGGAATAAAAAAACTCGTTCCCAGGCTCACTAATTGCCTTGCAATCCATAGTGACTATGTTGAAAAGATAATAAAGATGTGTTGTAAAATTGCTGCAAGATAATAAAAGAAAATACTTTACAAATATTTTCTGGGCTTTGTATCTTTACTTTCCGGATATCATTCGTATTATGTTGTCTTAAAAGCCCAGCATCTTCCTGCAGTGAATTTTCACACACAATGAAAGTCTGTGCCATAGCTGCAAACACACAGTGCATCTTTCATCTTTTGTAGAATTTTCAGCCCCATTTATACCAAACTCTCATTTTTAGCATACTTTCTTGTATTGTAAGGAAAGTCAGACATTTGGTATCATCATGTGTGTGTATTTCTTTCTCACTAATAACATTTGACCAATAGATTTTTACGAAACTTGGAATAATTACCATGCCGTTCCTGGTACCACTTAATGTAGGGTCATGAAATTTTGTGTCCTAAAAATATGCAGCTTTTGCTTGGACTGTGCATTTGTAGGATGTATAATTTAATTTATGATTGTTGGTTGGTTGGTTGCTTGCTTGCCGATGGCTGCATTTTGGATCATTTAACTCATTTTGCTTCTTGCTTCCCAATTTTCTTTTGGGAAGCTTTGCCAGGTTTGTTGCACATTTTGCACTACACAAGGGACACATATGACTCAAAGAATGTCACGGACGTGAGCAACTTTGTCCCCCTTTATAATTGTTATTATGTTCATTAATTGTGCATGCAACGTTACTGGTGACATCAGAGAAGTAGTACAGATATAATATTGCATGGAGTCAGGACAAAGATGAAATTTGCATTACAACTTGTTATGTACAATCATCATATAAAAATTATTTAATGAGTGCTTCTGCAGTGAAATTGGTAAATAAATGTACTCACATTATTTTTCCATTTTGTGTTTGTTTATGCAGCTTTTGCAGAAAAATTTATAAATACATCTTGAACCACAGAGTACTGTGTCAGAGGTATTTCTCCTTTTGGTACAAATATATTTGAAAATTGTGATTGTGTCTTACAGATCAGTTGGACTCTTGGTATGTTAGACCTTTGTTCATTTCTGCATGCATATTTTGTTATGATGAAAATTTTATTTATCTTATTAATACTGGTAGCCTTGTACATAAATTTATATGCATATATATACAAGTGTGTATGTGTGTCTGTGTGTGCAATTTCAAGCTCTCTGTAATGGTATGTCAGATGTATTTATTGAAGACACATTATTTTTTAGTAATTTCTTTACACATTTTGCATAACATTGGACAGTAATGTTGAAAGTTATCATACATCAGTGGGACCTGAACAAAAAGCAATGCTAAATACAGTAATCATCAGAAAAGCTATATGCTGCATTATCTATGTACTGTTCATGTGCTCTGTGCTTTCATGAGTGTGTTCTGTAAGAAAATTTTAAAAGGCAATGACATTCTGATTTACAAAAGCAGCATATACTGTAAAACTTATCATAATGATGAGGTTATATGAGAGAGAACTTCGTGATTCACATATTACACCTCTGTTCTGAAACTTGCAGTTTATTAGTTAGCACTCTGCATATTATTTTATCCTTCAGTGCTACGTAACTTATGCAGTTGAAAAGGCATTAAGTAAATCAAAATTTGATCAGTTTAATCTTCTGTTAATATTTCAACAGCCATTCCATTAATGTTCTTTAATGACTGTCTTATGTCACACTTTCACTCTACTATACTGCAGGATCATGTAGCTGCTACGTTTGGAGCTGGTCTGGGGTATGCCTGTGTGGTGGATGTTGGCGATCAAAAGACATCAGTGTCCTGTGTTGAAGATGGCATTTCACATCGGAACACAAGGGTAAGAATATGTTATTGAAACCATAAATAATAGTACTGTTGTTAAAAAAAATTGCTAGGGTAATTGCTTTCTGAGTTGAAGTAACAAGAAGTCTGTAATATGGTCATTTTTGAGTGGACAATAGTTGTTTGGCTCAAGAAATTTTGTGCTTCAGAGAACTTGGTTCATCATCATCATGATAAAAGCTCAACATTGGACTTGCCCTGATCTCTTCTCTTCATCACAACTTAACCACATATCCTCAGAATTCCATTTAAATATTACTCTGTCATCTATGCATTGACTTCACAGGTGGTTTCTTTGAAATTTTCCATCCAAAATTTGTTATGCATTTCTTCTTTCAGCTTTCCAGAGTTTTTGCTTATTGGAAACAAAAATAAGATTAGATGCCATAACTAAAATTAATTATTACACTATTGCTGATTTACACAATTTACAATCATGCCACATTAATCTTCTCAGTCTATCTGCACGAGTCCTCACGGATTTATAACATGGGAACTATAAAAGTCTCACTAAATCACACTCCCAATATCACTGTACCACTGTGCATGTAAAGTCTCAAATTATATGTTAAATCCTCATAGGGTGACCTCTTGTACTCTTCTTTACACCTAGTTCCAATTTGCTCCGAACTTACAGCTCACGGCTCTCATTATATGGCCTCGGAACGGACATGGACCTACAGTAAACACATGTTAAATTTTCACAGGCTGACCTCTTGTACTCTTCTGTACTCCTAGTTCCAATTTGCTCTGAACTTACACCTCAACTCTCGTTATATAGCCGCGGAACAGATATGGACCTACGGTAAACACGTATTACGTGATTGCTATCCAGCCAGCCTATTGGCATGTCCATCATATCCACAGAAAACACAGCTTACTCTGTTGCGTGTTGGACCGTGCGTACAGAGCAGTTGCCTGGCAATGCAACGATCAAATCTGTTACAGTATTGTACATGTGTCTTACAAGTTTTGCTTAGTTTTTCCATAGATGATACTTGTACAAGAATTGGGGATGCTCTGTGACTTCCATCATATTCTTCCTGCTTATTACGTTCTCAAGACTCATTTTTTCTGTTGAAAATAATAACATGGACTTCACAATTGGCTAGGCGGACTGCACCATCATGAGAATGTAACGTACAGCTGGTAAAGGTTAAATTGTATGCAGAGACATAGTTATATTTTAATTTATGGGAGCAGTAAAGGGCGAAGCTTACTGAAGTTAATTAATTTCAGTCAGTACAAATAATTATGTTTTGATTGAGCACTCTGGGAAATACAGAATACTGTAAATGAGAATCCAGCCTACGGCAACCAGAAGTCAAAGACCGAATTCAGAAACAGTGAGAAGAAATTCCCATGATTCTATAAAAGAAACATATGGTTCCAGGTGCGTATGGAATATGGTGGTGGTGACATCACACAGACTTTCTACTGGCTGCTTCAGAAATGTGCATTTCCTTATAAGACATGTGATCCAGACAATAAGCTTGATGCCATGTTGCTGAAGTCACTAAAGGAAAGCTTCTGCCATGTTAATTTGGTGAGTTTCACTGTGTGCTCAGTTTCAAGAGATTGTTAAAGTTAAAAGAAATTGTACAATATAATGAATGTATTCTTTCTAGGACATCTGCGGATCTCAGGAAAAGACCTTTGTGGTTCGGCAACCAAAAACTCCAACTCTGAAGTTTACTTTGCAGGTAAATGAATTGTTAGTACAGTGGAATTTTATTGTTAACAATTTATATGACAGGAAAGTGAGAAATTATTGTTATTTGTTTTGATATATTGTAAGAGATGAAATGATGGTATTCATCAAGGTGATTTAAGTTTAATTTCCTCTCGAGACAAGATGTTCCATATCTTAGTATGTACATATATACCATTTGTTCTTGAATCTGCCTGATAATCGGATATCTCAGATTAATGCAACCATCCAAAATTTATATGAATCCTATAGTAGATTTTTGGATTGCCAGTTATTATGGATTTTGAATTTAGTTCTGTTCCCATATTTCTAATTGCTTTATAAGTATTTTAAGTGTATGTGATGTTTCTTTATTTAATCAGTAGCTTTGAATTTGCATATTTTTTAGTTCAGATCTCAACTAGGACAGTTTTTCTTCACAAGCCTCTTCATATATTTTTCCAAGCCTCCATGCCTACAGGTACTGTTGAAAAATAATACAGGCTTAATATCGTGAATTGCATATGCAGTTTTTTAAGTGATAATGCGATATACAGTAAAATTCTTACTTGACATCTGTCAATTAAAAATTCTATTTATTAAGTTTCACTATTTTCGGTGTTTGTGTTTCATTGCTTACTAAGTAGATCTAGTTTAAAGTAAAAACATTCGCAAGGTTATTAATCATATGTAATAATGATATTTCACTTTCCTGTGAAAATTAAGATTGTATTGGTGTTCGTTCAGGTTGGAGATGAGAGCATTGTTGCACCATTGAGCTTGTTCCAGCCTGAACTTTTTGGAGTGACAGGATCAAAGTTAGTTCATGTCCAGCAGAGGGCAAGTGGAGATCCTGAAGATCCTCATGATGAGAATTATCTGCGAGAAACAAGTGTAAGTTGTGGTGTAGTCAGATTTTTCAGTTTACATAGATTTTAGAATTTGTAGACAACAATTTGGAATTAATGTGAAAGCTACCTTCTCTCTATGAAGAAAGCAGTCTTCTGGGATTTGGCATCATGTATATGTGGTGTTAACCGACATTTCGGAGGAACATATCGCCTCCATCTTCAGGGTAGAAGGAAAAAATATAAGAAATCCGCAACCGAAGAGACCGTGAGAACTGGTAAAAGCAGACTGCTATTCAGAGAATTCCAAGTTTAATTCTGGTTGGATCTGGGTACTGATTTTTCTGTACACAAATTGAGGCTTGAAATTCCAGAAATGTGGGCAATGTCACCTCCACCATAGTTGGAACCGACATTATCACTGCAGTTGTTATTCTCACCTATATGTGGAGGAGCCAAGTCCATCATGTGAAGTGCTCATGTCTTAGGAATGATCCTTCATGCTGCTGAATTGGATGCAGGCTTGGAAGAACGTAACTGGTGTTATTTTGCACGAAGAAATTCTAATTACTTGTCATAATATGACAAATCAGTTACTCTGACTCTTTCAATATGCCACCTGTATGGTTGGTTTGTAGTTTATATCAGTGTTTCTCAACAAATAATTTTCCTGGGGAGTAAAGTGCAGCTGGCGCATAAGGCTGACAACCTTACTGCCATCTTTGAGCTGATTGTCTAGATAATGTGGGACCCTCAATGTCTCACAACCCTATGGGCCTTCATGGCCTGGTACAGGGATAGCTTTACTTACTTTTACTTTACTTTCTCGACCAGCAGGACATATCTCTGAAACATTTGTCTTTAGCTCAACATTGACATAGCTGATTGCCTTAGAAGACTTTAGCATATTTATGCACCATGAAATCTTTGAATCTTACATCACCATATATATATGTACGAGGGGGGACCCAAAAATAACCGGAAACGACCTGTTGCGCGCGCATGCTTTGTAGTTACGAGTTGTGCTGCTAGGTGGTGTTAGCTGGGGGTCTCCCGCGACTGTCAGTGAGCTGGCGTCAGTCTGAGTTAAGTGGTTTGTCTGTGATGCTCTGTTGTGTGCGTTCCTGTTTCAACCCTTTGGCGATTAGTGAGATGGCCGACCAGAAGGAACAAAGAGTGTGCGTGAAATTTTGCTTTCTGTTAGGGAAAACTGCAGCCGAGACTGTTGGGATGCTTCGGCAAGCCTTTAATGATGATGCTTTGGGGAAATCACAGGTCTACGAGTGGTTTTCCCGTTTCAAATCTGGCAACATGTCAACAGAAGACATGCCACGCCCCGGGCGTCCTTCGACAGGAAGAAATGACGAAAACATTGCCAAAATCAAACGTGCAATTGATGAAGATCGTCGAAAGACCATTGACCAACTTTCTGAGGAAACGAACATCTCATGGAGCACGGTCCAGCGAATTTTAACCAAAGGTTTGCACATGAGACGGGTGTCTGCAAAATTTGTTCCTCGCTTGCTCGGAGATGACCAAAGAGAAAACCGCGTGAATGTTTGCCGCGACTTGAAGAGTGAAGTGCAGTTTTCCCTAACAGAAAGCAAAATTTCACGCACACTCTTTGTTCCTTCTGGTCGGCCATCTCACTAATCGCCAAAGGGTTGAAACAGGAACGCACACAACAGAGCACCACAGACAAACCACTTAACTCAGACTGACGCCAGCTCACTAACAGTCGCGGGAGACCCCCAGCTAACACCACCTAGCAGCACAACTCGTAACTACAAAGCATGCGCGCGCAACAGGTCGTTTCCGGTTATTTTTGGGTCCCCCTTCGTATATGTGATATGATGACATAAGGTTCTCACTCAAAGATGGTGCACAGTTACATCAAAACAGCGATTAAATAATCCCATATAAGTGTATGCAGATGGACTGTGTATGGTTATAAATACAGTGGAATCCATATTTAATTTTCCATACTCTAAAATTTTCCTGCATTTAATGTTCAGTAATCCCATCTGAGCAATATCAGTGTTTAAATGTTCTGTGTTCAAGATTTTCCTGAGTTTGTTGTTCAAATCCACTTCTCCCCAAAGAAACCTTAAATAGGGGTTTCACTGTATTTAACATGCCATTGACTGACCTCTTATAAAAGAAGCTCAAGTAGTCATTTTTTTTTTCAAAACTGTGGTAGTTGATTTATTCGTAAGATCAAAACATGCAGTGTGAAGCATCCATGCAGATGTTGTTTTCTCTGGAACCTAGATTATCAGATTTCATGGTAAGTTAACTACTGTGGTATTCTGATGGCAGAACATGAAGGTTCAATGCCATTAATACCCATTCCATCCATCCACCCCACATCCTGTTTCATTGAGACCCATCTTACTGTTATCCTCCCCTCTCCTCAACCTTCCAAAGTGATGTTTTTTTGTTTTTTTTTTTTTAATTTTTTTGTCTCCAAATTTTGTATACATTCCTCTTCTCTTTCCTCCTAGCTATATGTCCAGTCCATCTGAGTCTCATAGATTTCACGGTCGTAGCTGTCAGTTGGTCAGTATAAAATCCTAAAGTTTCTTGTTATGTAATATCCTAAATTTAGATCAATTATGGTCTTCAGGGTTGGGATACCAACAAGTCTTATAAGTAGTTAATCTTCAGGTAATTAGAGCATATTCCTTTGAAACATTCATAACCATCTACAAGACTACATGGTTTCAAAATCCAGAAGGTCACAAACTAAACTTTCACTGCCATGAGAACTTCAAATCCCATAATATCCTAAATTTATTCACTTATTTCATCCTTATATTCAAATGTTTCCAGATGCCTGTAATTTATATTCTTCCCTTAGAGTAAGAGATGGCGTTTCACGTGCATGATAGACATAGTTAAGCTAATACCATTGCGTAAAAGTAATGTTTCAATGAAGGCGTGTGAGTTTAACATCAGCCACTCTACATTATACTGCAGCGCCGTGGTATGAAAGAATCATTGGAACCTCTGGCAGGTGGCCTAGCTGGTGCTGACCTGGATGGTCTGGCTCCTGGTCTAGACTGTAGCGGAGGAGTGGGGCCTGGAGAAGAGGATATTGTAGTTGATGCTATTGATTCCACTGTTCCGTCTGGTGGCAGAGATGGTGAAACCAGGGAATTTGTGCTTGGGCCAGAGCAAGCACTAGGACTAGATCAAGCTGTGCTGCAAAGCATTGACAGATGTCGTAAGTAATGTACAACGATGAAAAGAAACAGAATTTGTGCCTGTATTGGAACATTAAGCATTTACTCACAGAACACAGCCTATAAAACATTCTTCATTGTTAAATCTTGCTTTTAAAGGCCCACACTGATGGAAAATTGTATCTTTTCCCACTTCTTGTTACATACCTCATCAGAATTTCTTCTCAATAATGGAGAAGTCATTTTGCATTCTGACCACCTTATTTTGAATGGCCATTTTTGTTTTACCTTTCACGATATTCCCTGGCAGATAAATATCAAACTTTGGAAGCTCCTATGCTTGAATCCATGAATGGTTAGAAATTTTAATAGCAGCTGCATAATCTGTGCATAATTTAGAAATATGTTTCCAAGAATCACTTTTCTACCTTGAAAGCTCTTGAGATGCCATAATAGAAAACTTCATATGGTACATATGTGCATACATGTAAGGCTAGTACCACATTAATAATACAGAGTCCATATGAAATTCCACCCATCCACTCTGAGGTAACTGACACTACGCATAATTATCACTTAAGCACACAGAACAGTTCACCAGATATTTTCTGCCATTTTGTCCAAACAGTTGGATAGGTGGTCAGAACACAGTGAGTTATGCATGAAGTAAACAGTCTGTCATGAACTATCACCACAAGAAAATGTGTAGTTAATTTCTGTTAATCATTGGACATATGTTTTTGTTGCCACTCAACTGTGAGCATTCTTTGTATTTGTGTCAAACTAAACTCATGTTGAGGTACTGAATGACATGTTTCTTATTGAGAATTATTACCAAAATGTCTTTTAATGCCTTTACATAATCTTACACATTTTAAGCAGTGTAACAGGTAACTCAGTGTCTTATGTGCGATAAAATGTCATAATATCTGGTTATTTAATACTGCAGATTATGGAAATAAGGAACATGTAAAAAAAGAGTGGAGACTGGTACTCAAATCTAGAGTATAGATTATGTAATCTGTCCAATTTTGAACCCTCTTTGATGTTGATACTTACACATTGCTGATATAAATCTGTTTTTCACAAAGCCGATCATCAGTATAGATATTCAAAAATTATTTCCTCATAGTTAATTAAATACCCACAAAAAAAACAAATAAAAATTACAGATTTTATTGCGTTCTGTATTCATGTAATTTACTAATTTTTGTATGATGAACAAATTTTTAAAAATATGATAAAGTTTAGTTTTGATTTTTGTGCTAATTAGGGGTTAGATTAGATTGACATAAACCAAAATAAAACTGGCCAGAGTATTATTGTTATATACTCACCTAATAGCACATTTGCTTCAGATCTGTAGAATAGTATTATATTTGAGCATCCTGTTACACTCACACAATATATATAAGACAAACACCGTCTTAAGTGTAACAATTTAATTGTAGTTCTTTTTTCTTTCCCTCCTCCACACTACATGTTTCGGCCCTAAATGGCCATCATCAGGTGTGTATTCTTACGTAGCTGTTACACTGCCTGTTAAAATTTAAAATCACCAGTCTTTCTAATTGTATAAAATCTTTGTTAACCTACACGCGTTAATTTGATTTCTAAATTTAGCACTTTTTTAAAACTTTAATTCAAGTTAAAATGTCTATAAGACACACAGTACACAATACACCAGACAGCACACGTATTAAAGATAAGCAGCGACACACACAGAGAGAGCCTACACAGAACAATACCTGAACAGCGTTAAACAAGAAGTGGCCGCTGCAGCACTATAGACATAGGGCATGTACCCTGAGAAATTTTAATTTCAAAATTTGAAAAAGAAAAAGAACAAAAATCTTATAGACATTTTAACTTGAATTAAAGTTTTAAAAAAGTGCTAAATTTAGAAATCAAATTAACGCGTGTAGGTTAACAAAGATTTTATACAATTAGAAAGACTGGTGATTTTAAATTTTAACAGGCAGTGTAACAGCTACGTAAGAATACACACCTGATGATGGCCATTTAGGGCCGAAACATGTAGTGTGGAGGAGGGAAAGAAAAAAGAACTACAATTAAATTGTTACACTTAAGACGGTGTTTGTCTCATATATACTGTAGAATAGATTTGGAGATGAAATGAAAGAACATTACCTCCCCATTATATGCTTATTTTATGCACAGAATGCCCTAAAAGGATAGTGGTAACCTGACAAGTGCAATTTTTATCTGCACTATGTCAAATGGTAAGAGTATCAGTGGGTTTAGTCCATACTGAAACTGGCGGAACAACTGGAGAGCTGTCATGTAAGAATGTCTGTTAAATGTTTCCAGCTACAGAGGACTTGAAAAGAAAGATGTATGGCTGTATACTAGTAGTTGGAGGTGGCATGAAGTTCATTGGAATTGGAACATGGCTACAAAACAGAATTTCCCTTCAGATCCCATACATGTACAGAGCAGGTGAGTGTATAGCTGCTCCAGTTTTCAGTTTCACTTACCTGTTGCACTGGGGGTTATAGAGGAAGAATCACAACTAGTTATGTATTTATATGGCCACGCCATAACTCAAGCAGTTAGTTGCTGGCTTCCAGGGTTTGATCCTGGGTCTGGTCAAGTGGGATTTGTGGTGGACAAAGTGGTGCTGGGGTGGGTTTTCTCCGGGTACTTCGGTTTCCCCTGCCAATCTTCATTCCACAAAATTCTCAATTATCATAATTACCCAGGGCAGGTACAATAGGCCAATCAGTGGCCACTGTGTTAAGTGGACCCAGCTGGACTCCACCCCCCACTGAGCAAATTTAAAAAATTTTAATTTTATGTATTTGCATAAAGTAAGTAAAAGTAAGCCGGTCACGGTAGCCAAGTGGTCTAAGGTATGTACTGTCTTTGCTCGCTTGGAAACCAGGATCATGGGTTCAAATCCCACTCAGGGCATGGATGTTCAGTTTATGTGTGTGCGTTTTTCTGTGTTTGTGTATAGGTAGAGGCCTTGTGACGAGCTGATCACCTGCCCAAGGAGTCCTACCAAATGTGTAAGATCTAGAACAACCGAAGTGAACGGAGAAGTTCATGGAGGTAGGCCTAGGCCCACTGGGGCTGTAGTGCCAAAGGGGGAAAAAAAAAGTAAAGTAAAGGTATCCCTGTAACAGACCATGGAGGCCCATAGGGTTGTGAGATGTTGAGATTCAAATATTTTCTAGACAATTGGCTCATAGATGGCGGCAAGGTTAGATATTTACATACATTTTGATTTATATTTTGTATCTGAGGTTACAAGGCAAGAATCAAAATTAATTACAAATAAAAAACACTTTGTTTTTTTAAAGCTTGTGGCGCAAGATTCAAAGCTAGTTATCATTCAAGAATAATCCACAACTTGATGTTAAACCTTTGGCAATCCCATTTACAGTGTTGCTGCCTGAGCCTGACGTGGACCATGGTTTTAAAGAACATTTTAAATGTTCAGTGTATATTTGTATAATTTATGGGATATTGTTATATACTATGCACAAGCTGTGCCTAAGAGGGTCAGAGGACACATGTAACTATCTGAATTGAAATCTTTCATTAGTCGGTAACACACAAAGGTGTATGCAAATGTGTAGTGTTGTAGTATTGTCAAGCATGAAGGCTGGCATGCATGATTACATTTTTGAGTATTCTAGAGCATCAGAACTGGCGAGGAGTCAAGGAAGCTGCAGCATTTTCACAGTCTACAAAATTTGAATATTACTACTTGAAAGTAAAAGAATATCTGTACATGACTAAAATGTAGAGAGTCTACCAATATTTGTCCATATAAATTATATACTGTTAGTGGCGTTTTCAGTGCTCTGCAGTGGTATTATACAGTCTGTTTCTAGGGACAGCTTTGTCTTATATATTTTGTTTGCTTCCTCTTATTACACCATCCTTCACTTGTTCTAAGTAACAGAAAGTAGTCATAACAGATACAGATAATGGATCAAAAGGGAATTATTAGGAAGTTAGCTTCAGAATAAGTAAAAACTACCGTTACCACAGTAACAATCTCATGTGAAGAACAGGTATTCCACTTAGTTACTATAGGATTCTGACGATGGTGTATAACACAGAGATATTGGATTTTCAGACTTTATCCATCGTCCTGGTTTTAAGATAACTAAGAAAAAACACAACGTTTCGGAAACTGGATCTGTTTCCGTCCTCAGGTGAAGGAAAACACCTATTCTATTGGGTCCCTTAGAAAGTGCTAGCCTCAATGACTGGATCTTAGTTATCTTAAAACGAGGACAATGGATAAAGTCCAAAAACCCAATATCTCTAGGTATTCCACTATTTTGTATATGGTAATAATATAATCTATGCAGTGTTATTTATTTTAGGCTGTTTTATTTCTCACATTTAAAGGAAACTGAAACTTGGAATTTTCTGTTATGGGCTGTTAATATAAGACGCATGCATTACTTGCAGAACAATTGGATATCGTAACAACCCCAAAAGAGATGGATCCTCAAATGACTGCATGGAAAGGAGCAGCAATCATGTCTTGCTTGGAATCTGCACAGGAATTGTGGATCTATCCTGTTGAATGGGAAAAGTTAGGCGTCAAAATTCTACGGGAACGAGCTCCTTTCATGTGGTGAAATTAGTAGTGTGCTGTAAAAGAGTTAGTATATGGCAGGGAAGTGAACATGCTGAGAACAGAATGAGGTGTGACTGGAGATTTGATTTACTGTATGGTGAGTTGGGAGCAGTCTTCTTTCATGTGGTGAAATGGAGTGTGTAGCCAATGCCCTGGCCAGGGTTTGAATTATGGTAGGTATCTTGCAGCCACAGATGATGTGTATGGTTTTTCTTTATTACCTGTTTTATTATTAATCATGACTGCTAGCTGTTATGTTTTCCCATTCCCGTATATCATATTGATAATTTGTGATTAACTATTCATTTTATGATTATATCCATGTTCTTCTGCCTTCTTAGGAATAGGTTCAAGCCTGTTCTGTCTTTGGAACCATCTGGTAAGAGGTCTCAGTATTTCAATATGGTCAGTTCATGCCAAATTGTCACAGACAAGTGAAATTTTCGACCTAACTTCCAATTTCAATGAACGTTGGTAAGACTGTAGACTCCACAGAAGATAATATCTTTCTGAGAGTTCTGTGCACCATGTCTTGCAGTTTTTATTGAGCAAGGGTGCAAAAATTGTTAAGAATTGATTCTTTTTCACACCTATATTAAAAATTATAACTTTTGTTCTGTATAAGCTACAGAGCTCATATGAGGCTTGTTTATGAGCTCATGAAATGTTCTTATGATGGATATTGTCATGTGTTAGAGTGTGTCTATAGACAGGTTTTGGATCAGTAATCTGATTTATTCTGCTTGTACAGATCTGTGACTACATGTAATTATAACCATTTCACTAATTCACACACACTTTTACAGTTCACTAGAGCACACATTTAAGTCTTCTCAGTATGCTGTGTCATCACCAGTCTTCTGGGAAGGGCTTCCAATCGTGGACATTCCCCATCCTCTGGGTTCCTGAACTGTCCTCATGCCTCTCATACAGCAACTCTTGACTAGTTAACTAACTCACCAACCAACTAACTCCACTCCACTTCTCTGACTGACTCATCCCTCACGAACTGTCCTGCACATCTCAGCACAGACTATGTGGAAAGAACCATTCCTCATTTTTGTAGTTCAGTTGTTGCCGTGGGAACGTGTTTTTTGTGAAGCCGTTACTCAGTAATGCTTCTTGTATATTACTTATCTCTCAGTCTTTGCCCAGCAATGGGTCTACATGCCACATTATATAACTCATTCAGGTAGGGTAGTTTTGATTTCAATATAACCTGATGCAACCTTTGACCACTAATTTCTCATAAAATGCAATTTTTTCTGCAAAGGCACACAAAAGACATACTTTTATGCATGAAAATATACATCATGGTTATCTCAGCAGTGTTTTATTTTCTTCTTCAGAAAGGAAAGTGGACTAAAAGTGGGTTGATACCTCTGAGATTGCCAAAAGTGTAGAAACCTGAATTTTAAATTTTGCATACTGTTTATGGCAAGAATAAATTATCTCTTTTACAGACATTATGAGAGAACTTGACTCTGTAGTTCAGTACAAATCCCATTAGGTTTAAAATCTTGCACTTATATTTTTGCAAGATATTCAGACCACATGAACACAGAAACTGCATCAGAAACAATTTAGGATTTAATAGAATGAGTATGAGGCACACACTTTATAACTGACTTTGAAATCGGTGATCCAGTATTGTGAACATCATTACAAACACACTTGTAAGGCATCATAATGAAAAATCACTATCACGTGGCAAAGTCCTCCAAAAGTGAAGTTATGATGAACAGTCAAATTATGGAACAAGTTAAATTTTTTTAATTATGTACTCACCAACAAGCGGTGGTCGCTTGGTCCATATAGTTCACTTGCAGACTAAAACCATGGAGTTTGTTTTTTGTACACTGTGATATATCATACAATTATAGATGATCTGCAGAAGAAACTAGATAAATTTCAGTATGTGTATAGAACCACACAGTGAACTCCTAAATAAAGCAAAAAAGGACACAAGTTTTATAAAGTAACAGCTGCATCAGTTCTTTTGTATGCATGTGAAAATCAGGCAAGAGAAAAATTGAAATGACCAGCATGAGATTCGGGGGTGAGTGGCTTGCTATACACTGTGAGATAAACACCACTGATCACAGTGACTTAAGGATATTTGAAGATGATGTGATGATTGAAGATCAGAAAAAAGGTGGAGCAGGAATTTAACATTCAGATGTGCATTTTATGTATATAATACATTACACCTACAATGAAATCACAGTATTATGATTATTTGGAGAAAATTTGATTTGAATGCTGAACTATGGAAAACTTTAAATCCAAAAATATCCACTGTAGCTGCTGAGTCTCAAACTGTGTTGGTAAGTTTTCTGTATGGTGCCAGTTGTAGTGTAACATCAGTAAGTCTTGTCAGACTGATTGATGCATGTTGTGCTGTTTTAGTTTTCAGTTGCTTTATGGTTGAAAAGTTCAGATAACCTCTGAAAGGTATATAGTACATCTGGTTGTACATGTATATGTAATAAACTATTACTGGTAGTCCACAAAACAGGATGAATAAGGCCACTTTCAGACAAGACACACAGTGGCTTGCGATTAGTGTCTGGGACACAGCCACTCAACACCACAACACGCGCACTTAATGGCTCTGATGTCAGAACCCCATGTTGATATTACCCTCAGTCATTCACATGGAGGTATCAGAATGTTTATCCGCCATTTCATAAGTGACGCTAGACTCTGTATGTCCCGTCTGAATGCTAGCATAGAACTCAATGCACTTCGAATGGCCAGACCACAAGTCAGTGTCTCAGCCACTGAAGGGGAAAGACACAGCTGCAACACAGTGTCTTGGACGTGGGACACTGAGACGCTTGTGTGAACACTAGTATTCACGCTAATGTATTTGAAGTCGTTGGACTCTGTGTGTCTTGTCTGAAAGCAGCCTAATGGATCACTATACTTTTTCAGAATGTCATCAGAGGCTGGTGGAATAGTGGGGTGTCTCTGATTTGAGGTTCCCACAGTAGTGGTTATGAAGAGTTCTATCTTCTGTAGTCCATAGAAAGTCAGTGGACATTTCAGAGGAACACGTTGTCTCCATCCCTAAGGTTGTTTATATATCAAAAGACAGGACTTTTCAGTATGGTGCTTGTTGATGCAAAATTTAGGTTTGTAACTCTGAAACCTGTAGCAACAGTATTTATATTGTTTGTTTTGTAAATGGAAATCTAATCAGCATTCAGTATGGAGTTGTTTCTTCTCTCTTTCTTTTGACATGTATTGTCTAAGATGTTTTTATAAACAGGAATGAATTATGTAGGATTTGATGTTCTCATGACATTGATTATGAGTTCTTTTTGCTGTCTGCTTCATGTTGGTTTCTTGCTTGGCTTACCCTTTGACTCAGAAGATAAAGGCGACATATTCCTTTGAAACATTGACTTAGGGATATCCCAGAAGGATATCATCAGAAATGAATTATTTCTATAGTTATTGAATTTAATCACATTATATCTACTGATGAAGTAAGAACTTCCATATCTGATTTTCAAAATTATTCAATTGTGTTATGAATGGTATTTGAGGGAGCAAAGGTTAAGTCTTCACTTATTGGTGTGGTTAGTAAATATAGATATGTAACTCAGTGCCATTGGCTGGGCAATGCTGCTTCCATGACATCACACTTAGCCTGCAGTTTAAAAAGCTCAATCGGGAAAGTAGGTAACTAACCAATTAACATGGGTATCCAACAATTCAAAACACAGCAGTTAATAATTTTTCAACCCCAGTACCCTGTAGTGCAGTGGAACTTAATTCATTTCTAAAATGGGTGATGCTACGTGGTCTAACCAATATTGGATCTGAAGTTCACACAGAGGTTTAACCAATATCACTTCACTCATGTCCATCAGAACAAAGTTTATCAGCAGTTAATATAAAAAAGTACACACATTTTATATAAATTTAACTGAAATGAAGTACATTACAAGTAGAAACGTTTAGTATTTATGAGTGATGGGACAGCTGAGGTTGGGTAAACTTGAATGAAAAATGTTTCCATTGTAGACAGGACCACACTAATCCTTGACCTTGAAGGTATGAAGAGAATCAGTGTCACTGAAAACAGGATGACGTGATGTTTTATCTAAGGTTAGAATTCTGTTGGTAGATAGTGTTTGTACAGTCATCTTCCTTGTGTCTTATCTACTGCAGATAACCTTCACTTAACAATATCCTATGATTGAGAACAGTAAACAAGATAATGATACCTCTATAATATTTTTTATTTGTGAGCTAAAACTGCTTACTATGCTGTTATTGACAGTGTCACGTAACTTCGAACAAGTGTAGACCTATACCCTGACCTAATTTCTTACTCATTATGTACGATTTAGCGCACAAGGAAACTGACGTTTTTAAGCAGATGATAGAAAAACCGTAAGTATAACCTGCTTCGGAGGTGCCTTACAAACAACTGGCTGCCTGTCGCTTCTCACACCCTTGCACCAACCCCCTTGTCTTTTTATGTTTTGTATGAGATTGTATAAGTTTGACTAGCTCTATATCCTATGGGTGCTAAAGCCCCTGTACAGGATTTGTGGAGTTATTTAATAACAATAAACACATTTTTATTTCAGTATCTGGGAAGAGTTGTTTGATATTTCTTACTGCTTCTTTGCTGTATGTTAATTTCATAGCGTGGCTTCACTCTGAAGTTAGTGAACCATCCAGTATTTGTGAGTTCGGTGGTAACTTCGTTTCGGCTTTCTATCTACTTTGAGCAGGAGTACGATGCAGTTCCGTACAGAATACAGTTTAAGAGGGTATATAAAACCTATTCAAGACGGAAAAAGATTTAGACGTTAATGATAAGTTATCAGTGATGTTTCCTTTGTTTGCATAGTTTTTATCTATATGGATGGGCGTGTACCTGTCCTTCCGCAATCCCTTTCCCCTTTCACTCACGTACTGACCTTCATTTTTTACCAGCAGATGGCAGAATGCATACCAAATCGCACGTGCTAATTTCGTGTTTCAAACGGTTAACACCACGGTTGTTTCCCGGTGCTCGCTGTAGTTACTTCTGCAGAAAACAGTCAAGTTTAGCAATGTATCAAGCTGTGGAAAGAGGTTCACCTAATACAACGGACTACAGAATATATTTCAGTGAGTTATAATTTGAAGTTCATCAGTGTTTGGAGAGATCGGTAGTTGTGATTAAGAAACGCTGATGTAACCTTCGGGTTTGCATTGCATATTGTATGATACCAGCTTTATCCCTAGTAAATGTTTGTGCTTCTTTTTTAGTTTTTTTCGGGTTTGCATTCTTCAGGGCATTCAGTGGCGATAAAATGAGTTGCTTTAAATATTTGTTAACCATTGATGTCTTCAGCGAGTGGGCTGACTTAGCCTTAGAGCTTGTCGCGTTTGTTCGGTTCAAAGCTCAGTCAAGACGCTGGCAATCCAGACATCGCGTGTAATCAGCAGCCGCTCGAGGCAAATGACGAGATACCGTCCGAAATTAGGCTACGACCGGTTTCCTCCAAATCCTATCCAATTCGTTATTCGTTGTTCCTACCATTCGACGCTGTTTCATTTTATTTTATTTTATTTCATTTCATTTCATTTATTCACCTTCCATGAAACCGGTCGAGAGTACGTTCTCATGCGGATGTGGAAATCGTCCTAGTTACAGTCACAACTAAGAATTACAGTTGTCATCCAGTAGCATACGCATTTGTAATACAATACTGATAAACGTATACAGTATAATAAAATAAGTTAATCTTTGTAGTAAGAGCAATGGCAAACCTTTTACAATTTGAACAGTTTTATACAAGTTTGTTAATTAACAATTCAGTAGTTAAAACACAATGTCATTAATGAGTTTTGTACATCGTACATTAATAGTACAATAAATTGAATTAAAGACTAGTATACAGTGATATAAAGATTGTGTATATCAAAAATAAGTAGTCGAGCTGCTGACAGCATCTTAACCCTCCCTTCTCCAAAGGAACCTGTATCATTTATTTCATAGAGCGGAATTAATACAATATAAACTCTGTAGCCCCTTTTTCATCCACTGATCCAAAATGGACTATGCCAGCATATTTTAAGTCATGACTTTTATGTGGTTTTAAAGTAACTAAAGACCAGCTTGTGTAAGGCTGGGAAATATGCTGTCATCTGAGCATCTGAAGGTTTTCAAGGCATATGCTACAATTCACTGATTGTGTGATAAGTCATGTAATATTTTAGTGAGTTGTGTTGTTTTTGTGGCTCCAGAAGCAAGAAACTATAGGTAAGTGTGAGATTGTTGTCAGTGAATTGGCTAGTGACTACTGAACTCTGTTTCTTATTAAAGGAAAATTGTTGCTGTTGAATTACTGGGGATTTCTTGAAGCCTGTAAAAACACTTTGTAAGTACAGTATACCAGAGGTATTATGGTAGCAGTGATGTGCTGGTGCAAGAAGGGCAGAAAAGCTGGCTGTCATCTAAATACCACCCCCACCACCACCACCACCACCAGTTATGCAGCATGTTTATTGCCTGTACCTGTAGAAAAGTTAACACACAGTTTTTATTTCAGGAAATTCTTCTGGTCCGATTTCCCCTTTACATGACATTCCCATTTATGCTGATGCTAGTAAGAAAATCTACAATATGGTTGTTGAAATCCCTCGGTGGACAAATGCAAAAATGGAGGTAAAACAAAAACTGTGTAGTCTTTGTGTTTAACCTTTGAATTCCATCCGGCCTTGTTCCAAGGTGACGTATGAGTGAAACAAACATGTCCAAATTCCCATTGATTAATCCTCATATGATATAGATAGTGGGAGAAAGATTATGGTGACTTATCTTTTAGATTAGGATTCTGAGAGAATATGCAATGCTTACACTCATCTCAGTCACAACCAGATGAGATACATCGAGTTTATCAGATTAATTAGTGATAGCTTATTGCCAGTGATTCTTTTCCTCTATTTGGCCATGCCTATGATATTTGATATAGTACACTTTTCTGGTTGACAATTTTTAATTTTTACATAGAATATATCCATTCAGGCACTCTTTATGTCATTTTAAAATATCTGTTTTCTGCCTGTGTATAGTGTTACTACTACTGTTACCACCACTGCTACTACTACTCAATGACCTTTACAGTCCATGATGAACCTTGGCCTCTGTTTTACACTTTCTTAATCATATTGACAGTAGGACTCCTTGAGTGGGGATCAGCCAACTGCAGGTCTGCTACTGCCACAGGACAACACAAACACAGAATAAAGGCAGACAAACATTCATGCCTCAAGTGGGATTTGAACCCATGACCATAATGTTTGAACAGGTGAAGACAGTTCATGCCTCAGACTACGGTTCCAGTGTGACTGACATATAGTAGTACAGAAATTAAGGTGATAAAGTGTTGAATGAAATAGCAGTGTGTTGGTGCAGGCTGTTTGATGGGATGTGAGCTTTGGTGGTGAGCAGTACAACAGTTATGGTTGTGCTATTGGCAGGCAGTGTTTGTACCCCTCCAACATAGCTGAGGTCTCACTGAACTGCCTGTAATTAGGTAATGGGTGCTTTAACTGTTTCAGTCGAAGTGTTGAGAAGTGTTTATTCTTTTGTAACATAGTGGTTTCCTAAACAAAAGTACAAAGGTTTGCATAAATTATTATATTATTATATAAAATCAATATTGACCTCCAGTCTTCAACCTCATTCCCATTCCATTGTTCCACCATACTCAGGAGTCATCCTGTTGGCTAGCACCCAGGATGACGCGTAACAGTTCCACCATACTCAGGAGTCATCCTGTTGGCTAGCACCCAGGATGACGCGTAACAGTTCCACCATACTCAGGAGTCATCCTGTTGGCTAGCACCCAGGATGACGCGTAACAGTTCCACCATACTCAGGAGTCATCCTGTTGGCTAGCACCCAGGATGACGCATAACATTAAATAACTGTTCCCTTTTTCTTTCTGTTTGAATCATAAAATTAACCGTGTAACAAATTTACATTTACATGCCTTTTTTTCCTTTGTTTCCTGCTGTACACTATGAAGGGGGACCCAAAAATAACCGGAACCGACCTGTTGCGCGGGCATGCTTTGTAGTTACGAGTTGTGCTACTAGGTGGTGTTAGCTGGGGGTCTCCCGCGACTGTTAGTGAGCTGGCGTCAGTCTGAGTTAAGTGGTTTGTCTGTGGTGCTCTGTTGTGTGCGTTCCTGTTTCAACCCTTTGGCGATTAGTGAGATGGCCGAC
>NW_019721523.1:1886831-1905103 GCF_002891405.2 Cryptotermes secundus
ACTAACAGTCGCGGGAGACCCCCAGCTAACACCACCTAGCAGCACAACTCGTAACTACAAAGCATGCGCGCGCAACAGGTCGGTTCCGGTTATTTTTGGGTCCCCCCTCGTACATGTTTTGACTGTAAACAGTTGTCATCATGTGATGTACATAAAACAGATTTGTTGAAATGAGAAATGTTTAAAAATATAGTTAAAATAGTATTGAATTGGCTTAGGTCTGACATAATTTTACAAATGTGTGTTTCTCTTTTTGTTCAGATCAATTTGAAAGAGGTTTTAAACCCCATAAAGCAGGATGTAAAGAAAGGGAAGTTAAGATTTGTGGCCAACTGCTTTCCTCACCATGGTTATATTTGGAATTATGGCGCCATTCCCCAGGTAAAAGCTGATCTATATTTTATGTATTTTGTGTATTTACTGTTCTCTGTTCAGGGGTTTGAGGGACCGAATAAACACTGCACTGACCTCAACAGTTCCTCTTACATCATATTATTAATAAGCAGCAATTGTACCAGGGATATTTTTTCTTAGCCTGTTACTCATTTGTTAATCATTTTTAATTATTGAATTTTTAAAGCAATTTTGTTAACAGACATGGGAGAATCCAGAAGTTTTAGATGAATCAACAGGTTGCAAAGGTGACAATGATCCAATTGATATTTTGGAAATTGGTTACCGAGTGGCAAAGAGGGGAGAAGTGCTTCAGGTTAAAGTACTGGGATCTGTAGCCCTTATTGATGAAGGTAAATTGAAATGAATTTCACTTAGGTACTTTGTAGTGTATTAATTTATTTAGGTGTGATGAGGGTCTAGAAGTTCTATCACAAAACGCTGACTAATCTGTACCAAAATTAGATAAAGTTCTGAGCATAGTATATATATAAAGAAATATGACAGTTATGTTGGTTTTTAAAATACTTGTTTATTCTTGTACTACCCCTTTGAAATGTGTTTGCATTTTTCTGACCTGTCATCATACACAGTGGTCCTGAAACTTTACATATATTCCAGATTATTATATTGATATTAAATCAAGTAAACACAAACTTACACCCTGAAGATTTTATTCTGGTGCATTCACTTTTATTTTAGGTGAAACCGATTGGAAGATAATTGCCATTGATGTGAATGATCCCATAGCAGATGAGTTAAAAGGTATTCTTTCCATATTTCAATGTATAAAATAAGTTAATGATTTTTCTCTTTTTTATTGAATGTTATAGAAATAAATGTAAGAGGTATAAGTAGGCTTTGATTAATATATTTTGTAGTCAAATATGAAAGTCTGTCATATATCTGTAAGATTTTTTATCAAAAAAATAGCTGTCCTGTTAATGGTAATTTCTTTACTTTAGTATACGTATTTTATTAATGAAAACTGCAGTATTAATAAAGAATAGGAACACCAGTATTTATTTTCAGTTCGTTTAATACAAGTTTGAGGTTCCTTTCATTTATTTGTGTCATAAAGGAAATAAATATGCAAGTTTAAGAAAAATCTAGATTAACATAATATGTTTTGTAATGTGTAAAAAAAACTTTGTATTCATTTTGGCGTTTGCATGTCGTTAATGGTCTGACGGAATAAGTGAGCACAGGTTGTATATTTTAAATAATATTAGTTCTAATCACTTTGCTTGACAGATATTGCAGACGTGGAAAAGCATTTCCCCGGACTTCTAAAGGCCACAATTGAGTGGTTCAAAATCTATAAAATTCCAGATGGGAAGCCAGAGAATCAATTTGCATTTAATGGTGAGGCAAAGAACAGGGAGTTTGCTCATCATGTCATTGAAGATGTGCATAAGTACTGGGCTGGCCTTATTAAAAAAGAAACTGAAGCTGGTGGCATTTCATGGTAAATCTACATTTTTTTCTTAAATATTTATTTCTAATTACATCACTATAGCTGCAGTAATATGAAGATGATAAGATTATACGGGTAATAGTGTGGAAGAGTTTTCTGTGCCCAAAAGATAAGTGAGTAGAAGGGTGAAATATTGCCCAAATGTAGACAGGGGACTGTGAAATTTAACAAGAGGGAGATGTCCTTGTGAAATTATAAGTCCACATTTTTCACCTTTCTCGGTGATCCTCTGATGTTGGTAGAGGCAGTGTCTCAAATTCTAGTTCATTCAGTATGGACACAACTGAGTGTCTGAGAAGATTTCATTGCATTCAGTTACTGTTGAAACTTCAAATCTTCTGTAAATGAAGTCCTGGCCTTTGCAATTGCATTGTCAAGCTTTAAAATAGTACTAGGTGTTAATCTCTTGCAAATGCATTCTTTGCTTCTATATTGGCTTTGTGTAACTTTCTATACCATTTGATGTAGTGCTGTTTGCAGAAGGCAAAACTCTGCTGTCTGTATTTCAGAGGTAAAGTAAATTACCATCATGCCTGGAAAATAAAGGTTAATCGTTAATTGTTAAGATTGTGGTCTTATGTTACCATGTGGTTTTGTATATAATTGTCAACATTTAGAAGGCATGTGCTGTGTTCCATCTTCAGGATAGGAGAGTGTATATTTTGTATGTCAGTTTGGGAGGTAACGCTCAGATACAAATTGAGCTCAGAGTGTACAGTCAGTGCTTAAACGAATGGTTGGAGCTTTGATGGTGAGGAATATGCTGTGTAAAATAAGGGAGACAGAATTTCCTTGAATTGCAGAAGAGGTATGCTTATTATGATAACCATATCAGTGTATATGCCTAGCTCATGAACCGTGGTGGATAACTTTTTCTCTCCCCTTTCCTCCCCTACTTCCAGATATTTATTAAGACATGACTGGTTTAATTATTTGTTTGTACAAATTGTTAAAGATGTGTTTTTACAGTGCAAACGTAACAAATGCTGAGAGTCCTTTCAAGATTGAACAGAAGGATGCAGAGGATGTAATTGCAAAGAGTCCACAGCTTGGATCACCCGAGCCTATTGAGTCTGTTGGTATGTATAAGGGAGTGCTAGGATATTGTGTAACATGCAAGTAGATGACATGGTGTTGTTAGCACAGTGATACGTAGGAGGCTAGATTACTTGGGAATGAGTGTAGGACAGGAGATGCAAAGAATCCATGCTGAATTTTGGTAAGGAAACCCTTGGGACATGGCCACATGGAAGACCAAAAAAGGAGATGAGATGAGATGATAGAATGAATCTTCGGAAGATATGGTCTGAAGATGGGAGGTAGATGGATGTAACTCAGGATCATGTCCAGTCTTTGGCATGGGCTGTGTGAAACTATCATATTCAGCTGTCTTGTTGTCATATTTAATATGAAGGTATGCATAACTTTGTTTTATGTGATGTTCTGAAATTGAAGGGACAGAGGGTTCATACCTACAGACTGTGTACTGCCAGAATTTAATTTGTACAGTTGAGGAAGAAACAAAAAGAAAGAAGTATACAAGTTAACAATTATTTTAATTTAGATGATCATATACTGAAAATGTCTGCATTGAGTTAGGAGAATGGTTATCAGAGACATTAAGAGAAGCAGAGCACTGACTTCCAGAATCTCTCTATAATGTACTTTGCACCAAAATTTATGATTATTATTTAATGATGGGATGGGAGGATAATATTAAAATAGATCTTAAATAAATAGGGTGTGAGGGTGTGGACTAGATTCATCTAGAATAGGGATAGGCCTTTGTGTTCATGGCAACAAACCTTTGGTTTCCATAAAAGGTAGGGAAGTTTAATCCAGATGAGATACTATGGGCTATGGAAGGACTTCTTCATGAAACCATTCCTCATGACAAATTGATGCTTTCTGTATTTTGAGAAATATGAATGACTAATCAGTGAAGGCTGGAAGGAATGGCCAGATTGATAGGAATGCCAACCTTGGATGCAGATTAATTGGCTTTGTTGAAATGTGTTACATATTCTCATATTTTAAGTGTTTCTCATCATATGGTGGATAAAGTTTGTTGGTTTTGTTTGAGTTGAATATCCAAGCAAGATTAAGTAGTATCTGTGTTGTTTTTTTCCTTTTCAGTTGATAAATGGCATTTCATTTCTGTAGAAAGAATGAAGTTCAAATTGTGAAAATGAATTTTGAAGAAGTGGTGCATACAAGATCAATTTTTGTTGTGGTCTTCGTTTTCTTGGGATAATAACTGGTGTAATACTTTAATAAATAATAAATTTATTGTATTTTATAAGTTCATTGACTCTCTCTCATAGTTTAATATGTTCTGAAATTGTAGAGATATAAAGACTTATACCTGAAACATTTTGCAATAGCTTGAAGCATTTTCAAGACATTGGAAAATAAATTAATCAGTTTCTAGAATTATAAGAAAAATTAAGCAAATTCCATTTTGTTCTTGCCGTTTTAAATTTGGATTTTAACAGAATATATTTTTTTTTTTTTAAATTCACTTAGTTGGGGTGGAGTCCAGCTGGGTCCACTCGGCAAGGTGGCCACTGATTGCCCCTATCGTGCCTGCCCTGGGTGATTATGATGATGGAGAATTTGGAGGAATGAAGATTGGCAGGGGAAACCGAAGTACTCGGAGAAAATCCGCCCCAGTGCCACTTTGTCCACCACAAATCCCGCTTGAGATATGGCGCGGCCTCCTCTCTTTAACAGAATTGTAATTAAGTAATTCTACAAATTAACTACAAAAGACCAATATTTCAAATTTATATATTTATTGAAAGTGATAAGATGGTGCAAGAAAACAAAATGTAACTTGAGCAACACATTGTAATTTTTGTATCTATATGCAGTACTGCATACATACATCTTTAATTAGCTGTTGCCATGTGCATACCAGCATATCTTGGGTAAATGACTGCAGCTCATATGTATTATTCGGTTTTGCTTTTATAGTGAAATCACATATGAGGTTATAATTTATCCTTTATATAGTGCCCACTGCCTATTCCAAAAAGTGTCTAATGGACTAAGGTCAGGTGAATGGAAAGGCCATAAATTGGTCCTCCTCAGCTCATCCATTTATTTGGAAAGTGAGCATTCAGCCTTTGTCACATAGCATTACTGAGATGCGGGTATACTCTCTTGGCAGATTATGTTAGCAGGTCCTTGGAGATATGGAGAAGCACTGTTTTCTAACATGTCCAAATAAACATTGCTGTCCTCCATTAGGGCCAGCAATTCATTCTTCTCCGCCTTCATCTCTTTCAGCATCTCGTCTGTTTTTTCTTGGCCAGCGCTGATTTTCTTCAGCAAGAGTTCCATCATCTGCTGTGAATCCATCTTGCTGCAGGAAAGTACTTGACGCACAATAATTAGTGTGTGGCGCGTGTAGGTTTGTAAAACTTCTGACACCAATGTAGCGTGTTTGTGTGTCACGCTACAAATAAGTTCACGCCGTCATCTGATATATAGCGAATTTATTTCTTTCGCTCATTTACACACACTCTACAATCATCTGCGCCTGCAGTGTTACAATCCTGCTCACAATATTCCGGCGAGACACTGGACTTCTTAGACGGATATTCCGAAGTTTCTTCTCCGAAGGCTGTTCCGCGACTTTATTCTCTGAAGGGTGATCCGAGACTCCTGTTTCTAGCTGAAGCTGGGCTATCTATAACCTTGCCCGCTGTTAGGCAACGAACCCTCCGTTATAACCATGGAGACTCCTGTTAGAATTACGATGGAGCAATTGTTGTCTCCTCTGTAACGGTCTATTGTAGCGTTTCCATAGAAGTTACTCCTCTGGTTTGCCGACACGTTACAGTATATTTTCTGTGAAGAATAACGGACCTCTTGCTCCTATGCTTGTCAGTATTTGTTACACTTTTCAGAAATGTCTGATAAATGATTGCGTTATCAAAGTATTGTCACGTGTCTTGAGTTTGAATCTTGTTGGTCACGTGTGTAAGTCCAATCCCACTTCTGAAACACCAGTTTGTCACGTGTTGGGTGTATAACGCGACAAATAACTTCACGCCTTATTGGATATAGCGAATTTTATTTCACATTCGCTCTTACAATCACACAGCTTACTGATCCACAATTACTGCTATCTGCAGTATTACAGTTACTAGACTTCAAATGCTGGACTACAACTGAAAGGTTAACTGCCTGGCTAACTCGTAACTAACTCGTAACCTCGAGAACTTGAGGACTGGAACTCTTGAATAGTCTTCGCTGCTCCTTATTTAGCCCTGTTCCGGACAACACAGAAAACAGCCACGTAATAGGCACCACTGTTGTCTGGCGCCATGTTGCTAGCAACGCTGTCGGGAGTTGTTTTCACTACGTAGTAACTGCGGTGTCCCATGTTATGTCACCACTGTTTACTCGCTTTGCTTAGCAACCAGCGTGCTGGGACTTGGCTCACTTCGGCTCCACTCGGCACATCACCGCTGGCGGGGTGGGAGGGGCGTTATCCATAGCGCAACATGTCACAGTATAATAGAATCCTGAATTAAAGTTTCTTGGTCTAAAATTTTGTCCTGCAGTTTTGCATTCACTTTTTGTGATCCAGCCAAAGCCCAGTGTAAGTAATGTATATTTCTCCCAGATTTAGTGTTTCTGATATTATGTTTTACCCCATTTAGTAAATGAACATCCAGTCCCTCATGAAATCTGTTCCTTAGTTTATTTACCCTGAATGGAAGACGGGTTTTTCACATATTTTCAGTGTCAAATTGAAGGGTTATCTTGAATTCAAGTGTGTACAATAATATTGACATTTTTAAGTGTTTTAAGCTTTTCCTGGGTTGATATTTCTAAGATACAATAATTGCTCAAATGAAACCATATTGTGCCATCAGCCTAGCAAATGGGAGAGAGAAGGACAAATAAAGCAGTTTTGCTTGTATGAGTGCATAACATGATTATATTCCGTGCAAGTAATACTCATAGTATGGTCAAAAGATTAACAGAAATTAATTCAGTCGCAGTTATGTCTGCAAAATCTGTAATAAGTGCAGAAGACTATTGAAATAACTTCACATTGCTAAACTAATATGGCAGAGCAAACTGAGTTCTCCATCTCTGTCCATGAAAGAAATACAAAATGCAGGAGAATGTGTGATTGTACTCTGTACTCTTTAATCTTGGAATGAGAAACTCTGTTTTGAAAACAAAACAGAAACAAATTTCTCAGCTTGGTGAACATACTTGAAACTGAGACTTGAAGCATGTATGGAGAAAATATGTTAGTAATACATCACACTTCATCCTTCAGGGTTATTGATGTGATGTCACTATTGTAAATATGCTTGTTCCCATTGAAAGATTGATATTATTAAATGAGGCTGTAACATATTACATAAGAACAAACTCCATGATTTATACAGGTCACTTAATATTATTATTCTGGTTAAATCAAGATAGCTACAAATATATGGGGAAACAAGAAATGTACATGGGATTTTGTTAGAGAAGTGACTGTTTGGAAAACTGACACATGGGGGAATAATGGCAGTGAATCCTATGAGTTTCACTATGTGAAGATTCATTTCACTTTGAAATTTATGCCCTTTATTATGAACAGATTCTTTGCTTATGAACATTTCCACTTTTGATGGTTGCCACTTTCCAGTGTTGTTTCCACTTTCTCGGGGGGAAGTTTAAGGCACAGGCGAAGTAGATGCACTATGATTATATGTTTGGTGCCTCATATCCTCTTAGTCTTTCATTAACGCTCCTGTTAGTTGTAATTATAATAATGCATTTGCATGCGAACAGGGTGCTTGTATTTTATTACTTCAAGTAAACACTCTGCTTTTATTTTTCAGTGGACAAGTGGCATTACATTCATCTGAAATAATTACTCAGTACAACTGCATCTGTGTCTCACTTTTTGAGACTGCAGTATGGACCATTTAACACATACCAGTTCCACCAATTGGAACATATTCAATCATCCGTGGTAATTGTGATTAATTTGAAAATACACTTGTGTTATGTGGGTAAATAAATGAAGTGAAATTTATTGTTATGAGATGTGAATTTATCTTGATTTTACATAATTGTAAATTAGCATAATCATGTTTATTTTCTGAATAAATTTTTTTTTCTTTCTTTTTACTGAGACTTAGTCCACTTTGCACTTTCATTGACCCTTGTCCCTCTTTGCACCCTGTAGAGGGCAGATTAAAGGAGCTGGTGGTAATTTGGTAGCACTACGGGTTTCTTCAGGGCTGGACGGCCAAAAGGTCAGAGTTCAGTTCTGGTAGGGGAAAATTTTTGCCTTCTCCATGTGAACCAGACCAGTTCTGGGTCCCACCAAGCCACTTATCCAGTGTGTACCGGGGGTAAAGTGGTTGGGGCGTGAAGCTGACGACTCCCTACTAGTGTTGCCGTTAAGAATAGGTGGATCTATACGTCCACCACCCCATACGTCTTCATGGCTTAGTGCTTGATTTGTTAAGCATAGGTTCAACTTCACTTTTCCGGTATAATCCTATGTCGTAATTTTATATTAACATGATTTTTTTTTTTTTTTTTTAATTTATGTCCTTATGTACCGGTGGCACATGAAGGCGTGGTATAGTATCCCCCCTCCATAAAAACCGAAGGCCGGTGTTACCAACAGTTGCAGTGATGGAAAGGTTAATGCACGTGTTCTGCGTCGGCGTGAGCCATTGATTTTCTTAACATTAGTTCCATTTCTCTCCGCCAGATAGTAGTTGGCCGCCACCTATTGAGGTTCAGATGAAACATCTCGGTTGTTCCGCGTCTGTCAGAGTGGAGTGAATTTTGTTTTGGTGGTGGGTTTGGTTCGAAAAGCCGCGGAATTCGTGTGCATACTGCATAAATCTCATAGAAGAGAAGCGTTGTACTTTGAAGGCAAGAATAATCATTAATCTTTCGCCGTTCTTGACAGTGGTTTACTGCCAATTCGCAAATGAAAATCCTTTGGATTATTGTGCTGTTCGGCTTCTTGGCCGCGGCAGTGGAAGCAAAGAGAAAGAGAAAATTCGAAGGTGATTTCGAATTTGCTGAAGAGGTAAGTGGTGACCTATATTATTGCAGTTATATTATTCATGTGTGTTTGCTTGAGTTTATTGTTGCTACAGGAACTTTTTTTGTCACGATTCTGAGTTTGATACTTGATTTCGTGCTATTCTGCCAAATTACATTACTGTCAATATGAAAATGAGTTCATTATCATTACATAGGCTATGGAATATCCCAGGATATTGACATATCCTGTTCTGTGGGCAAGATAAAATTGAAATGAATGGAGCATTGGACTGAAGTTTTAAATCGTTGAGGTTCAATTTCAGTTGACACAATCCACTTGATTTTATTACGCGATGTATTTTTGTTTTTCATAGTTGCAGCCAGTAGATTCCAGTTGTCTGATCAGGTGGTTGTAGTAGGGTGTTGAGGCCACTTTAACGGCTGATGGTTGTTGTAAGTTTCCCCTTTCAACGGTCCAATTATTTGTGAATGTAATGCGTGAGTGGTGAAAGATGTTGGGTCATGGCTGTAGTGTAATTAAGAGCATTGATGCTTTCAGGCAGACTAGTATAATTGGGCAGTCGAGTCCTCTATCAGATGTTTGTGCGTTGTTGTAGATGGACATGCACTGAGGTAGGGTAGGGCAAGCAGTTGTGACAGCTTGCCACAAGCCGTCTTTTCGTCACGGTTGCCATGCCGGCACTGAAACACGTTTAAGCCAGTGCTGAATGTAGCCGTTGATAGTAATAATATCCCTGCTTTGTTCTGTCAAACCAGCCACCCGTAATAAATTCAAGTCAGGAACGGTGGCGCATTCCCGTTATCTTTCTTCTAAATATCATGTGCAGTTGTTGACAAAGATTCCGACAAATAAATCCATCATAGACTTTAAAATATTTTATATTTCCCCACGTTATTGCTTTCATAATTTTCTGAAATATTTTAGAACCTCCTGTAAATTTTGTTGTTCCGATATTAAATGTTTGTTATTAAATAACCACATATACTCATATAACTTGTGAAAGCGATCGAAGAATATGATGCTCTGAGTTGAAAGAGATATTCGAATTATGTGGTCCAATTAATTAAGATCAGCGCTCATTAAACTGCTGATTCGTGCCTTGTTTTCTACTGAACATTAATCGTATACGGTACCAGAACTGTTAAAACTATATAAACTAATAACCACTGATAACAGAAATCAGAAGGTTCCATACTATTCAAAAACCTGTCATTGAAAACAATCCTGAGCCAGTTCCATGCATCTCCGATACTTAAATTTTGTCTAGGATTCATTTTAATGTTATCCTCCTATCTCCTCGGCCGGCCAAGTGAATTTCTTGAAGAGATCTCTAAGCAAAATTCTGTGTTCATTCATTGCGCCCGCCGTTCTAACTGCATGCAAAGCCCGCCCTAGCTTCTCATGAGCTCACCAGTAGAACAACAATAGATGGATTGTATAAATCACTAAGTTACTGTACGTACTATCCCAGACTGCACACCTAATCACGCCAGCTATTCTACTAAGCACTCTACTTTCACACACTTGTAATTCATGTTCTTGCCTCAGAGTAAGCATGGTCTGATGGAGTAATTCCTTTAGATGTTTAATATTTGTATCGCAGTGTAGGGAATACCTCATTTGTAGCTAGATTAAGACTGGTTTCGGGAGCATTGTTATTGATGGAAGTTTGAAAGAATGAAGCCAGCTTTCAATATGGGGAAGGAGGTTAGGCTGGAGATATGTGAAGTTGCCTCTGAGGTTAATTAATCACCACACCATAGCGCAGCCGGTATAGCAAATTGCTACGGGATGGAATGCTTAGGGGTCTGAGTTCGAGTCCCGCTAGAGGCAAGAATTTTCTTTTCTCCACATCATCCAAACCGGTTGTGGGGCCCAGCCAGCCTCCTGTCCAGTGAGTACCGGGGATAAAGCGGCCAGAATTGAAGCTGACCACTCATCTACAACTAGTGCCGAGGTCAAGAATATGTTGAAGAAAACATTCCCTCCCCCATATGTCTTCATGGCGTATTGCTTAATTAGTTAAGCACATGGACAACTTTACAGTACCGGCCGCTTTACTCCCAGTACTCATTGGATAGGAGGCTGGGTGGGCCTCACAACCGGTCTGGACGACGTGGAGAGGAGAAAATTCTTGATCCTACCGGGACTCGAACGCAGACCCCTGAGTCATCCAGCCCGTAGTCATTCGCTATACCGACTGTGCTATGGTGTGGTTATTAATTAATCTTAGAGGCAATTTTTATGGCATAAAACACATGAAAGAATGGAGCTATAACTCCGCGCTTTATTGAACTCAGCACCGGATGAGGATAAATGGTCAGCTTTTCGCTCCAGCCGCTTTACACCGGGGAAAGAACGTCAGGCACCTACTGGATATGAGGCTGACTGGGTCCCAGAGCCCGTCTGGAGGCTCCCTTCGGGAATCGAATCCCGTAGGTCCTATACAGGTCGAGCTATATTTTAGATAATGTTATCTTGACGACAAGCAGTGTAAATCCAACCTTTTGTGTTTGTTGATATTGACGGTTAGTTTAATGAGTATTGCCCTCTCAGGAGGCTGGCATCGATCAGTTGTTCCTGGGATAATCCGGAAGCTTGTAACATTATCCGCTAGCATGAATGCATGCTGAAGAAATATCCAAGAGGATTGCACACCCTTGCCATATCACATCCATTGCAGCGACAGGATACACTTCGAGAAAACACTACTCTGATCACGAATACGATTAAGTTGATAGTCTGATCATTCCAGTTGTGGCGTTAGAGGACATTCTCAACTCTTACTCCTTTTTTTCGAACCGATGGCGCTCCATCTACATTAGACATTTCCATATACACTTGAGGTTAATAATTTTTCAGAACTAATAAGGTATGACACCTGAGATAGTTTGTGCCCCTTCCTTTTATTTTTATGCCGTCCCCCAAGCTTGCAAGCCCCCGTCCGTAGGTTGAGTGAAAATGACTTTTGTAGGAACTCGTAAACGTGTTGGCTGGGACCTTTCGTCTGTGACGTGAATCAATAATAAACTGAGGAAAAGGTGATACACCAAAACAGGAAAACCATCTCTACTTTTCTTGCAGCTCCTTCTACTCCTTTTAAGTTTGTAGGTTTTGGTGTTTCTTTTTTCTTTGTATTCCATCGGCCACAAAGGCATCGATGAGGGCAGATAACCAGTTGAACATTGTGTAACCAGTTGTACAGGGTTAGGCTACACACTATGGATTTCCTATGCGAAAGATACCCCCAAATACGTGCATATCCAGTTAATATTGTAGCGTGTTTTGATGTGTCACGCTACAAATAAGTTCACGCCGTTCTCAAATTCCGTAGAACATTTATTGTCCTTCACGCTTACACAATCATTTACACCTGCAGTGTTACAATCACTGCTTACAATATTCCGGCGATGCTGGACTGGCTTCTCTGGCGGCTATTCCAAGACTGACTCCTTTGAAGGCTATTCCGAGACTTTCTTCTCCGAGGGCTGATCCGAGACTTTCTTCTCCGAAGGCTGATCCGAGACTGACTGTCGAATGCTTCCAGCCCCGCTATATAACCTTGGTCGCTGCTATGCAACGAACCCTTTGTTATAACCATGGAGACTCCTGTTAGAACTACAATAGAGCAATTGTTGTTTCCTATGCAACGGTCTATTCTAGCGTTTCCATAGAAGTGACTCTTCTGGATTCCAGACACGTTACAATATCTTTTTCAAGAAACCCCATCTTTTACGTATTATGTTAACTGAAGGATCATTCCTATGTCCACAAGAGACGTCACTGCAACCCATGCAGAGCCAGCTGAATCCAGCCTGCACTCTTACACCTTATTTGTATAAGATTTATTATAATATATAATATGTAGGAACTATGCTACCGTCAACACGATAAATATTTTATTTACTGCAGGATTTATTGTAGCCTAATATTAGCCTTCCGTGTGTACCTAAGTCCCCCAAGTAGTCCTTTCCGTCAGGTTTTCGTAAGATAATTCGTGTGCATCTCTCATAACTTGGCAGTAAAAGTGCAAGTGTTCACATTCTCTGTCACATGTCTGGCCACTCTTAGTGTGCAGCACAAAGGCAGCATCAAAGAAGTTATCACAACGTGTCTTGAATGAGAAGTCCAGAAAAATGCTAACAAATGAACGAAACGAGTACAACATTATTCCAAGCTAGAGCGTCGCTGTGAAAACACATCATCTCGAATTTCACGGAATATCACCAGGAACAGAATCCTGTTATTTCACTTCCTCCGAAGCGAAATGACTAGACGCCACAGTAGTCTGGATTCAGTTTTAAGGTAGTGCATGCAGGATTAAATGACGTTTTCTCAGAAGTATTTCGTTTTTCTTTGTCCCCGACCATTCAACACTTTCTCACATTCTGTCTTCAGTGGGTCTCAACCTCCCCACCTGATTGGCTGGACTTGAGATAACTTTGTCATGCTTAACACGCCTAGTAGAACCTGAGGATTCAAAGCCACTGTACCAATGTCTGACATTGGACAAGATCCTCAGCCAGCCCCACGAAACCTCGCAACGTATTTCCATAAGATCGTCGTAACTTTAGCCTCCCATCTTTTTCTGTCATCCAAGTGAACGTTGTCAAGGTTTCCCCACACATTGCAGCAACTACTACAACTGCTGCTACCTCTAGTGCTACTATCTAAGGTCGTTAATATAAAAGGAATGCGAAACCGACACCTGTCTACAACCATTACGGCGTCCATCTACGGGAAGTTGAGGACTGTAAAGGTAAAGGTAAAGTTGACCATATGCTTAATTAAGTACCGCGCCATGAAAACATATACTCGTTTTTAATCTCGATACCAGACCAAGGTGAGTGATCAGTTTCAGGCACCGGCCTGGAAAGTGGAATATGCATTATGAAAGTCTTATACGATTAGTATAATATTTCAGAAATTGGTTTCATAGCTTCAAAAACTGATAGATTGAATTAGGCGAAAATTACATTCGGTTCACGAAATGTTTTTCATCATCCACAGTGCGTGTACTGTACCGAAATTCAAGAAGAAAGGAAGGAATTTATTACAAAATTTTCTCGTCGTTCCATGTGGACTGTAGACCAACCAATCAATCCTCATGCGACCGTCTTGCTTGAGAAGCTTCACTAAGCTGGTCAGGAAATCACAACCCATTACGAAACCGATAAGTTCTTTACCGAGTTCAGAAGAGCCCGCAACTATGTCCTCCTAACCTGAACCACCAAGATCGTGTGCACATCCTGGCATCCCCCGCTCTCTAGGATCTACATGTATTTAGGAGAGTTCTTCCATCTACGTCTAGCTCTCCAAAGCCACCCTTTCCCATCAGTTTCGACTGACGTAGTGTATGTCTTCATGTAGGTTTATCCAATGCTTCCGGCCCATCTCATTCTACTTTATTTGAGTATTTGGGCATTTTGAAGTCTGTAATGGCTTCGGGCATTCCAATGACTTTCACTTGTTCCCAGTTCTGACCCTTATACTCCGAATTATAGTAGCCTAGTTCTCATATGGAGTCCAATAGCTTCTGAATGATCCTATAACACGATAAACTCATAAGGTTCTCAACTCATATTCCAGGAGCCAGAACCAAGATGTAAATTACGATCATTTAAATACTAAAATATGACGCTGAAACACACGCCATATAGATAAAGAATAGTCTTTTTTTATTTCTAGTGGGGTGGGACTAAATCCCTTGTACTGCGGCCACTTCTGGCCTATTGTACTAGCCCCAGATGATAGGTGAGGCTGATTATGGAGCAATTGGTGGAATGAAGATTGGCAGGGGAAACCGAAGTACTCGGAGAAAACCCGCCTTAGCGTCACTTTGTCCACCACAAATCCCACTTGACCAAACCCGGGATCGAACCCCGGCCGCCGCGGTGGGAAGCCAGCGACTAACCGCTTGAGCTATGGCGCGGCCAAGAATAGTCTAAGTGGGTGGGATTTTAAGTACGTTGCTAATGTATGTATGATATGGCAGGACGTTATGGCCCAACACAGAACTGTTAGTAAGAAAGAACTATGGAATGTGCAGAATTTTGTGCGTATGTAAAAATATCGTTAGGACAGCAGTGGTAATTAAATTCGGAAGGATTATCGGCTGTTTTGAAGCAAGTAGTATGAAAGTAAATTTATCTCGTCTATGAACTAAATAATGTTAGAATCTTTCGTGGTAAGGTTCGTGACAAAATTGTAAGAAAAATAATTATGGAAATTTGACCTTCATATTTTTCAGTTACCAGTTATAAAACTCAGTCTTCCATCTGCTTTCTGAAACATTAAAAATAATTTCGGCTCTGGCTCCTTTTCTTTTTCTGTGTATGAGTGTGAATCCTGGTTTCTTGCTTTGAGATGACATGCATTACAGGCTTTCAGAAACAAACTTCTCAGGACAATATTTGAATCCAAGAAGGATGAGTTTGGGTATATGGAGTGGAAATATGGGGTTGTGCTAGCAAAACCAATATTTCCATAATCCAAACACTCCACGAGGACCTGAAAGTGCCGCCAGTGAAGGAAGTTATAAAAGGGAAAAGCACAGGATACCTCAACAAAACAGAAGGACACGAGAACGTACTAATGCAACCGTTACTGGAACCGCAAAATGGATGAAGACTAAAAAGGAATTGGCCACCCGACCTGAGGGAGGGTTAACGAGGACTTATCTCTGGATAAGCCCTCTCCACGTCACGAAGAATACTACAGCAAATTAGCTTATAGAATCAAATGTAATTCTGATTGATAATTTATGTAAATAAAAAAAAAGAAGGATGAAAAAATGAGCACTCTAGACATTACATAATGAGATTTATACACGTGGCACAGTAACGGTGTTAAGGTACACGTGACCAGGTTGGACGAGAAGAGAACTGCATTAGAATATTGGCGGGAAAGCCTCTTGGAAAACGTCCACTTCGAAGACTCAGAATATGGAAAGGAAACATTTCAGGAAAGTAGGTTTTCAGTCTGGGGCGTAGATTGAAGTGGCCGAGGATCTGCTTCTGGTTCTACTACAGTTATGTTTGTCTGTTGGGGTTTCAGTGTAATTTACCCACGAAATACAGTATCTTGGGAATTTCAAAGCGGTAAATTCAGTTCATGATTTGCCCTTTAAAGTCCANTGCAACGGACGCGTAAAGCCTTTCCGGTGGGAAACGAAATATATTTTTATGTATTATTTGAAAGATATTCGGCTGTTGAAGGTTAGTGTAGCAGAAACTTCTGCTGCATTTGCATATGTTTAATTTAATGTGTCGTGCTGAATATTTACGTTGAACCTGCAATGAGATTTACACGAAGCTGAGCAAGTTTACGAAACCATTAACGATAATACGTTGCCTTACCGGGAATTTAACCCCGTTAAATCATTTTTAGTAAATAATGAGGGATAAAATAAATATTCACGTTAGTTCAGTACATTATTCATGAATGGAACTGTACTTTGTTTAGCAATTGTTTTCCTTTCTGTGAATGCGAATGGAAGAGTACGCATGAAGGATCTGAAAGAGAAATGAACATGTCCAGTTTTGATTTGTCTATTCAACGAGCCGAAACGCCGATAATAGTGACAGAATCAGTTTTGTTTATTTGTATATCACACTTAGTTGAGAGTATAATGACGCCTTTCAGATACTTTACTGGTGACTAAGTAAGATATTATACGACCATGTATTTGCCATGCCGTCATCCAAGCGTTTTGGATTGAGATCTGTAATTGTGTTTTCTGGAAGCCGCTTACAAATACAGTATTTGTAGGAATGTTGGGATTCACGTTATTAGCGGAAATGAGTCAGTAGATCTACATGAAAATTGTAATAAATACCTTAGTACAGAGAGTAACTGGCCATATAATTATACATCTGCAGAGCCATGATAAATGTAGTCTTAAAGAATCTGAATGCTCGGTTTCCATCCTGTGCTGTCAACGTTGACATCTCGTATCTTTAATCTTGTGGTACTGTCGCCATTTTGTCATCTTCCTCATTCTCCTACGTCATCGTCTTTGACGTTTCTTTCTGCTGTCTAATGCTCTTCGGTCCCTTCCATACAGCCTTATATACTCATACGTTTTCAAAATGAGATGTACGAAAATGGGACTCGACTCTGTCAGTCTCGTGACGTAAAAACTTAGTAGAATGAGTTAGCGTACAGACAGAAACTGGTGAAGAGACTGTGCGTTAAGTTGCTGGATAACATCTCAGTCAATAGTAATACTATGTAAGATTTGAGGCTTTCACGGCGGTGGCTATGAAGAAAGCAGTCTTCTAGGATTTGGCACCGTGTATATGTGGTGTTAACTATTTCTGAGGAACATATCGCCTCCATCTTCAGGGTAGAAGGAAAAATATAAGAAATCCATAAGCGAAGAGACCGTGAGAACCGGTAAAAGCAGACTGCTTTCTTCAATAGTAATACTGTCTGAGGGCCTAGACGTACCAGCCGAAGAATTTCGAAAAATACACGGAATATAAGAAACCGGAAATTCGTAATGTGGCGGAATCAGCAGATTCTTTTACTCTGTAATTTCTTTCGTTACTTTATCTCATCATTTGTTTCTATCTTTCCATCTTCGCCCCTTTTTTGTATTTATTTTACGCTTTCTTTCCTGTGATTTTCTCTCCTGTTTCTCTCTATATTACTTGTGTGTTAATTTCTCTCTCTCTTCCATAATCCTAGTCTTTGTGCTCTTTCCACGCACCTTCTGAGCTATATCCTCAAATGAATCGACATATGAAATCAGCTGTTATTTATGAACAAGAGAAATAAATAATTTTAGTCTCATAATTACGGGTTCTATACAGCTGTGTCTCGCGCTGAGAGAAATCATATATTTAATGTTCGAAAAAAAAAATGCTGAGAAAAATATTTTGTTCCAAGAGGGCGGAAGTAACAGGAGAATGGAGACAGTTTCGTAAGAAGAACTATATAATTTATATCCTCAGCCGAGTTTTTAGAGTGATGTAATCGAAGGTGTGATGGATGGGACATGTAGCACGCGCTAGGGACGTAACAAATGCACATAAAACTGTAATCAGCAAAGCTGCAAGGAAGAGATTACTTGGTGGACCAGAGGTAGGCGCGTCTGTATGACTGTGTATTGAATTCTGCTGTCCAGGATAGGACTCAGTGGCCCTTCTTGTGAACACGATAATAAGCCTACCGGTTGAATTAAAGATGGAAATTTCTAGACCAGATGAGTGACTATCAGGTTTTCAAGAAAGGCCTTGTAGCAGCACGTGGTTGGTTGGTAGGAAGTAGCTAGCAGCAACGGGTTGGAAAGTGGTTGTCCCGGGTTTGTTTTCCGTCACTGATGTAAAAATGTTACTTTTGTCCATA
>NW_019721523.1:1905172-1906048 GCF_002891405.2 Cryptotermes secundus
GACCGGAATGCGGACCGATGTGACCCCCTGTTCTTGTGCGGATTCCGTATTTTTTATTGAGTCTTCAGTGAGCGATACGTAGGCTTTACCATGGTCTAATTTGGCATTGTTTTGCAGACCGTGTGAATATTTTAATTTCAGAAATTTTCCTACAAAGGCTGGGATTGATCCTGTTGTCATCTCAACCATTCTCATTCAACATTTTGTTTTCCTATAGGAGAAGATGGCGGAACAAGACTTTCGTTTCTGATAACAGTAGATTGTGGGTTATCGGCTTCTGTGACGTGCTTGTTATTAATACAATGTACAACCCACATACTGAGCAAGTTATAAAACTGGTAACATGACTTGCATTCGGAGGTATCCAGTTCGTTTCCCGACAGGAGATGGATCATCCTTGGAAGATAATGTTTGCTTAGTACTTTAAATAGGCCACGACTGCATTTTCACATCCCTTTCAAAGAATACTTAGTAGCCGTCACATCACGTTCATTGCTACATAACATCAAATAGATACATCTTCATAAAGCCGTGGAATACCTTGAGTTACGTATAAATCAACGTAAACCCACAATCGCAGAGAACATGATGAAAGTATTGAGGGGAGCAGCAGCAGCAGTAGTGTTTACCGCTCGCCTGTCTGCACGAAGGTCTAATGAGTTGTTTTGCTAGTCCTTTAATGCCGAGTTTCTCAAAGTGGTAACCGCAGCCCCCAGGGGGCAATGAATCTTTTTTTTTTCATAGGCCGCCAAAAACGCTAATGAATATCATACATATGCCGGTCACGGTAGCCGAGCGGTCTAAGGCATGTACTGTCTTCGCTCGCTTGGAAACCGGGATCGTGGGTTCGAATCCCACTTAGGGCATGGATGTTTA
>NW_019721523.1:1907195-1992840 GCF_002891405.2 Cryptotermes secundus
TTTGTGTGTGTGCGTTTTTCTGTGTTTGTGTACAGGCAGAGGCCTTGCGACGAGCTGATCACTCGCCCAAGGAGTCCTACCAAATGTGTAGAAAATATTTTAATAGGAAACTTTAATTGAAGGGAGAAGTTCATGGAGGTAGGCATAGGCCCACTGGGGCTGTAGTGCCAAGGAAAAAAAATATCATACATATAAATTGACAAGAAAAGGCCACATTACATTATAAGCATATAATATAACAGAAAAAGTACTTCGTATTTTCACGTGTAGGGGGTACGTGTGACGAGAATAACGGGTTCTAGTTCGGATGATTGGATTTGTTAGCGCTTCAGTTACACACTCTCTCTCTCTTAATTACAATTAATACAACACTATCGCTGATTTACGCAATTTATAGTTTACCCTTGCACAGGAACTAGAATTCTCCGTGTATTGAACAACATTAGGTTTAGTTTCCGAGGTCAGTGAAATATGAGAAAGTATGTGCAATGTGTTTGCACGGTCTTTTATAGGTTGAGGGGGGGTCAAACCTCGTATTAAAGCCTTTCGGAACTTCTGCCCTAAATAATGTCAGCGATAAGTGTCAGCCGCAAATAAAACAGATATATTACGAGGCAAAAATAAGTACGAAATAACAGTACTTGACAAATTGTGGTTATTTCAAGTTTTTTTTCCTTGGCCCTACAGCCCCAGTGGGCCTAAGCCTACCTCCGTGAACTCCGTTCACTTCGGTTTTTCTAGATCTTACACATACGGTAGGACTCCTTGGGCAGGTGAATTTCAAGTATTACTGTGCGCATATCGAGGACTAATGATGGATAAACTGTAGCTGTATGAAAAATAAGTGTGTGAGTGTGCAATTTCAGTGGGATTTGAAAGATGGTAGCTGCACGTAATATATTTTACGTCAGTATGAGTTTGCAACAAGGGAATGGTGCGTATAACATACGGAGATTGTTTTGTGTAATTTATATTTCTCATGACTATATTTGAGGTAATAATAATGGAATGTCAGCTGAGATTGGGAGCACGCGGTAGCGTAATTGGTTGAGGTACTATGCCACAAGCCGGAAGGTTACCGGTTCGAGTCCCGACGAGGTGGATATTCTTTCCATTTACCTAATCCTTCCAACTGCACTATGGCCCTGGGATCGACTCAGCCTCTAACAGAAATGAGTATCAGGAATTTTCCGGGAGGAGGGGGGTAAAGGGCGGCTTTCGTGTAAGGTTGACAACCTTACCGTCGTCTGTGAGCCGATTGTCTAGAAAATATGAGAGCCTCTATGTCTCACATCCCTATGGGCCACCACGACCTGTTATAAGGATAGCTTTCGGTTGATATTTACAGTAGTTACACGTGTATGTAATTTGAAGTCAGCATTTGTCTCTTACCATCTTTATAAAGTTGTAGTTTTATGTTGAAATTCTAGCGACGTCTTGCGCGTAAAGCCTTTTACCTTGAAGTTCAGTCGCTTCCAAAAACACGATCTTCAATTCAGATATATGAGACGGATTAAATAATAAATGTTATATACTAAATTAAATGTAATGCAATAGGGTGTCTTGTTTCACAGTAAGTTCATCATTAGGTGCAGGTTTCTATCCGTATATATACGAAATTCTTCCACCATTTTGGGTCAGCGAAACGTGTTTCGAGTTTGGAAATAAGTCGGAATTGAATACGATTTTCAAAGCTCAGGAACGTATTATTAAATTAAGTCAATCGTGGTATCAGAGCACACAACATACGGTGGAGTAATTTGTCCAAGGATGAAAATAGCTCTAAAGGTCGTATTTATCCCCCTTTTTATGTTTGGCTCTTCATCATAGTCGGGAGATACTTAGTCTGACTTTTGATTGGGTGGGCTCCATAAGGCGTTCCATTACTTGCCGTGGCTGAAGTTAACTTGAAATATCGCCGTTTACACCGAAGCACTTCACTTAGCTATAACGTTCTGGACTTGTATTCAGATGGTACTCGGTTCGGATCTCGGCCGGTACACTCGCTGTTTTTTCGTGGTTTTCTTCAGCTCCGCTAGGCAAATGCCGAAGTAGTGTCTCGAGTAGGCCACGGCCGCTTCCTTCCAAAGACTTTTCAGTTCATTATTGATCCATCATGCAACCACTTGACACTCTGAAGTTTAAGCAACTTATACGGTCGCTAAATAAACCACAAAAAATGTAACGCTATCCGTCTTTCCTGTTGAGAATTCCGCAACTAGATAAATATTCATCCCTTGACATAAGTTAGGGCAATGTAACAATAAGCTTTATTGGTATATAGATTTATGAACCATGTAATATACTCGTTCAAGCAAACAAAACACACTCCGTGGTTTTAGTCCGCAAGCGAACTATACCGACCGAGCGACCACCACTTCTCGGCGAATTTTGTGCTAACTTTAGCGGGTAGAGGGTGTCGCATGGTCAGCGCAACGAGTCCTCACAACCGTTAATTTCAGTTTTCTAGACCTGAGCCGCTACTTTCCCATTCAAGTAGCTCCTCAATTATCCTTACGGGGCTGAGTGGACCCCGTTCCAGACCCATTACTTCTCATTACGTCCGGGAATCGAACCCGGACCTCTGTATCTGTAACCAGTAAATCTGACCACTAGACCACAGAGGCGCTCAATATACTCGTTCATGGATTTTAATATTAATGATCTCGTTAATATCCCGTAATAGTTTTCAATAGATCTTAGCGATTTTATGTTCGCTGTGCTTGGAGTACTGATGCTTCATTAGTAAGCAACGTATCTATGAACGTTTAGTTTTTATATGTACATGTCTGCCACGATTTACAGATCTTAGGTCTGCCCGTTTCCGAATGTACGCTGATTTTATTGTTACGAACATTTATACGTCTCGTCTCCACGTATACGCTATAAGAGTGTAGCGTCTCATTGTTACATTTGAAAGTACATCGTCGTGGTCTATTTTAAGACTATCTCTACATTCATTTTGAGAGACTGAAATAAACCATGAAAAGCCACAGGAGAGCCGGTAACCCGACGGAGCTTCGAATCGTGTGCTCTCAAACACTACTCTAGAGCGTTGCCGCTTTAGTAACACGCTCGCTGACACAGAAAGATAAGTGATGAGGCTCGTAAAATGATATTCATTAATTTTCAAGTTATTTAATAAAGATAATATCACAAGGGAAGGAAATTTACATAAAAATAGAACGGATTTTGAAGGAGACATCTGTGTTTAATTCTCGAGTTGTAGTACCAATTAGTTCTGTCGTATAGAATGTGGTTTTAACTATCTCTGGTTTGTAAATTATAAATAAAGCTAACCTTAATTACTGTGAACGTAAAATTTGTTGGGCACTATATGAACCAGAGTCAACCCTGCCACATAGCTAAATTTCCTACTGAATTACATGTCCCCGACGCCCAGCTTTCTGTTATATGGTGTTGACAAGGCCTTTATTACTTCCGTCATGTTTCAGTGTAACAAAAGGACGGAGGGAAATGCTGATGGCTTTGTCCACAGCATTACGTAACCACCGGTGTACACACTCCCGGGTAGTTTGAGAGCCAATGGATCAGGCGTCTTCGATCAACCCAGCAAAGTGAATTTACTGCCGAGTTATGCTGAGAAGAGAAATAACACAGGATGAAAAAATTACTTAATAATTCATTTGAGCATCCTGTTGCGTCACTCACTGAAACGCCTCCTCCTTTAATGCAAATTAATGTTCGCATTCTTTCCTCAATTCAAGATAACATCATAATCACACTAAGTTGCTACATGTTTCGGCCATACTTGGCTATCTTCAGGCAGTTGTTCACTTTTTGAAACCGTCGCACTTCACTAGACCTTAAGTCAATATATTCTAGTGCTATTGCATTATCATTGTTCAGACATTTTTCACAAAACTCTTTCTTCATTCCCGCGCTGTTTTCAATTCTCGGCGTCCTTGTTTGTGCCCTGTTCGTATGTGTGTTCTCACTTGTGGAGGGTATGTGAATATTTTTAGTTGCATTAAAGACCGAAGCGAATGGGTGAATTAATAATTCACACCCTTACCAACGACTATTCGCTTTTCAAATAAAGGAAGATGAGATGGACTGGATATGTAGCACCCATGGGAACGATGAGGATATATATATATAAAAAAGTAGAAAATTAAGAAGTGGAGACGTCAGTTAGGAGACATAGGCGCAAGTGGGAAGGTGACATTAAAGCGACGTTGAAGAAACAGGGTGTTAGAACGTGGACTGGGTTCATCTGGCTCAGGATAGAGTCCGGCGGCGGTCTGTTAATGTAGTAATAGTCCCTCGGGTATCATGAAAGGCGGAAAATATGTTGTCCACGTATATTACTTGTCCTCTTCTCAACTCGGACCTATGGTAACAATCGTGGTTGTGGAGATCGTTGGATTTATCAAAAGTTGCGGAATTGCCAATAATTAACCATTATTTAGAAGCTCATAGTCGCCCAGATACTGAAGAATTTCCAGCCTTGTATGGAACCCGAAAGTTCGTTGCCCTTTTCTCATGAGTCAGTGTAATTGTTACCATATAATGAACAATAGCTCGGTCATAATTTGCAGGTGTACTTATGACCTGTCTTAATATGAATAATCTTGGTTCAGTGGTTCATTCGTTATCCACTCATCATCATCATAATCATATTTTTCTTCTTCTGTTCCTGTTGCTCCCATTTGGAGCATAGGACATCCGTGAAACGCTTCGTTTCTCTTCAGTTTCTTAATCTAAGACATTAAGTAGGAGTCCCTGGACTGGGGATTAGCCCGCCGCTAGGCCACTACGTAACACAAACACAGAATAAACACAGACATCCGTGTCTTGTGTGGGGTTCGAACCCACGATCCCAGTGTTCGAGCGAGCGAAGACAGTTCATGCCTTAGACCGCGCCGTCACTGTGATCGGCTACACACTCATACGGACAGCTAAATAAAGATTTCGCTTGGCTGTCATGTAGTTTTGTGCTTTACAAGAAATTGATTTTAGCAAAAGCTGGATGTATTTGTAAGATAATTTTTCACACATTTTCACTACCCTGCACTACCATTGTAGCTGTTGGGGCTTGTGGTATCCGTTAGTTGGTTCAAAAGACAGTTGGGATGCACGCGGACATACTTTGTGTGGGTGTCTCTTTAAATTGTTTGAGAACTAAGTGCTGAGGAGAATATTTTGACCCTAAAGGATGAATAAAGTGAACATTTCGGGATATTCCATAGGTCTAACGAAGAGCTTTGTGATTTATGCATGAGGGAGTTTCGACGGCCGGAGTGTTCGGCTGTGATGGAGAGACAAGGAATGCATACAAAATTTTAATATGCAAATCTCTGGTTTAGCACCATTTTTGAAAGCCGAGGAGATGGTAGGATCACATGGATATTACAGAGATAAACAAAAATTAATGTCATGTGCAAAAAACCGAAGAATTTTATGAAGAAGGGATCCTATACCAAACTTATAGCCGACCAGTGGACTGATTGAATCATTTAAGGGTGACACTGAGGTTGAGCCATTTCGGCGCGCGCCAACACTAACACACGTAGAAATCTCTTTATTTGGAATATCATAAAATGATTTTGGTCTCGTATTGATTATAGAATTATTTGTTTATTAATCGCAATGCTCTATATCGTTTAAACCAAGCCGGTGATATGAAATGGACTGAAATAACTGGTTCTCATAGTGTGCCGGACTTCTGGAACAGTTTTATATTATCTGTTTTTAGAATCAGTGTAGTTGTAATGCTGGTGGATTTTCACACGGTCTTCATACGAGCACAGTGCTGCGTTGTTGAACCTGGCAGTTACAAACCTCCTTCCTCAGCACGCATCTGCTACAAGTTCAACTGAATTAGCATATCAGTACCACTGTACAGACAGTATATTGTCACTTCCTGCTTTGCTCGATGAAAGAGGAGTAACCAGCAATGTCCTCCTTTACTCGCGACTGTAATCCCATTTCTAGTTTTCTGAATGTAACAGAGTTAAAATATACGAGGGCAAATCGAAAAGTCTTTGTCCCTATTTTTTTCAGCCACAATAATACACCTACAGGGAAAACAAAATACATGTATTGTTCTAAGTACTTTTGGCTATTTTTCCACATAGTCACCACCCCGGTTCAGGCATTTGTCCCATCGCACCACTAGTTTGGAGATGTCGCTGTTGTAGAATTCGGCCGGTTGAGCACGGAACCACCGCCAGACAGCGGTTTTCGCGTCGTCGTCGGAAATGAACCTCTGGCCTGCCAGGAACTTCTTCAGTGGACCGAACGCGTGGTAATCACTGGGGGCGAGGTCTGGACTATACGGTGCATGCTCCATGATCTCCTATCCCAATGACTGCAGTCGGGCGGCGGTCCTGCTTGCCACATGAGGCCTATCGTTGTCATGGAGGAGAACCACATCGTCCACGAGAATCCCCGGGCGCGACTGTAGTAAAATTTGGTCTCCAAGAATTGCAGTATACTTGTGTGAACTGTATTCAGACATCAAGGGGTGGGCTCGGGTAAACATGGAAATGAACCTTCTGGTTCAAAAGCGGTGGAGAATAGCTAAGTAACTGCGAGCTTCTAGAGAAGGATTTGTCCTTAGAAGTATTTATCGTCTTGCCAAGAAGGACGGTCTGTGAAAAATTTCTCATCCAGCGTTCATTCAGCATTTGATATAACGTTGTACATAGTGTGGAAAGTAGACTAATGAAGGATCAGTACGGATGCACTTTTGGATCAGCTGATGATTTTAAAACCCATCACTGTGGCCGCGCTGTCTAAGGCATGAACTGCCTTCGCCCGCTCAAACGCTGGGGTCATGGGTTCGAATCCCACTCGGGACATGGATGTCTGTGTGCGTTTATTCTTTGTTTGTTTTGTTTTTGTGTAGGTACCGGCCTTGCAACTGGCTGATTCCCCGTCCAAGGAGTCATACCGACTTTGTATAGGATTACGAAATAAAAAAAAAAAGCGGCTTTTGCCCAACCACGGAGTGTAGAGCCATAGACGAATGAGTGAATGAAGGGCTTCAAAACTCTTGGATATGGCTGGAATCAGAGTCTCAGTGGGAGACGTTACGTAACGACACGGATGAGGAGGAATCTGTCCCAACCCACACGTATCATGGACGTAGGTGGGTCTGAGTCGCTAGTCGGTATAAGCTGCCCGCCATATTCTTCACCCTACGTTGCTTCTAGGTCGCTTTCGTACGAAATTCGTGCGGGAGGCCTGTCTGGTGAAAAGAACACTCGATAAGACTCCCCAGAAATTTAGGTGCTCACAGTTCAGCGTGACCTGCCCGAATAAAATATTTATGGACTGCACAGTTGTCCTGGAGTTTTAATTCTTATAGAAGCAGAATGATATTTAAGGCATGTACTGTGTTCGACCTCACTAACACTAGGTCCATAGGTTCGAATCTAACTCGAGGCATGGATGCATGTCCGCGGTTCTTTTCATGTTTCTCTTGTCCTGTGTAGGTTTGCTTGTCCTAAGGTGCGTCCACATTACTCGTGCTCGTGCTCGTGCTCGTCGGGAGACTCGTCTGTCTTTTGCTTATGCTCGTAAATCTTCGTCCACACTACTTCAGTTGCTCGCCAGGCTTCGGCGCGTGAGGATCCGTATATTTACTCGTAATGTGTATAGGCTGTAGTCGTATTTTAATTTATTGGCTATAGTTCTTAAATGAAACATTTAAAATTTGCTTGTCTCGTGACTTGTCATATCGTCCACATTACTCGCTAGCATAGCGAGTCACACGAGCACGAGTAATGTGGACGGGCCTTTAGGTCGATTCTCCTGCCAAGAAATCTTACCACTTGTATTTAATAAATTCATAGTTTCGTAAATTAATTCTAAACTCATTCCAGAGGACCAAGTCTGTAAAAAGCTGGATGATGATGATGATGATGATGATAATAATAATAATAATAATTTACTTTATTATTTATGTGCCGAGACAACAGCCGCAAGGCTACAGACACAGCACAGTGTAGATACAAGTAAATTACATTATAAAGTCAAAGTCAAATTACAGGCAAGCACTGGAGGAAAAACATAATAATGCAGAAAAGTAAACAAACAAACAAACGAACGAACGAACGAACAAAGATGATGATAGATTTGAGGCTTTCACGGCGGTGACTATGAAGAAAGCAGTCTTCTGGGATTTGGCGCCGTGTATAGTATANGTGTTATACACGGCGCCAAATCCCAGAAGACTGCTTTCTTCAAAGATGATGATAGGTAACGAGAACTACATAACACACAACATTAGGATTGTGAACAAATAATATTAACAGTTTTAGATTGATGAGTATAAATGTGATTGAGAGAAACCGCTCCGCCTGCAAATATATCCGAGATCTTTACTCAGTACGTTGGCAGCATAGGCTCACCGAGCAGAAGGACAGGGTTGGCAGAGTTAGATCTCACTTCCCGAGGAACTAACGTGTATATATATATAAATGGCTTGATTACATAGGCACATTATCTTGTTGTTTATTGATAATCATTGACAAACCAAGAATCGGTCATTGCAAGTTGGGTGTTTAATCATGTATTTAATGTAGGACACCTGTATTAGTGAATTATGTCATAGAAAGTGGCGTTCTATTGTCAGATGCGCAGAATGACGTAATTTTAACTTCAGATGGTCAGCTTTCCAAGGAGGAATATTTTATTCAAGCATTGACATAAATGCTAGTACAATGTGAACATAGCTTGAGGTTCTACTTGTTGGTTTAACCCACGCGTTCTAGCAGAATGTAGGCTTGGTCAAGTACGGCTGTTTAATTAAGTAGGGGTGTCCAGCATGCAGAAGTTTCAAATTTGCTATGATTTTGATATAATAGTGCGGATTGCATTATGGTCACTGCTATGGATCGAAAATAGTTTCGAATTGAAAGCTGCCGTTTAAACGCTGTTGTAAATTAGCAAGTCTGATTGTCAGTGCATTACAAACATTGGCATAAGCTTACGTCATAGAGGTTCTTAACCTTTCCTAATTATGGACCACTAGACGGTACTGAGTTTTCCGGGGACTTTTAGCTGTACTTTGCTTGCCAACTTTTCATTTAAATCATGTAAATTATTTTAATAATTAAAAGAGATCCTTTAATTTTTATTTTTATTATTTGGTACTTTTCCTTATTTCCTTTATTTTTGTTTGTTTCTTATTTAAAAAATCCAGGGCGGCAGATGTCTAGTCCCCTCCCCCGTCGGCGCCCACGAACCAAACCATATAAAGATAAATGTAAAATTGTCCCTGTGCTTGCTTCAGTTTACAACAGTCCCTAGTGCCGAGGTCAAAAATTGTGGAGCTATGCCTCCACTCTCATTGTGTCTTCATGGCATAATGCTTAATTAATTAAGCACAGGGACAAATTTTCCTTTTACTAATGTTACATTGCATCATTCTGTTGCACTACATAGATCTGGCCTTGCATTCTGTTTTATGACGTCCATGTGCAATTTCGGTTACTATACACTCGTCGTTTTTCTTCATTGACACTACACGTTTCGGCTTAACTGGCCATGTTCAGGTTACAGATTATTGTGTTCACTGTAAAGCTGTTTTGTTTCTCTGATGTGGTTGCCTCAATTTACATATGGTTATGTGAGTTAACAATCTGTTGAAATTTTGGTGTCCTCGAACTGCACGTGTTTGTCTCATCTGTAATACGATAAACACGTGCAGATGGTTAACCCACATAACCAGATGTAATCGGAGGTAACCACATTAGAGAGAGAAAAAAGCAGCTTTATAGTGACCACAATAATCTGTACACCTAAAGATGGCCAGCTAAGCCGAAGCATGTAGTGTCAATGAAGAAAATCGACGAGTGAATAGTAACCGAAGTTGCGCATAGAAGGCATGAAAACAAAACAAACTCCGTGACCTGTAGTCCGCAAGCGAACTATACCGACCGAGCGACTACCGTTTTTCGGCGAAGTTAGTGCCAACTTTAGCGGATAGAGGGTGCCGCGTGGTCAGCGCAACGGATCCCCACGGCCGTTAATCTCGGGTTTCTAGACCGGAGCCGCTATTTCCTTAAAATAGCTCCTCAATTATCCCAACGAGGCTGAGTGGACCCCGTTCCAGACCCACTGCTCAGAAATTCTGATAGCGCCGGAAATCGAATCCGGACCTCTGTATCTCTAGCCAGGAACTCTGACCACTAGACCAAAGAGGATTAATTAATAATTTCTCTACTTCAAACGTCCTGTGTGTAAGCATTTGAAACAAGATTTATATAAGGAAGATATAATTGCAGAAATATCAGTGCAATACATTCCGAATATACACACATACCTAGAATGTAAATAACCAGAGATCAATAGAAATGATAGTTAAGGAAAGGTTAGAAGCCGGAAGCTACTTCTCCATTCAAGTAGCTTCTCTGTTATCCTCATGAGGCTGGGTGGACCCCGTTCCAGACCCACTTCTCAGAATATCTGGTAGCGTCAGGAATCGAACCCGGGACCTCTGGATCTGTAGCCAGGGACTCTGACCACTAGATCACAGAGGCGGCCATAAAAACAAAACGCAAAGTCAAATTTAACTTTTATATTTAAAGAACTACATAAAACTGGGAAGTCAGTTTAAGGTATCATACCTGAATTAATTATTGACAATTCTATGTATCATTTGGTGGAGCTATATGTTTATTCGGTGTGAATAATTTGTAATTAGTTGAAAGTTTTTGTCGTGAGTTTCCCCGACTCGCGATTACTAGGAAGAAAAGAAGCCCCATCCGGCCCCCGAGTACAAGTAATTTCCCACCCCTGTTTTGGCTAGAGGCATCATGCTTGGAAAGTAAGCATTTTTAATGCTTCCAAACTGCTTATAAATTTATTTCAGCAATATAGAGAAAGTTTTCAGTTACATTATTAACAAAGGCACTTATGCTGTGTTTATTTTCTTCCTTAAAAGACAACAATTTCTGGGTATGAGTTTTTTTTTTTTGTTTGTAATGTCAAAAGGGCATTTCCCAGAATGTCAGGAGGGTACTCGAATTTGGCTGCATTGCCCAACACGTCTATACGATGTGGTATTTTCATTACACACTATCACAAAAGCAAAACAGATCTAAATTTTTGTATGTTGTACTTATCATCGTTTTGTACCTCTGACATTCTCAGTATTCGGAGATCTGTGATAACAAAAGATGAAATGTCTCTGTAGGTAATCCGAAGTAGGCTAAAGAAAATTTCTTTAGTTTATGTTTTGTGTCTCACAAGAAATTCCGTTGTTCTGTACTTCTTTCAATGTTTGTGTTATTTCGGTTTAGTCGCCTCTGTACTCTAGTGGTTAGAGTTCCTGGCTACAGATCCAGAGGTCCCGGGTTCCATTCCCGGCGCTACAAGATTTTCTTAGAAGTATCCGGTCTGGAACTGGGTCCAGTCTCGAGGATAATTGAAGAGCTACTTGAATGTAAAAGTAGCGGCTCCGGTCTAGAAAACCGAAAATTAACGGCAGTGGGGATTCGTTGCGCTGACCACGCGACACCCTCTATCCGCTAAAGCTGACACTAACTTCACTGACAAGCGGCGGTCGCTCGGTCAGCATAATTCGCTTGCCGACTAAAGCCACGGAGTTTTTGTTATAATTTTGTATATTAATTCAGGTGTTGCCGAATTATCGGTCTGACACGCGATCACTCGAAATAGACCACCCGACCCTAGACTACAAATGATTTATGCTCGTGGTTCAGTTAGTTAGGGTCATTTTTAAAATTACATTTTGGTGTATGAAAACTGATGGCATAATGTTAAACGTCAGAACTTAAATTGCAACTTATATTTTGACAGAGGCGAGTTCATTCCGGAAGCACTTCATTTTCTCCTCCTGGTTCTTCCGTAAGATTCAGTATTTCTGGTCTGATGGCCTCCGCTGTCACCACAGTTCTGAAAGGAAATTAAAGCTTCTACTGCATGCACTGTCTATACATCCACTCCCCATACACTTTCATGGCGTAGGGCTTAATTAATTAAGCACAGGGACAAGTTTACTTTTATCTTTACTGTTCCATTAGTTGTACTGGCATGTAGTCTGAAGTCTGGAAGCTTGCGACTGAACTCTTCGTGGCCAGGGGTTGAAATGAAGATCTGACAACAGTGTTGCATTCTTCCTCCCAGATGGTTTACCAGTGATTATTAAATCGTGGCCCCAGTATAGTAGTAACGTTGATTCTTGCTCCATACGCCCAAATAGTTCACCTACTAAGGAGTCTGGCTACAACCAGGAAGACCGGTTTCTATTCCCGGTAGGGATTCTTCTCTTTGCCACCGCTAACAGATTTGCTCTAGGGTTTATCCGGCTTCCTGTCCAATGAGGATATCGGTGGCATTTTCCGGAGTAAAGTGTAAAGTTCTGTAGGCCTTTGCATTTCTGATGTGTCTCCTCCCATGCGAACATCGTGCTCTGACCCACTCACCGTACTCGTAGATTTCATAATCCTAATGGTACGGTACATGGCGAAGAGTACAGTCATAATGCTTCCTATTACTCGTATATACTTTTATCCGGCCCCGAATTACTTCCCGTAATTAAAAGGGCATCAGTTATCCATCACAGCAATGCACACAAGCTCGGAAGTTCAAAAGCTGATGAAGTACGCTTTGTGAAGCTGACTAATTCCATCATTGGTACTGCACTTTGTGTACGCAGGAAGAAAATTTAGCATTCATAGAAATGCATAATTTTCAATGTTTGTGCCACATGCACGCGTTAATAGAAAACACAGAACATGCTGCTCAGTTAATTGCTATCGCTCATTTCCCAATCTTTATCTTCTCGTACCACGCCTAACAATACTGGGAAGGGTATACTCCATATTGTGGTACACAGAATTACCTGTGGCCTTCTTTGAGACATAATTAAAAATGTGAATAATGAAATGCAAATTTGTATCTCATTGATTTTTAGCAAAGATTGAGTAAATGTTCTTGGGCAGCATGGAAACTAGACTTTATTGTGAGTCAATATGGCTGAAAATCGGAAATGCCGAATAGTTTTTGGTCGAAGTCTCACAAATCGTTTTCAACAGTCTGTGAAATGGGTTATGGAATAGATGGAAACATCCATTTATGGCCTTATATAAACTAGGCTTTATTACAGATGAGTATGACTTAAAGTTGGACCGCCTTTGTGGTCTAGTGCTCAGATTTCCTGGCTACAGATCCAGTGGTCCCGGGTTCGATTCCCGGCGCTGCCAGATTTTCTGAGAAATAGTTGGTCTGGAACGGGGTCCTCTCAGCCTCGTGAGGATACCTGAGGAGATATTTCAAAGAAATAGCGGCTCCGGTCTAGAAAACCGAGATTAATGGTCTTGGGGAACCGTTGCGGCGACCACGTGACACCCTCTATCCGCAAAAGTAGGCACTAACTTCGCCGACAAGCGGCGTTCGCTCGGTCGGTATAGATCGCTTGCGGACTACAGGCCACGGAGTTTTATGGCTTAAATTTGGAATTACCCATAACATTTTAGCGAATGTCTCCCATGTTGAATTTTAAGCATATTTGACCAACAGCTTAGGCCCCGATGACAGATCGTTGCCACGTGGACAGACAGAGAATGATGTGACATTCTTCTGTGCTTCATATAGTACGCTTATAACCCCAGTGATGAAAACGTACATAACTGTATTCTTATGTCTTATGTTTTATGTGGGTGCGCAACATGGAACTCTACGGTAACAATGAAGATTAGGGGAAGGGGGGGTGTTAGAGAACAAAATGACGAGAATGTTTGAACAGGAGAAAAATGATGTAATATGTAAGGTAAAGTTGTCCCCGAGTTTAATTAAACATCTCACTCAGAAGATGGGGGGGGGAAGTGGATGTATAACTCCATGCAGTTTTAGCTTCGACACTGGGTGGAGGATAGTGATTAGCTTCACGCATTCGGCCTTTTTACTTCCGGGGAAATAGTTCCCGGTATAGTCACGTGGTATCATGGTTGAGGCACTACGCTACAAGCCGGAAGGTCTCGGGTTCGATCTCCAGTGAGGTAATTGTACTTTTCAATTGACCTAATCCTTCCAGCCGCACTGTGGCCCTGCGGTTGACTCAGTCTCCAACAGAAATGAGTATCAGAAATTTTCCTGGGGGCTAAAGGGCGACCGGCGCGTAAGGCTGGCAACCTTACCGCCATCTGTGAGCCGATTGCTAGAAAATGTGGGATCCTCGACGTCTCACAACCCTATGGGCCTCCATGGTCAATGCAGGGATAGCTTTACGTTTTTCACCCAATAGATGAACGGTTAGGTGTGCCGCAGAGCAGGTTTGAACACTGTGGAGAAGAGAAAATCTGTACCCTACCGAAAATCGAACCCCAGCTCCCTTGTTGTGCAGATCGTAACGTTATTACTGTAGTCGCTGATATATCTCCGCTTCCCGAGGAAGTAACGGGAAGACGAAGTGTATTGCATAAAGAGGAAGAAAGGATGGACTTCTTCTTTGACCGGCTCAGTGTGTCAGCTTTTGAAAAAAGCTCCCTGCTGCGTGGACTTGCTTCGAATCTGTAGTGTACATGAACTTTGACATTTGACTGCAGGTACTGTGTGTTTGAAACATCTTTGCGTCATCATCAGATAATGATCGTTAGGTCATCTTCAGAAAGCTACTAGATTCTGTTTGCACCATCGCCGGGAATCGGAATCCCTGTACGGAGCATCACGTTGAACACAAAGGACTTTTCGTAAGAACGCGTGTTCAAGGTATCATCTGCCCTTAAAGACGTTTTAGCCTTTGATATAGAGTTAGAAATATAACGATATGTGTAGGCACAGAGGAGACGGGATAGCGTAGTCGGTATAGCGACTGGCTACGGGTTTCGGGTCCCGGTAGTGTCAAGAATTTTCTCCACGTCGTCCATATCGGCTCTGGGGCCCACCCAATGTCCTGTCCAATGGGTACCGGGGGCCCTTTCCCCGAGGCAAAGCGGCCGGTGCGTGAAAGTGACCACTCACCTCCAACTGTTGTCGAGGTCAAATAAAATTTGGATCATCCAGTCCCCCAAACTCTTCACGGCCTAATGCTTAATTACTTAAGCACAAGGACATGTTTGCCTTTTACCTTTGTCTGGACATATGGAACTTAGAAGGGTGCCATGTCTCACTCTTGCGTTACTTCAGGGAGGCACAAAAAGGCACCCTTATCGCCCACCTTACAATGGAAGGCTTTCAGACTACTATATCTACCTGACTACAGTAATCTGGTCAGCATTGTCAGAAGAAAGGAATCTTCTTTGTGTGAGGGTGCACAATGCTTGAAGGTCCTTCCTTCCTTTGATAACAATGCCAACTCATGCACCATTACAAATGACAGCGCAGGTTTCCAGAAATGACTCAGTTCACATTTAACATATAACTCACATTTTGATGTAGCATATGTTACGTTACTCCGCAACATGCAGTTTGCTGTTAATATATTTAAAAACTTCTGTACAACATCGCGTTGAGTTCCGGAAATTTTTGCATTATGAGTGGCGACAAGAATCGACAAGTATATGCATACTGTTTTGATGTTGTAAGATTTGTGGCTTTCACGGCGGTGACTATGAAGAAAGCAGTCTTCTGGGATTTGGCACCGTGTATATGTGGTGTTAACCGACGTTAACAGAAGACTGCTTTCTTCATGTTTTGATGTTCTTCACATATTAATGTTTGTTTACTGCATATACAAATTAATGCCTTTGTTTCGTTTGGCTTACCTACTGGTGCTGAAGGTTCAGGGTTGAATATCTTAACGCGACTTACAGTAATATAAGTGTCCACCCAACAGCCACACGGCTGACACGTCTTTACAGTACCTAAAACAAGAACAGTTGAAACGAATAGATCTACACACCAACTAAATACTACACTGTGAACCCACGAAGAATGTGTATGAAGTTACGGAGAACATCTTTCTAACAGCGGATCACCAAGAACGAAATACTGCAATGTGAGTCTGAAAGAAGTAATGCATCATAGTTGTGTATCAAGTTATGAAAAACACGTTTTTATCAATATCAAAGATTTTACTTTTAACTTTCATTCATTTTTTTATTTTTAATTAGTGCTTCACTTAACAAAACAAACACAATATACAAGAAATATACTTGATGATGGTCTTGCACAGACCGAAACATATATAAGTAGTAAAAAATAAGCAGGTGGAATGTAACAGTATGACTACAGCCGCACATTTAAGACAATGCTCGACAAACTCTGCAGTACGAGAAGGTACACTAAAAGACAGCAAAACACTGCAGGATGCAGAAACATGGTATTGTATTAGGACAAATGTTTGTTGTTAACTTATCTATTTTTTTTTCCTTGGCACTACAGCCCCAGTGGTCCTAGGCCTACCTCCATGAACTTCTACGTTCACTTCGGTTTTTCTAGATCTTACACATTCGATAGGACTCCTTGGGCGGGTGATCAGCTCGTCGCAAGTCCTCTACCAACGTATCTAATTACAGAGATAAATTCAGTGTTTAAGGACATGTAGATTGTACAAATCGGGAATACTAGGCATAGGTGGGAATATAATATAAAAGCTGATTTCAGAGAAATCGTATGAGAGGTTGTGGACCCGATTGATCTGGCTCATGACAGGGATCAGTGGCGGGATTTTCTGCACATGACAATGAACTTTCAGTTTCTGTAAAATTCTGGCAATTTCTTGACTAGCTGAGGAACTGTTAACTTGTCAAGAATAACTCCGCTCCATGGAATTCATTTCCATCTGGTCATTAAAGACATTCTGAACAATGGAGGAATTTTTAGAACACGTATAAAATATCGGACGGTGACGGGTCTCGAAGTATCAGCCCTCGAGTGCTGCCGAGGCCCTCCGATGGGGTTCTCACCGCATGTCCCGGTCAGGTGGGTGGCATTCTGGAAGTGCCGGCTCGAAGACCGGCCACTCCGTCTAAAATTGTTCGTAATTTTCCTCAGCCTCTCCAGAGAAATGACTGGATTGTGCCTCCTATTAGGTCATGGCCGCGTACCTAGAATGTCGTAAGCAAACCATAATTTAATCAAATTAATTTAAATATCTAAATCAGTTGCTGGATAGTCACCTTCGCTCTTCGGCCAATTTATCCCTAAGAACAGGGGCCACTTTGAGACATAAACCCAGATGGAAGGATAATGTGGAACTGAAATTTTAATACGCAGAATATGATTGTGTGACTTCCTTTGTCTTAACACAGAATCCATTAACAAGATGTTTTGAACGGTTAATATATTGTATGTAAGATTTGAGGTTTTCACGGCCATGACTATAATGAATGCCGTCTTCTGGGATGTGGCGCCATATAGATATTGTATAAACCGACGTTTCGGAGGAACATATTGCCTCCATCTTCAGGGCACTAGAAAAATAATATATTGTCGCGTATGTATGAGTGTGTGACTATAGAAGGGTATGGACTGAATTTTGTATTTATTGACCACTTGTATACACCACTCGGAACTACACTTTACTGATCACTGACACACACAGACTAGTATCCTCAGTCTATTACAGTCTCCAGCAGCCGTTTCCTGGTAACTGATTCTACCGAAGGAGATCCGTCTGCTTCCTGCACTCAAGTCCTCTTGTCACAGCCACCACTGTAGAACTCTTGTCAACTGACAACTGACTACCTCCCGGGCTGGCGGCCATTTCACAGCAACGTCCTAGTCTTCTCTTTACTGGCTGACTTTCAACTGACAACCCTAACCAACAACTAACTCGTTTCTTCAGACTGTCCTGCTTATAACGTTTCAGTATGAAGCACACGCAAAACACCTTTTCCATAGTTATAGTCCAACAATGTCTCGATCGTTGCATGCGTATCCCTTGCCGCGGGAACCCGTTTATTGAGCAGTTGCCTAGCGATAGCTCGGGTATTGTTTATGTGTTTACCGGCCGTTACCAAGGAACACATGTTCCTTCTCGCGATCGTTGCATAGCAACAGCTGTACTTACTTACTTAGAGTCCGGGCCATAGCTCAAGCGGTTAGTCACTGGCTTCCCACCACGGCGGCCCGGGTTCGATCCCGGGTCTGGTAAAGTGGGATTTGTGGTGGACAAAGTGGCGCTGTGGCAGATTTTCTCCGAGTACTTCGGTTTCCCCTGCCAATTTTCATTCCACCAATTGCTTCACAATCACCCTCACCTATTGTCTGGGGCTGGTACAATAGGCCAGAAGTGGCCGCAGTACAAGGGACTTAGTCCCACTCCACTAGCATTAAAAAATTACTTACTTACGGAGCTGAGCCCTTCTTGAGGAGCCGCCAATTCTGCAGCTACTCAAGAAAACAACAGCTGTACACGCCACAGTATCATATAGTTTCATAAAAGACGGGGATTTCTTAACTAGCTGATTGTCATCTTCTAAAGAGACTACTTCATGGAGATTTTCGAGTGTATGAACACACTCTTTGCTTACGTTTATTCCGTGTTTACGACGTGGCATTATTTGCGTAAAGTGACATATGACAGGATGCCTGTTGAGAAGTTGATGCCCTGGTAAAATCCTATAACATTAGTCAAGAAGTCAAGAATGTCAGAACAGCCCATCGCTGGCTGGGTTCTATTTCGAGTACCTGACGAGGGCTTTGCCACTGACCCCACAAGTTCGATATTCATTCATTAATTCAAGTCAGAGAGTGAGCAAGAGAGAGCAGGTAGTGCCTTTTGTCAGAACTAATTTCTGAATAATACTGTGTTGTAGTGTACTTCCTCTACGAATTCGTGGGAGCTATTGTCCGCCACCCTTATCAACTCAGCGGCACAAATTTACGTACAGAGAGCAGATTGTCCGTCTCCCCTACATTTTATGGCCGCAGCTAACTTCTTATTGGTAGTTATATGATAGTTCTATTGTAAAGTGTAGCGTGACAAATTCACTATTGTAAGAAAGTTCACGGCGGACATGCTCCATGGCAAAGTTTCACCGCAAGGATTGGCGATTTACACTAAGGAAGGAGGCTACAGTAATGAAACGCGCCAAGTCTTAGGTTAGACCTCATAAACCAAAATTTAGGGATTCCGATGTTGACCAGGGAATGACTGACATCTGAGATTCTTACGGCGGTATCAAGATTACGGGTTGCAGCAATATGACGCCTATTAGTCTGATAGCAGGTTACTAACATTTCGGAGGAACTTTCTGCCTCCATCTTCAGGATAGGGAATTAACTCAACCATAAAGATGGGGGCATCAGGTTTCCCTGAAACTTGATACTTAATGAAACTTTGTATTTATCTACATTACTATGTCACATCCTAGAAGGTCGCAATTCTGAAGGACTTAGTGTTCGTGCATATTTTTTATCAACGTCTGACATTTACCCCAAATATGCTTGTTCCCCTGTAAGCTTCCTATGCAAACAACGCACGGCTGATCCTGTGATGTAATTCTTATTATTGAGCGAACTTGTGACCTTATGCTGTGTATGTGTTAAGGGGGGGGGGGACTGCTGTGCTTCCCAGCCTCTGGGCACCCTTTCCGCTGGTGGTCCATAGTCTCGTATTTCGTACTGTATTGCGTTGCGTTATATTGTATTTATACTGTACTATATCGCCTTAGTATACCTGGGAGGCACGTAGTAGCGTAGTTGGTTGAGGCCCTACGCTACAAGCCGGAAGGTCGCGGGTTCGATTCTCGATGAGGCCATTGAATTTTTTTTCAGTTTGCCTAATACTTCCAGCTGCACTATGGCTCTGGGGTCCACTCAGCCTCTAACAGAAACGAGTACCAGGAATCTTCCTGGGGATAAAGGGTGACGGGCGCGCAAGGCTGACACCCTCATCGCCATCTGTGAGCCTGCTGTCTAAAAAATATGGGAACCTCGACTTCTCACAGTCCTATGGGTCTCCACGATCTCTTGCAGGGATAACTTTAGCTTCTTTGCAGTTTAAAAGGAAAGACAGAGAAGGAGAAAGATATTAGAATGATTATTGAAGCTGCATTTCATCTAATCCTTACCATTTCTTTTATTTCTTACGGGAAAGGTGTTTGAATTACGCGCCCATTTTCAAGAATGCAACCGCCGAATAAATTGAGATGTGGTAGAGATGGTACCGATCCTCTTTGCTTGAGGCTGTTGTTGGTGAGTGAATGAGAATAGGTTACTCTTGAATCAGGAGTTTCTGTTTTATTACAGCAGGTTATAGTCACGTGTACCTTCCAAGAAGAATGTCCTTGATATCGTACAACGCAATACCCCACGCTGATTCAGGGTCTGAGAAATAGAGTGTTAGAATACCGTACCTCGCTTAGCTAGAGTTGTCAGATAAGTGTATGGAAATACGAGTAAATGCAGAGATAGCCAAGAGGTACAGCTGCTTATGAACGTTAACCCAACTCTCCGTCAGTTCTGCTGGTGGCGTGAAATGGAAGCGGAGACGAAGAATGCATGCAGAGCTGTGGTGCGTGAATGTCTTTGGCAAGGGCCACTTACAAGCTCCAGAAGGAGGATAACGTTATGATGGATCGTTGGAACAGGTCGTAGAATGGGAGGTGGGATGGTGCTTGTTCATAATTGTGGCGGCAGTTGTATCTTGGGGTCATGTTACAGTAGTGATTCCAGCTCATGTAATGGATTCCATGCTCTAGGCTTCTCCGCAACGCTTCGCATAGGTTTAATGCAAAACTACGGCTCTCGGACCGAATCCGACCGGTGGAGATTTTTATCCGACACTCGAAGCTATTGTAAACAAAATCGCCCATAATATTAGTTTAAATATATTTTATAACATTTCTTGATTAATGTATTAACGCTCTTTTCAACGGGAACGTAAGAAGTTTATTTCGGGTGACTTTTACAGCAGGGAATAAGGAGGAGCTTCATAATTTGTACTCATCTAGAAGTATAATTGTCGGTCACGGTAGCCGAGCCGTCTAAGGCATGTACTGTCTTCGATCGCTTGGAAACCGGGATCGTGGGTTCGAATCCCACTCAGGGCATGGATGTTTAGTTTGTGTGTGTGCGTTTTTCTGTGTTTGTGTACAGGTAGAGGCCTTGCGACGAGCTGATCCCCGCCCAAGAAGTCCTACCGAATGTGTAAGATCTAGAAAAACCGAAGTGAACGGAGAAGTTTATGGAGGTAGGCCTAGGCCCACTGGGGCTGTAGTGCCAACGAAAAAAAAAAAAGTATAATTAGAATGATCAAGTCAAGGAGGATGAGATGGGCATGACATGTAGCACGAATTGGAGAGAAGAGGAATGCCCATAGGATATTGGTGGGAAAGCCAGATGGAAAGAGACTACTGGGAAGACAAAGGCGCAGGTGGGAATACAATATTAAAATGTTTCTTAGAGTTATAGGATGGAATGATATGGATTGGATTGATCTGGCCCGGGATAGGGACCAGTGGAGGGCTCTCGTGATCACGGTAATGAGCCTTCGCGTTCCATAAAATTCTGCGAAGTACTTCAGTAGCTGCACAATTGGCGGCTTCTTAAGAAGGGCTCAGCTCCATGACTGAGATTGCAGCAGGAAACATGTATTCCACATTTTTCGTCTAATGTTGTTGCGGCAATGCGTCGCGCCACGGAATTATACTTTATTCAAGAAGGTATTCGGAGAACAATAGGCCCATATAACACTGTAACAGTACATGATTGCAACATCGTCATCTTTGTCGGCATTTTGCTGCCTGTAATATCTGGAAGCGTGGTTTTATAGCGCCTGGTGAGGAAATTCCAGTAAGGCACTGGAATTCTTAATTGTCGTCCTCTAAACGCACCCAGAACCACAGCTCGAACTCGGTCAGGATGCGACAAACGCAGCTTACCAGTCCAGAGAGAGGAGTGGCAAGTGGTGAGGCGTGGGATGTCAGTTTTGTCTTTTCTGACGCCTAGTGACTACAGTCACTGTGACCTGGTTAAAGGATTGTTCGCTATCCATTAGGAAATTATTGCCATTTCCGCACTTCATGTGTGTGAAGAAATCACCAATTCAACGTTCTGTAGCAGTGTAAATATATTTCTCTTTACAAGAAATATGAATAGTAATTATTGTAAAATTTACCTGTTTACTTTTCATATAGGGTGTCGCATGATCAGCACAACGAATCCCCACGGCCGTTAATTTCGGTTTTTTAGACCGGAGCCGCTCTTTCCTTGAAATAGCTCCTCAGTTATACCCACGAGGCTGAGTGGACCCCGTTCCAGACCCACTACTTCTCAGAAAATCTGGTAGCGCCGGGAATCGAACCCGGGACCTCAGGATCTGTAGCCAGGAACTCTGACCACTAGACCACAGAGTGATACAGAAGTTTATTTCCAAGATGCGTTCCCAGTTTCGTAGATTGTTAAGTGAATGAAGTACAATAACTTGAATTTCGGAAGAAGACGTTGTGACTATTTGCATGAACGCGTAGTTGTGGGAGAAAAAAATCTCACCAATGAAAATGGAAAACCCTAAAACGAGTTTAGAATGATAGACGAACATTCAGTGCAGATTTGAGTATTGCAACGTTCACGTTTACATCAGAGTTAGAAAGCTTGCCAGCAATTGCAAGTACCACCATCTGGTGGTGTGTAATGGCATTCATTATCCATGTTATACATTTCCTATTATTAAAAAATACTGAAGAAAATATTACGTTGACCTCTTTCCGGGCCGGCAAACAGTTTGGAACCCAAAATGTCTTTCGGACATAAAGTTTGCCCACCCCTCGTCTACGGATTCTTGCAGGTGCTGATATAAACGGAATACCTATAGATACATTGCCGGTGTCTTTGAAGTGTAACGGGGTTTTGTCGCAGAATTGTCTTTGTGTACCTGAAGCATTCCGCACCGATTGCAGAGTAAAAGGAACAATGAAAGAAGTAGATGCTCAAGTCTGTGTCTAAATGACACGCCATAAAGACACGCGAGGGATAATTTTATAAGTCTTTCCGCCCCTACCGTTTTGTCCTTTGCAATAAGCCCCCGGTACTCTTTGAGTAGGATTCTGGGGGAGACAATCCGATAACTATATCTAACGAAATCTCTGCATTTTTGCAGTATCCTTTAAATGTGTAGAAGTCGGTATGGATATTTATTAAATTTTTCTTTTTGGCAAAATTAATATGGCGGTTGTGCGAGCTATTGAAGCATCATTATTAAACTTGGTGTTACGAAACTTGAAATACTCGTATGTAACAGTGGTTTCACGACAACGCAGTTTTACAGCGTCGAATGGAAGGATAATCCTGAATAATGGTGAGTTCCGAAAATGCAGGTGGAAGCCCCACTTTCTGACAGTCGGATCACAGATGGCGGTGAGGTTGACAGCCTCACGTGCCAGCCGCCCTTTAATCTCAGGAAGATTCCTGGTACTCATTTCTGTTAGAAGCTGAGTCGACCCCAGGACCATAGTGCGGCTGGAAGGATTAAGTCAATTGAAAAAAATAATCCAGTTATCTCATCGGGAATTGAATCCTCAACCTTCCTGCTTGTATCATAGTCCCCCAACCAACTACGCTAGCACGTGCCCCATGGAAATGTAGGACATTTTAGAATCTCAGTTAAAAATTCAGTTCCGGGACTATTTTTGGATTGTATATACTTGTTCGTCTAAGTAACCAATTATTTGAATCCGTGACGTTCTTATATTCGCTTGAGTAGTCAAGAGATTCCCCACCTTGTATGCAACCCGAAGATTCTGTGCCTTGTTCACAAGAATCTGTCACTGAAACATAGGGCTATATCGGCTCTGTAGGGATAGGCAGTGTCAGGGTATTATGAACTGAAGGGGGCTACGGCTCTGGCAGTTGTGTTTCGATTTTCTCCTTCACCGCATTCACCACGGTTGGATGGCCCACAAAACCTTACAAGTAGATAGTGGGTATTACTTTCCCCGATGACAGAGGCGACCGGAGTGTGAAGGTAATCGTTCATCTCAACATTTTACTAAGGTTAAATATACCCATAACGTTACCATTGCGCCTTTATTAGTGAGATTAGATGTAAGTAAGTTATTTTAGCTTTCAGTGTGCAAGATAACTACCTACCTACCTACCTACCTACCACTCGGCACTACAGCCCTGGATGAGCCTTGGCCTCCTCTAAAACCAGTGCCTGCTGCCATAGGAATGGACCCACGCATGATGACCCGAGGCTAGTTGTTAGGTTTCTGAACAAAATTCTTTTTACAGGATGAGGTTTGTAGCCCCATGCTCAACCCTGAACCTTTAGGACCAGAGTATCTCTCTTAGTCTGGATTCTACCCTTTGACCTTTCCGGTATGGGTGACCCTACTGGTAGTTAAACCACTGCCGGCAGTTCTCCAGGTCACGGAGTCACGCTAGCCCCACCACCACGGCGAGGTGGAGACACCTTTGGGTGGAAGATACTTATATAAGTGTTTAGTAGAATATTCATTGTGGCAAGGTACCTTCATTGATCGTAAATTCATAAAGGAAAAAGAGATGAAGTTGCTCAGTGCTTAACTAATTAAGCACAAAGTTATGAAGGCATTTGAGGGAGTGGATGTATAGATCGTGTATACTAGACCATGACACTAGTCACTGACGAGTGGTCAGCTAGTACCCATTGGGCAGGAGACTTGTGGGGCCCCAGAATAGGTCTGGACGACGTGGAGAGGAGAAAAATTTAACCCTTACGAGGGCTCGAACTCCGATCCCTCGACCTTCCAGCTCGTAACCAGTCACTATGCCGACTGCTCTAAAATTCTTACGCAATGAAAGTAGCGCATTGGGCACAGAAACTTTCTTCATGCGTTTTGGAATATTCTTCGCTCCAGGAGATAGATTAATAAAGAAGAGTTTCCGAAAATGCATGAAGTAGTTGATGAGGAGTAGCAAATTAAACTTTTTGTGCCGTCCATCAGCAGTACGTTATGTCACGGTTCTGTAATAAAACCCTTTGAATTCTCTTCGTCCGTAATTTTCTGGCCTGTTGACTATTCACCGTTCCTATGCAATTTCTCCTTCGTCTCGGTAGAAACTGAACAGGATTTGTTTAATATCTGTAAAGTGAAACTTTTATTAAACGCGCTCTTTTACAATTCTTTTTGTCGTAATTCTTTTCAAGACGCGCATATAAAAAGTGCTTTAATTGGGATCTGTGTAACTTGATTATTCCAGACATGAAGCATAAAATGCAGATCGCCTAGGCCTATTGCAGCAGTGTTTACAGTACTTATGGAGCTTAGCCCTTCTTGAGGAGCCGCCATATCTACAGCTACTCAAGAATGGTGTTGCCATTTTATATTTGTCATATCATTAATTCATACGGACAAAATATTTGTCTGAGCTCCCTCATTTTAAACAAGAGTGAAAGATATTTTACAAACACGTTAGTTAGTTAGTTATTGGAGAGGGTGAGTTTCGCCATGTACCGAGACCAGTTTGATCTATTGTGCTTCCCTCTATGATATTCTACCGGTCTCTATATCCTACCGATACTGGTGCTTACCATCAGTCCCGACCAAGCCAGCGAGTTCGGCCTCTACTGGCTTGGCGGTATCTATAATGTTTTCCCCCCATCTATCAGAGGCGTTAGAGACTACTGTTGGGCGGGAAATGTCCTTGAATTTGGCTCAGTGATCTCCTTAGGAGATATGAGGTTCTTTTACGTGCCGTAAAGCTACGACACGGGACCCACGGCTTAAAGTTCCTCCCGGAGGACTTGTTCCCTGAATTTTTCCGCCCTTAAAAATTCCACGACCTCCGCCGGGTTTGAACCCGCGTACTACGAGTCATGAGGTGGGAACGTTACCTCTAGACTACGGAGGCCGCTTTTACAAACACGTTACTTGTGATTATGATTACCTCTGGCCTTGGCATGTATTAATTCCAGATTCAAATCTTCTGCTGCAAAGGTAGACACACAGCATAAAACCAGAAGTAACTTGTCCTTATTTTGTAATAAATATGCAAAACATATTTCAAATAATAACTGTGGACTTCAATTTATCTTTTTGTGGCATATACTAATTTGTTGTACGCTTGGCAGTTTTTTAATAAAGTCGTGTAAATTAATGTTTATAAGTTATGCTTATAGCTAATTAACTCATTTCGTGGTTTCTGTGTTAATACCAAAACTCCTACATGATCATGAGATTCTTTGATCCACCTTCCAGCTTCAGAGCCCGTCTTAGTATGATCCATCTTAATGTTATCGTCCAGTGGCCTCGATCTTGTTTCTCACAAACATTCTGTACGCCTTTCTTGTCTCCTCCATCCCAGATGCATTTTCAGCTCATCGTAGCCTTTTGGATTTCAGTATCTAAACTATACTCCATCTGCTGTGGGAACTAGGGTGCGTTTACGTCAGTTTGTGACGTAGATGGCTACGTCATCATAAAGTCACTACATTCTTCTTTCCGCATACTTTCAGTGGGAAATAATAACGTACATACCAGTGACTTCGCTTCCGTAAGGTTGCCTACACACGGCGTGGCGTACCTTGGTTTGTAGAATAAATGCTTTCATCAAGACTTGAATTTAATTTAATTTAATTACTTTACTATAGAAGGCGCATGTGGGATGCTGTTCAGCTACCGGTATTAGTGACGCACTTCACACTTACTGCTTTTCGTGCATTTACTTATTATGCAGTAATGTTTAAGAGAGAATTATAAGTGTAAACCGTAGACTGTACTCGTTTGGTGTAGTTTTGTTGCATGTTTGTAATAACAGTCACTCGACCTTGGACTGATATTGCGTAACATTCACTGAGATGGACACTGTTGCTGTAGTCGCAGATTTATGTAATATCATTAACATTGTCATTGCTTTTGTATTTGCATATGGAGGTATCCCTGATCCCTCACACAATCCTTAACTTAGAAGTCTAGAGGACCACCTCTATGGTCTAGCGGTCAGGGTTCCTGGCTACAGATCCAGAGGTCCGGATTCAGTTCTCGGCACTACCAGATTTTCAGAGAAGTAGTGGGTCTAGAACGGGGCCCACTCAGCGTCATGAGGATAATTGAGGAGCTATTTCAAGGAAATAGCGGCTCCGGTCTAGAAAACCGAATTTAACGACCGTGGGGATTCGTTGCGCTGACCACGCGACACCATCTATCCTCTGAAGTTGGCACTAACTTCGCTGACAAGCGGCGGTCGCTCGGTCGGTATAGCTCGCTTTCGGACTAAAACCACGAAGAAGACCAGAGGCTGTGATTTGGGGTTGCTGTCACCGTACTGGAGCTGTCCCCTTTTGCGACTTACTAGCCTCATCTTCACTTCCTTCTGTCGAGATGTACATAGTTGTATTTCCAGGTTTTAAGGTTTACCTTGAAAGGTGCTATCAGAACGCATTTTGGGAAAACATGGGACCGAGGTACGATGTGCAGGCTGGCCCATTCATGTGTGGTACTAAAGTACATATGCTGCAAGGACAAAACCACAAAAGACTGGTTATAGCTGAATGAGGATCCTAGATAAGGGCTATGTTGTGAATTATATTGAGATATTGAGTAATAAATGAATAATTATGAAAATGATGAAAATAGAAGATATGGCAGAAGACACAAAGAATGTGAAAGAAAACAGTAAGAATGCATGGAACGGATGCCCCCAGCGCACTCACACTAATACTAGCCCGCTAGAAGACATGACAGGCCGTCCAATAAAGAATGTCAACAATTTCAAGAGTCCCGGGACAGGATTTGTCAGCTTATGCCATGTTTTGAAAGAAGATGAAGAAAGTTCATGTTTAGTGAAATATGTTTGTGAGATTTCTATACACCTTTCCCAGTAACTTTATGGAATGTCGGTTTTGTTCCAAGCAGTTGATGCGTTACCTGAGGAAAACCGCGCCCATGTGCCTGCCAAATTTATAACTGGTTTTACCAGAGATGTCTGAGCCGGTGTCTTGCCCCTGTATCCTGCTCCAAAAGCACGTCCTTGTTTCTATTTAAGTGTCATATTGTATCCTACTCCATTGCATGTAGGTCAGTAGACATATGACATGGATTTAATATTGTCTCTTGAAACGGTCAAAGCTATTGCGGTGACAAGGCGTCAGTAAAGTAAGGTTAGACACTGCTGGTCACTTAAACCAAGGGTGCGTAACGAGTGAAGTGTTCTCGCACTGTCCGAGATTTACATAACGAGGTGCTTGCTTACTTACTTACTTACTTACTTACTTACGGAGCTGAGCCCTTCTTGAGGAGCCTCCAATTCTGCAGCTACTCAAGAATTTCCCAGCATTTCATGGAACCCGAATGTTCATCACCGTGTTCACAAGAGCCCTCCACTTGTCCCTATCCTGAGCCAGATCTATCCAATTCATACCATCCCATCCTATCTCTCTAAGATCCATTCTAATATTGTCCACCCACCCACGCCTTGGTCTTCCCTGTGGTCTCTTTCCTTCTGGCTTTCCCACCAATATCCTATACGCATTCCTCGTCTCCCCCATTCGTGCTACATGACCTTCCCACCTCATCCTCCTCGACTTGATCATTCTAATTATACTTGGAGAAGAGTACAAGTTATGAAGCTCCTCATTATGCAGTTTTCTCCATAACGAGGTGCTTAATATTTTGTATTCTACAAGAATTTTCTCTTCACGTCATCCGGACCGGCTCTGGGGCCCATTCCACCTCCTATCCAATGAGTGTCGGGGGTTTCTTTCGTCGGTGGTAAAGCAGCCGGGGCTTGAAGATGACCACTCACCTCCAACTAGTGCCGAGATTAAGAAAAGATGGATTTATACAGCCACTCCCCATTCATGTTCATGACGTATTGCTTAATTAGTTAAGCACAGGGACAACTTTACCTTGACCTTACCAGATATCACAGGAGACTGAGATTGGTAGGCCATGTGTCACGCTTAGAGAGAGGAGAAACGTTTAGAGAGTTCGAGTCGGAGAACAGGATAGGTAGAAGACCACGTGAAGGACCTCGGCGTAGATGATAGATTGCAGTTTAACAAGGGAAAAGTTAAGTTCTGTCAAACGTACGTAATTACATTTGGGCAGGACTTAACAGCAGCGCTCTCGTCTTTATGTTCCATTGCATGAATACTGGCATTTCCGAACAAGTTCCGTGTACAGTTCAAGTAAGCCTAGACGCCTCATGTTCTTGTTGCTGTTAATGCAGAAATTTTGAGTTTTGCTAATTATTATAACGGCTTTACACCGAATCTGAATATATGAAATGATGAGGCAGAGCGTACTACTGTAGGAATCAAACGAGACAGAATGCGGTAGCGAAGATTGTCACATGATTAGGTTCGAAGCCAGTCACCATGTCAATCAGTCTTCGCTACTCGCACTGTTCACCTTCTGTCATCGCTTTTCAGGCACTGGTAAAGCAAATAGCGACGTTTTACTGTCTCTTTAGTAGGAAGTTTATTATTTTTTTTATTGCTAGTGGGGTGGGACTAAGTCCCTTGTACTGCGGCCACTTCTGGCCTATTGTACCAGCCCCAGATGATAGGTGAGGGTGATTGTGGAGCAATTGGTGGAATGAAGATTGGCAGGGGAAACCGAAGTACTCGGAGAAAACCTGCCTCAGCGTCACTTTGTCCACCAGAAATCCCACTTGACCAGACCCGGGATCGAACCCGGGCCGTCGCGGTGGGAAGCCAGCGACTAACCGCTTGAGCTATGGCACGGCCATAGTAGGAAGTTAAGAATCTAAGCATATGATTTGCAAAGACAAGCCAAATATTAGTTTTGAGGAGTTTAATTTTTCTGAGCTAGAGGCGAAGAATGGGAAAGGTAAAGCCGCCCTTGTGCTTAATTAAAGAGCAACACGGTGAAGACGTATAGGGGAGTGGAGGCATAACTACATGTATTCATAAACCTCAGCAGCCAGTGGTCCATTGCCCCTGGACAATGCCCCCGTTACCCATTGAATAGGTGGCTGAAACACACGTACACGAATTGTACAGTAACTAATCAAATTACTGAAGCAGATGAGTGTATTTATAACGTTCTGTACACGTATTTTGGTGGTACCCATTTCAGATGTTGGCAGGGTTACAGATCATCATGAATGAGCATCTGCTTCAGCCTGTCCAGGTGAAGGTTATGATAGTACCTCATCATTAGAATCGACGTTCTCCTAACAGCCACCTCACCACACATGGGCATTTTCCATTTCCGTTCGGTGCTGTATGTATGTAGCTAAAATAGCTCGTTTAGGTATCGCTAAGGGAACTCATTGAATTGTCTTGCACTTATTGACGGCATGAAGTCAGCGAGTATTCAAACCACCGGCCTGGAAAGGATAACCTGATTGGAACGTGGACGTAATTGGGGTGAAGGACCGTGGATAAGGCCGTCCCATTTTCGTATTGCTGTCACAATCTACATGTTCTTCCTTCTCTGTATCTTGATGGGTGCATGAAATCACAGTCTAACGCGCCTGCCGCCCTTTGCCTCCAGGAAGATTCCTGGTACTCATTTCGGTTAAAGGCTGCGTCGGCCCCAGGGCCATAGTGCGGCTTGAAGCTCAAGGGAAGGTTCAGATACTGCGTGTAGGATGTAGGCTCGAGTGAGAGGATGTGAATGTGTGTGGGCTTCAGCTGGCACAGGATGAACTCAAGTTTTTGGATTTTTTGAAGGTTTTAAGGACTCCTATGGGGCACGTCGTAGCGTAGTTGGTTGAGGCACTATGCTACAAGCCGTAAGGTCGCGGGTTCGAGTCCCAATGCGGTGGATTATTTCAATTTAGGTAAAGCTTTCCAGCCGCACTATGGCCCTGGGGCCGACTCAGCCTCTAACAGGCATGAGTTCCAGAAATCTTCACGGGACGGGGTTAACTGGCGTCCGGCGCGTAAGGCTGACCACCATATCGCCATCTGTCTAGATCAAATGTGGGAACCTAGACGTCTCACATCCCTATGGGTCTTCACGGCCTGTTACAGGAATAGTTTTACCTTTTAATGAACCCTAATTTTCCTTAAAAATAGCGATTTTTTAATATAAACTATTAACTTTTGAAGAATGAATGGAGCATAAATAGTTGAGTGTTGACACATATATTAAGGAAGTGCGGGCTAGAAATCCGGACCGGTCATCGGCTTTTATTACTGAGAGTTGAAACACTTTAAATAATAATAATAAAAAAAAAACAGTGAATCAATACCGTGTACATACAATGATTGAGTACTTGGGGATATGAGCTTAAGGAATACGTGCTGAAACTATGGAATCTTAAGCTTCGACATTATTCTGTTATTAACCACGATATTTCAACACTGCTGATTCGTAATCACCTTCATTTTAATGACCATGGCCGACTGATATGAAATTTTCCTTGTCCAGATAAAAGCTTGAGAACACAGTGCCGCAAAGTTAACTCCTCCATCACTTTTTAGTCTTTCCACCACCCTTATGGTTAGGCCGCGCCATAGCTCAAGCGGTTAGTCGCTGGCTTCCCACCGCGGCGGCCCGGCTTCGATCCCGAGTCTGGTCAAGTGGGATTTGTGGTGGACAAAGTGACGCTGAGGCAGGTTTTCTCCGAGTACTTCGGTTTCCCCTGCCAATCTTCATTCCACCAATTGCTCCACAATCACCCTCACCTATCATCTGGGGCTGGTACAATAGGCCAGAAGTGGCCGCAGTGCAAGGGACTTAGTCCCACCCCACTAGCAATAAAAGAACCCTTATGGGTATGCTGAGAGGCTACTCAACAGACACAAAGACGAAACGTAAAGCGGAAGATTGAAGGCGGGGTTGTCGCTACATATTTAAATACTGCATAAGTTTCTGAGGTCATGAAGTGTGAATATTAGTAGGAACAGGGAAATGTAAGAAGGAAAGGGGTTAATTCAGCTGTCATTCACATCAGCCGGACGTTTAATCCTCTCCGGGGCCATTTGAATCTAGTCTGCACCTTCCCACGTTAGTCATTCTGTGATCAAGTTTTATAGTATATTTCGTCCATATCCAGGCCTCCCAATCTGTCTCATCCGTCAGATTTACCAATTGAAACTGTGTACGCATGTCTCACCTTTCTCATGCGATCTAGGCATGCTCTTGTGAACACGGTACTGGATTTAGGGGTGCCATAAATATGGGTTTTCTTGACGAGCTGGCTGAATATTTGCCTGTCAAGGGCTTCATTCACTGAATTCATAAGCTCAAGGAAGAAAAAATAAAAAACAATTTCCGTGACCTGTAGTCCGCGAGCGAACTATACCGACCGAGCGACCGCCGCTTGTCGGGGAAGTTAGTGCGAATTCTAGCGCATAGAGGGTGTTGCGTGGTCAGCGCAACGGATCCCCACGGCCGTTAATCTCAGTTTTCTAGACCGCAGCCTGTATTTCCTTGAAAAAGCTCCTCAATTATCCTCACGAGGCTGAGTGGACCCCGTTCCAGACCCATTACTTCTCAGAAAATCGGGTAGCGCTGGGAATTGAACCCGGGATCTCTGAAGCAGTAGCCAGGAAACCTGACCATTAGACTACAGAGGCGGTCCGATCAAGGAAAAACATGTTAAGAAAACCAGCGGCAATTTATTGTGACTTGGTTTGTTTACTTATTGTAGTTTATTTAACTGTCATTAACTCGGACTGTATAGCGTCGAATGAATGCATGGCATAAAAGGTAAAGTTAACCCTGTACTTAACTACTTAAACACTACTCCATGAAGACGTATGGGGGAGTAGATGTATATATCTACGTATACTTGACCTCGGCACAAGTTGGATGTGAGTGATCATCTTCACGCTCCAGCCGCATTACTCCCACGGAAAGAGCCCCCAGTACCCACTATATAGGAGGATTGGATGATGCTGAATATTGAATTAGAAGGGATATGGAAGGAAACAGTCGTGGTCAAATTTAAGATACTATCTTGTTATTTGCCTGGATGGACTATGGAAAACCACGAAATATATAAGAATATTCGGTATCGCCACTTAGATCTGAACCAGGGTTTCCCCGAATGCAAGTCGGAAGCTTTATCGTTCTGTAATGTGATTTGAACATGTTTTGTTTAGCCTTCACTCGTTGGATACCCCTGAGTAACATAATAATGAGTATGGACCGAACAAGAGGCTGGACGGCAAGGAAACCGGTTTGACATTTTCGATTTTCAAGAACCTTTTAAGTGGAATCAAGCACATGGCGAGATGAGGTCAGTGCGATGTGTGCGGCATATCAGTTTCACCTCTGGGTACAGCCAGCAAAATTAATAAGGGAGACCCGAAATATGCTCAGTCGTTATGCGCAAAGGCAGAGCTCTTGATTCATATAAACACAGCACCATCTAGTGCCGTTATAAACCGAATGCAAGTGCTTCTTACCGATGTTTCCTTACAAAGCTGCGCATGCGTGCGCGCGGCCTCGCAGCTGTCGCAGCCCGCGCACGAGGCTCAGTCTCACACGCTCTTTTATTGGTTCCGTACATACTCACTTTAAATTAATAAAAATAAAACTGGAAAAGTAGTTGTTTTTTTTTTGGAAGCTTATAAACCTGAATGTCTTATTAAACACTTTCGAAAATCCCCCCTCCCCCCGGGTTGCCCAGAAAACACCATGGCTTCCGCAGTTACATCCCCGGCTTAGAGGAACCGTTGCTTGTTATTATTTAGGCTCTTTGTGTGAGTTTTTCCTCGCAGTTTAGAAAATGAACGCGGATATAAGGAATGAAGAGACAAGTGTTCATCCGTTTGTTTCACATAAGGAACTATTAGACGATTCCGACGAAATTTGGTATGAGAGGCTACCGTGAAATTTACTGGAGAAATGTCCATCGATCCTGATGATGGTGTCGGACCAAGTCTCTGAAACGTTCCATCCCATCATATCACATCTAAGATCCTTTTTGATATTGTCCACCCACCTACGCCTTGGTCTTCCCAGTGCCCACCTCATCCTCCTTGACTTGATCATTCTAATTATGCTTTGAGAAGCGTACAAGTTATGTTACTGCTGAAGTTAATTAAAACTGTATTGGAATAAATGTTGAATTAAAATTGCAGGTACAATACATCGTGAATAGTTTGTGTTTAGGGAACTGTGGTTGTATTGTTAAAAGTAACAGAATATTCAAGATTCCCACGTCTAGGTGTCTTCTTCGTACACGGCATTGTTGTAGAAGGAAACAATTCTAAAAGATACTACACAATTAAGTATATCTTATTGAAGTAACGTAATTTTTTTATTTGTTTCGTTAAATATTCACCCCAATTTAAAATAACGTGTGAAAACATATGGAGAACTTAACATGATGTGTTTTATATTATATCACTTTCACATGACCCACCTGTAAATTTAATAACATACGATATGAGCATTACTTAAAGTAGGCCTCAAGTGGGGCCTAGATGCTATACCCGAGCAGTATCGGCCAAAATAAAAAAAAATCTCATGATAAGTGTTGGTGCAGACTTGAAATACCAAATTCCTTAGATCACTTTCACTGACGCTGTGTGGTCTCGATACAGACAGACTGACAGACTCCGTGATTTTAGTTCGCAACCGACCAGCGTCGTTAAATAAGAAACTAGAAATAGTTGCAGAGAGTAACCGAAAGGAAGGGTAGGGGCTCCGATAACTGCGTTACAATTCACTAAAGCGTTTTTACGGAACACTTTTAGAGAATTTTACGCTATAATATTAAGAATTTGTTTCAATATGTATATTATGTGTTTAAGGGACTAGGTATATGAGTTTATATAGAATTTTCTTTAACATTTAAGGATATTTTTAATTTCTCGAAGTGAGTAAGGTAGCGCTTCGAGAATTATCTGGGTTCGTACTTGGGGATGCTGGGTTCAGTCTCCGCCGGGATATAGCCTGTTCTCACTGAGAGTTTTAGAGAAATTATGAGGATTCAGAGTAGGCCACGATCCCTCTTTTCCAAGTTCTTTTCGGTTCATTTTTAATCTTTCCATGCCTGTTGATGAACTTGTTTCTAAATTACCAGATTCAGACTACAGTGCCACTATTGTGGATGCACAGTCACGTAAATCCTTACGCATTGTTCTCGTCTATTCTTCTTTTTCTGTCTCCTTGATGTCTTTTTTCCCCCTTTGTCTGTGTTCCACTTAGAGACATTCCCGCTGGACCTCATTACTTCCGACGTCTGAACTGTAGGAAGCTAGAGTTCGAAATCCGATCACGTGTGTTGTAAATGTCTGTAGTATTGTTCTTCCTTGGTATCACGTTATCTCTTGCTTCCAGTCTGATGCACTAGCTGTCCAGTAGCCAGCTGCTTGCACTTCCATTTGTCGGAACTATAAGAAATTTTGTAAAGATTTTTACGAAACTTGACAGTTGATGAGTGAAAATTCTAGACGAAACTTTATTGTATCGAAATTAGTTACTAGTCCTTTGCATGCCGATCATGGTGGCCGCATGGTCTAAGGCAGAAATTGTCTTCGCTCGCTTTGGACGCTGGGATCTTAGCTTCGAATCTCACGCAAAGCATAGATATCTGTGTGCGTTCATTCAGTGTTTGTGTAGTCCTTTGTGTAGGTAGCGGCCTTGCGACAGGCTGATCACCCGTCCAAGTGGTTCTACCGTCATTGTAAAAAAGGTTAAGAACTGAAGAAGAGGCCCAGGGCCCAACAAAGAGCTGTAGAGCCATTGATGAATGAATGAATCCTTTGCATAATTTATAGAAAAGGCGCGACAGAGAAAAGTATTCTTTTGAATCTCTTCACTTATTCGTAACTTTCGTGTCGCTTCTAATCTCATCAGTAAATTTCACAAATCGTAATACATCCTGACAACAAAAATCTAATCACAGATCATTGTTATCATTTGGTATATTCATTCAATTGAGCAAGCACAATGAACGTATCAAGGTATTATGACCGTTGAAAAGACAGTTATAACCATCCACTGTACATGCAAATCAGGGAAGGTTCATATTTTTTATATCCAAAGTCAAGTTTTATATTGTTAATATCACTTTATAGGTAAACAAAAATTAGTTTTGCTTCCTTACTCCTATTTATATTTTATTGTAAACAGATTTCTTTACCTCGTCTACTAGTTAGTAGATCCATCAGTGGGAAAGGTGCAACTTACATAACTTGACTAGCTGAACGACTGCTAGATTTTAAGAAGGGCACTACCTCGTGGAGTTAGTTTTAAGGGTATTCCAATGCTCGTTCGATTAAGACCTTATGGTAAAGAAGACAAGGATGTCTATTCTTGCTGGGAATCGAACTACATCCGTCTAGTTCGTTATCTCTCGCTTCGTAGGCAGTTCTTTCGGGTCGCGTAGAGACTCTGTAAAAGCAGCCTGTAGTTCCTTGTAATTCCAGTAATACTTGCATGAAGTTTCATTAACTTAGGCTTGATGTCACATTTTCCATCTCGATGCTCCTCTTTGCGACATGTTCTGTTGTCGGGACCAGTCTTTTTTAGCAAAACAAAGTAACGTTTTTATGTCAAGCCTTCTTTGATTTTAGACGCCGATATGTACCGACGCTGACATAGTTTGTCATCTGTAATTAATTAAAATACCTGTCTCCATTTTTATTACGTCACACCCAACCAACGCCCTCTTGGCCGCCCTACATTCTAACGTCAGACGTGACAGATGACTGGGGTGATGAAGTAGGAAAGATATTGTCACGTAATATGTGTGTGTGTGTGTGTGTGACTATAGACTGGGTTTGGATTGGTGAATGGATTTATTGGCCATTTATACACACCACTCGGAACTACAAGTAATTACAGCACTCTCGCTAATCTCCACACTCTACAAATCACCACAACAACCGTCAAGCCTTTTTCCAGTCTGCTATATCGTCATCAGCCCTTCCCTAGCAACGGTTTCAAATAATGGAGATTCTTCACCTTCCCGAGCTCAGGTTCCCTTACAGAACTGAACTCTCAACTGACAAGTAACTAGGCCGTCCAATTGTTTTCCTTATAAACACTTTGCACGGACCGAGTAGAAAACACCGTTTCCAAAAATACATATTGTGTTCGTATTCGTTGCTGCCGGAACGTGTTTACCGATCCGTTGCGTAGAGACTGGTTGCATAAGACCGTTGTTTATTCGCCTGTTGCATAGCAACGTCTGTACACGCTACAATATTGTAACAATACCACCGCATTTAATCACGTTCCAGTATTAAATTCGAACTCGTCAGGACGAACGAGTTCTGGGAGTGTGATCCTCATATATGGAAGGTGACATCCTGAAACACTACTCTCATAACATTGCTATTTTAATCAGTAGGTTAAGTGTAGAACAGCAAAACCTGAGTACGGTATCACCGAGGTTCCCACCTGAAAAACGCTTCCGTTTCATGCAGATTTTCTTCTATCAGAAGGAGTAACTTGTAGACAAAACTTTCTGTAACTCAGGCTGCCCGTAGTAAGTGGAGAGCAACACTGTGTATAGGACTGTGGTTCAGTTCAAATTGGTCTGTATTGCTCTGAAGGCATCCATCTCGTTCTGATAGCGAGCTGATAATAACTCTCACGGTAAGATGATGGCTGCTGCTGAAAGTTCTGGCCTCTGAAAAGTACAGTGCTTCCCCATATTTGTTAGTACGTACATTGCGTTATTAAAAGTAAAGTAAAGGTATCCCTGAAACTGACCATTCTGCTCCAGCTAGTGCCGAGGTCAAGAAAACGTAGATCTACACATTCGCTTCCCCATGCGCCTTCATGGCATAGTGCTTAATTAGTTAAGCGCAGGGACAACTTTTTTTTTCCCTTGGCACTACATCCCCAGTGGGCCTAGGCCTACCTCCATGAACTTCTCCTTTCACTTCGGGTTTTCACGATCTTACAGATTCGGTAGGACTCCTTGGGCGGGTGATCAGCTCGTCGCAAGGCCTCTACCTGTACACAAACACAGAAAAACGCACACACACAAACTAAACATCCATGCCCTGAGTGGGATTCGAACCCACGATCCCAGTTTCCAAGCGAGCGAAGACAGTACATGCCTTAGACCGCTCGGCTACCGTGACCGGCCAACTTCTACTTTACATTGGGCCTAAACTATTTTAATTTTCTTTCCCATTTTACTTCTACCGTCTATTAGGGTAACTTTGCGTTGTTGTTTATTCTACGTTCTCGGGACTAGATAATTTTTCTGAGAAAGCTAAGTTACCTTCTGATTCGCGTTCCATTTTAAACAGGTTTTGCTTTAGTGAAGTGTGCTTTGCATGTCTGAGCTCTGTTTACAGATTTTCAGCATGTTATTGTGAGAATGAGGAAAGTGGAGTGATGTTGAATTTTCATTAGACTGCTACGCGGTAGCGTAGTTGGTTCAGATACTATGCTACAAGTCGGAAGGTCGCGGGTTCAAGTCCCGATGAAGTCATTGGCTTTTTTTCAATTGACCAAATCCTTCCAGTCGCACTATGGCCCTGGGGTCGACTCAGCCTCTAACAGAACTGAGTACCAGGAATTAATTAAATAATTTTCCTGGTAAGTAAAGCGCGGCCGGCACGTAAGGCTGACAACCTCACCGCCATCTATGAGCCGATTGTCAAGATAATGTGGGACCCTGAACGCCTTACAACCCTATGGGCCTTCACGGCCTGGTACAGGGATAGCTTTATTTTCCTTTTTTACTTTTACTGCCATTCCTATTTTGTCTTAGAGATACTTTTCGTGTAGACATAAAGGACGCTTCGAAATTGGTTCAACTGGAATTTAAATTAAAGGCATTTCCTTCAGTGGGCAATAAAACTGACTTCCTGACTCTGTGCCCAGTCAGGTGCTGGGGGAGAAATGAAACCCAAAACTTCCAAGACTGCAGACGGGAAAATGTGCTACCTGGTCATGACCATCCCATACGTCAGGGTCCGTGACAGTTGATTGTGGAGCAGTGGCGGAATGATCATTATTAGGGGAACCCCAAGAAACCGGGAGACACGCCTGCTCTAGTGCCACTTCGTACACCACAAATGTCACGTGGAGTCACTCGGGACTTATGCCGACGCTTCGTCGTGACAAGCCAACAACTAGTCGCCTGAGTTATCAGCGTAATTACGGTGTAGTCAATTAGTCGTTTCATAAACATTAAGAAAAATACCGAATGTTCATTGCCATACTGTGTACCGAGCTGTACATCGCGAAATCATCTAAATGCTGTGGAGGTTCGCTGGGAAGCTGTTCTTTTCCAGTCCTATTCGGACACAATAAATTCTGGGAAGAACTAGTCGCATAGAAAACGACTCATCCAAGAATTATATTGTTGCGTGTGTATTCGTCGACGTTGTTAAGTTCTTACCGATCGGTTGCCTAGCGACGATAAGGGGATTTTTACCGAGCTGTTGCCTAGAACGATATGGAGATTTTTTACCGACCAGTTGCCTAGTAACGTTATTGGGATTTTTACCGAGCTGTTGCGTAGCAACGATAAGGAGATTTTTACTGAGGCATTCAAATGTTTTTTTTTGGGGGGGGGGATACGCAGACCACATGGAGGTCACGTAACCGTACTTTCAGTTTTCATAATAGGGAAAGCATGCTAACAAATGTGTACTGCGTATATTTTCATTGGTTCAGAAAATTATTTCATACAAAGTATTCCAGTTGAATTGACATGTGATTCCTTCTACTTCCTTTTTTTTAGGATGGCGCTTCGTATACCCATATACTGAAGTTAGGTGGGTGGGGTGGATCAGATAAGTGGCCGCGTGGAAGTAAAGGCAGGAAACAGAGAAATCCTTGAGACGAGAGAGATAATTTTAAATTTAATTCAGGTGTTGAGATATTTTTCATGGAAATTTGTGGAATGGAAAACAATTGTATAGCTTACATTTATAACATGTTTATCTTCTAGAGAAACATTGTGCAACTTCACATTTTGTTCATTTATAGGCCATAAAGTTTGGAACAGTATTCCAGCAGTATTGTGCAGTCATCACGAAGTATCTGAATGTTTTCAATGTTCCTGGCCTGTGTGTAGATAGAAATGTCATGAGCTTCAATCTTTAACCTCGTTTTGAATAAAAGAATCACATCTTGTGTTAATTTCTCATGCCCATCTCTTTATGAATAATAAGGTTCGAAGTAATTGAACGGGTTTTGAATACAACTTTTTATGGTGGAACTACGTGCAGTCAGCGTTGTCAGCAATTTTAATTTTGGTCTTCTGTGCTTCGTTTTAAAGACGACGTTAGCCGGATTGCTTAGTCAGCTGGCTGTGGGCTGGACGAAAGTGATACCATTCTCAGTAGGGACGGGGATTTCTCACTTCGTCACCCCTTTCAGTCCCGCTCTGGGATCCGCCCAGCTTTTTGTTCATTGGGCTCCTAAGGTTCTTTCACTGGATTTAGATGGGGATGCTGAAATGTATTGTCACGTGCTCAGTGACTAGACGCGGGCTTTGGATTGGTAGCTGGGTTTATTGGACTCTCGAAACTTGTAACTGCAATTAATTATAACGCTATCTCTAATTCAACACAACACGCGATGAGTCTTACTACCACTCACTATCGGTGGCTAGTGCTGACTGAAGACTGTCTCTCTCGGCCGGTCGGTTAAATTGCTGCTGGTCTTCGCTGGCACAGTCATTCCTGGCTTCAGTCTCCTTGAGATCCATGACCAAGATTTTTATTCTCTCTTAGACACATACGTGTTTCGAAGTGGGGCTTCCTCTTCGAAGGAGGGGTCGGTGTTTTTACTCGTACGTAGGCGCTACTTTTGTTGCAACGTAGTTCCAGCTGTCATGGCGTCCACGTCACTATGAACTCTGTGCACCCTTTGTCACTGCACTATACTAAGTAACGTTTATACAAGGTATACAGAGATTTTCTGTCAATGTTGGCTTGTGCAGCAGGTTACACCTTCAGAGGCAGGGCCACTTTACTGCTGGCGGCTTACCACCAATTATTTCCTCTTGTCGCCAAGCTTCTTGAGTCAAGCAAAGATACTTTTTTTTTAGCTGAACCCTTGCGGTCATAGTCCTTATGTAACATCCTCCCTGACGAGAGAAAGGGTTTGTGTCTTATGAATAGGCTTGGCATTTGTCAAGTGTACGTATCGCACGTCCGGAAATACGCCTTCGGCTCGCACAGATAACACCGTTTCTTTCAGTTGCTTTGTTGCAGTGTGACGTAGCCGTTGCCACGGACATCATAGAGAACACCGCGTCCAGCAGTTCTTCTATATTTGCGTACATAAGCATGGTTGCGGTCACTTGACGTTTACTGGGCAATTGCCTGTCAACGGCTGTCTGTTTTGATTTTGCTAGTCTGGCTTTGAGCACACATGCCACAGTATATTAAATTGGGGTGAAGATGTGGACCAGAGTCAAGTGGCTCAGGGTAGGAGCCAGTGAATAGGTGAACAGGTGAGCAGGTAATGAGCCTTCGGGCCTGATAAAGAATGGGGCATTTCTTGACCAACTCAGCGATTCAACTTTTCAAGATGGACTCACCTCCGTTGAGTTGGTTAATCAATAAACGGTGTTCGTCGGTTAGGTTTAGTAGTAATGGGGTTAGAGGCACTCCGACAACATCATTATTCGCGCTGTTGGATTTAGAATCAGTAGAGAGTAAGATGCATGTTGCTGGTCCTCTTAGGTAAGATGGTCACTAATACGATATGGAACCATTACAATACTCAGGGGATAGTATCTAAAAATCCCCCTTCCCCCTGCAACACACTCACGGTTATTACAAGTACCGGTACGTCTTTATTTTCCCCCCTTGGCACTACAGCCCCAGTGGTCCTAGGCCTACCTCCATGAACTTCTCCGTTCCCTTCGACTTTTTTTTATAGATCTTACACATTCGATAGGACTCCTTGGGCGGGTGATGAGCTCGTCGCAAGGCCTCTACCTGTACACAAACACAGAAAAACGCACACACACAAACTAAGCATCCATGCCCTGAGTGGGATTCGAACCCACGATCCCGGCTTCCGAGCGAGCGAAGACAGTGCATGCCTTAGACCGCTCGGCTACCGTGACCGGCACCGCTACGTCTTTATTACCCTTAAACTGGCAATTGCAGAGATGTAGGACAGAGAATGTATGCAAATTGTGGCATTTGTATTCACGCAAGTTGCACTGAAAATAATTATTGTGGATAATGTTAAAATGTAGATTACCGAAAGCGAAGGGTTTTTGGGTCTCGTACCGGCACTAAAAGTTAAAGTTATCTCTTCCCCTTGGAATCACAAAGTGTATAGTTGAAGGAATTAAAGAGTGGCCACAGGAGTGCACCAAATCAGTGTAAATGAAATTCTGTTCGTGTGTGCAAAGGAGGCGGGGAAGAATATCAATGGACATCGACTCAAGGCTGATATACAGGCCATGCAGGAGAGGGATTTACACTCTGATTAGCAAATCTCCCCGTTTCCCTCCTAAAGACTGGAATGACTCCACCCTTCTCTTTGCGATTAATTATATAAAACATGTGTTCATTGTATCGGGAGGAGAAGGTATGCTTAATTTTTGGTCCGAACCACGCTTCATGGATCAAAGAACTGCTTATGGGAATTTACTTTCTGACACAAAGGAAAGATTGCTTGAAACATCTTTGATAATCCTCTTGGAAATTGAATTGTAAATTCATGTTTTATTTGTGTGTGTGATGCTTCAAAAGAACATAGATTGAGACCAAGTCTAAGTCACATTGCGACTGACGGTCAGTCAGTCGGTATGTCTTGGTGTCGAGCCCTGTCTGGGCTTATGACCAGATATTTATTACTGTTGAACGTTACGGTTTTGTTTTTTGTGGGGCGTCCTCTCTGACGAGAGGACGGGTCTGTCTTTTATACATGCTACTGGCCCTTGCCAGCGCAGTCTTTCTCTGGTCCGAGTCCCTTGGAACTCGCGACCATATTTTACTGTCTCATATTTGAGACTTGCCTTTTCGTCGCCTCCTACGACTCGCGGAGTCACGGTGGAGGTATTCGACCCCGCCTCCACACGGGTGTGAGATTGAGACCGTTCGAGAGGAAGGAATATATGGATGAAGTTACGGGAGGATGGTGAAAGTTGCATAATAAGGAGCCCCTAATCTATACTCTTCATGAAATATATTTTTTTTCTCTCGCTCCCACGTTGGATCACAGAGCTGATTTCTCAGTTTCATTGATCATTTTTACAGACGGTAGGACTCCTTGGACGGATGATCAGCTCGTCGCAAGACCTCTACCTAAACACAGGACAACACAAACACTGAATAAACGCATACACACACCAAACATCCATGCCTTATGTGGGATTCGAAACCACGATCCCGACTTCCGAGCGATCGAAGACAGTTCATGCCTTAGGCTGCTCGGCTACCGTGACCGGCTCATAAAATATTTTTTGGGTGATAAATTGAACTAGAGTGAGTTATGCGAGACATATTTCAAGCCTGGGGAAATTCGAAATTCATAGTTGTTTTTAATTGTGAAGCCGAAGGAAAGCGACCACATGGGAGACCTAGGAGTAGACATGACAATAGTAGTCTTGTGTATAGCTGTGAAATGTCTTAAGACGGGATTCAGTGGCGAGCTCTTATGAACATGACAGTGCATTTTTAAGTTCCACAAAGAAGTGAGAATTTCTTGATCACCAGCTAAGCTACTATCGGCTTCTGAAGAAGGAACCTGCTTTATGCCGTTGGTCCATAAAATGGGGAATTAGCACGAAGGGGGCCTACAATGTTCTGACGTCCTTACCACGGTTTGTGAGTATCAGTTGAATCATAGTTTGTTGATAGGGTCCAATAAACACACGATGAAATACTTTATCATTATTATTATTATTATTATTGCTCTACTGCGGCCCTTTGTTGGGTCTTCGCTGCTTTTTCAGTTTCTTGATCCTATACACAGTCGGTAGGACTCCTTGAACTGGTGATCAGCCCATCTCAAGGTCGCTACCTACACAGAACAACACAAACACAGAATAAACTCACAGAGATATCCATGCCTTTAGTGAGATTCGAATCCACGATCCCAGCATTCGAGCGAGCGGAGGCAGTCCATACCTTAGATCTCACGGCCACTGTGATCAGCATCTTAGTTATATACAGAGTAGGCCGCGCCATAGCTCAAGCGGTTAGTCACTGGCTTCCCACCACGGCGGCCCGGGTTCGATCCTGGGTCTGGTCAAGTGGGATTTGTGGTGGACAAATTGGCTCTGGGGCACGTTTCCTCCGAGTACTTCGGTTTCCCCTGCCAATGTTCATTCCACCAGTTGCTCCACAATCACCCTCACCTATCATCTGGGCCTGGTACAATAGGCCAGAAGTGGCCGCAGTGCAAGGAACTTAGTCCCACCCCACTAGCATTAAAGAAAAATGTATACAGAGAAAGAAAAAATGTAAATTTTCCCTTTTGCTTAGCTAATTAAGGACTGCGCCATGAAGACGTATGAGGGAGTGTCTGTATAGATCCACGTATATTTTACTTTGGCACTAGTTGGAGATGAGTGATTAGCATCACGCCTGCTTTAACTGCGGAGAAAGAGCCCCCTGTACCCATTGGATAGGAGATTTAGTGGGTCGCAGAGCCGGTCTAGACCACGCGGAGAGAAGCAAAATCTTGTACGTACCGGGACTTTAACTCAGTCGCCATAGCAACTCCGCTAACCCGGAAAGTCATAAAAATGGGAGTACAGAGGCGGTTTGGTACGCAGTTTCGGATTGAAAGAAACGGACATAGATCGTGATGTGAGACCTTTTCTGTTTTGCCCTTGTAAAGACAGTTGAACAACAGACAGCTCTCGCAACGAGCATGCTTAAAGGGACGATACTTCCATCTCAAACACAGAGTCGGAAATTATATGAAGAATAATGTATTTGCGTTTGATATCACTGTTTTTGAATATGCAACGCAGTCAAAAGAGCACCAGGGCGCAGCTCTTGCTCGGTTACACCTCCTGCTGTATAGGTCTGTTAATGAAACATCTAACACATATCTGTAATATTCTATGCACGTTTACAGCGTACCCTTTAATCTGTGCTTAAAGCAGTTTCCGTCGGAGCTTTGACTCCAGTCATTCCTTTAATCACTTCGCCCAAGATCAACATTTTGGGAACGTCAGACACACAGAGACTGTTTGTGGGTGAATGTAAGTAAATGTATATACCTTTCAATTTTCAACGCTCGTGTGAATCTCGCCTTTCAGCACGTCTGTGTTTAAGATCCTTCGGAGAATATATGGAAATGCCTTCGACACAGAGACTGGGTACTAAGCAGTTCACGCTTCTCAAACGAACCTCATGAATTTAAAGTCAACTGGCAAACGGTACACTAGTGGAGAGGTAGGGGTGCGTACACGTTAATTACTTTTGCTGCAATATTACTGCTTTTGTGCTGAGTGAGCGCCTCTCATGTTAGGTTGATTCTGGTTGTTTCGTATGACATTGAATCTTGAATATGAGGGAATCAGGCGTCTCTAGGACGAATCAGCTTTAAATAGAATTTACAGTTGTACTGTGTTCCAATGCATATAGGATATTGGTGGGAAATTGAGAAGGAAAGAGACCACTGCGAAGACCAAGGCGTAGGTGGGTGGACAATATTAAAATGGATCTTAGAGAAATAGGATGGGATTATATGGATTGGATTGATCTGGATCAGGATAGGAACCAATGGAGGGCTCCTGTGAACACGGTAATGAACCTTCTGGTTCCATAAAATGCTGGGAAATTCTTGAGTAGCTGCAGAATTGGCGGCTACTGAAGAAGGGCTCAGCTGCATAAATAAGTAAGTACTGTGTTCCCGTACAGCATTTTGTATGAAACGTTATATCTTCTTGGATAAATAGAATGTAGTTCTGTGAAAGACATGCGACGTTTCGGAGGAACATATTTAATGCACCTTTGCAGTAGAGAATTAAGTCAGGCAAGAAACAATCTTTAAAAAGAAAGCAGCTACAACAAACCGCGTGCGAAAAAGGCGGGATCTTAGGCTAGGAGGGAACTTGGAATTCAACGAATGTGCTCCCGTTGGACATCACTGGGAAACAAAGCGAACCAATAGGAGGCAAAAGAAGAGTAACTACCCAAGGCCTTGAAAAGCGTCGCTGTTGCAACTTGCAGACGTGGGAAAACGAGTTAACCTTTGTAATGTACGAGAGCTCTTCGGAAAATAACCTCCGGTGAGCGGTTTACAAAACAAGCAACGAGAGAAAAATTGTATGCAATAAGTACGCACATACTTAAGCTACTTATCTGCCGGAATTAAGGCACTTGTATCAGGGAATAAGTTTCGTATGCCCGTGTCAAAGTAGTCTGCCGCCTGTGAACTCAGCCATGTTTTGACACTTTCTATCATCTCATTAGTTTTGAAGCTCTGTGATGTCAACCAGTTCTTCAAGTATGTAAACAGATGGTAATCGCTCGGAGCGAGATAAGGGATGTAAGGAGGGTGGTAAAACAACTCCCAGTTGAAATGCTCCAGCAATACTTGAGTGCGAGCAGAACCGGTCTCAACGGCACACTTCATAATTCCTTTCCATCAGTAATATCAATATCATAGCTTCTCAAATTTCTGAGGCAAAACTTTAAGATTGCTTGAACGCATTTGGCAGTCTTCATGAAACTTGGTAAGAATATCATACCTCATGAAGGCATCTCAATGGCGTATATCGTAAATCCCTCTCCTCAGTAATACCAACATTGCGGCCTTCCACATTTCTTAAACTTAACCTTAATATTGCTTAGACGCCTATACCAGTCTTCATGAAGATTGGTATGTACATATCACGCCACTTGAGACCATGTTATATGATAAATCGCTCTCCTCAGTAATACCAACAGTATAGCTTCTCAAATTGTTAATGTAATACCCTTAATATTGCTCGAATGCTTCAAGCGATCGTCATAGAATTGGTATGTATATCGTGCCACCTGAAACATACCAAAAGCCTACTTAAGAAGTCCCTGTCATTAGGAGTACCAACACTACAACCTCTCAAATTGTCGAGATAATAACCTTAATATTATGTAAATTCCAGAACCAATCATCATCTGAGGCCGTGTCAACGGCGTTCCTCATAAATCACTCAGATCAATAATACCATCACTGCAGCGTCCCAAATTGTATTGTTTTATTGACATCATTACGAACACATACTAGATTTACTTCTAATCGTACAGTGAAAGGGAGGCGGGCGATTGGTTCTTCCCAGAACTTCTTATGCTCTTAGAGATGTGGCTGTGTTGCTAACCCATGATAATATCAGTTAAATTTCCTTCGTGAACAAATGTTTTAAAATCGGAAACACTCAATGAATAACATTCTGTAGCTGTTCCCCCACCCTTCCCTATATCTGAGGTTGGTGTAGAGGATGCTGATGTTCAAATGCGGTGTCCCAAGCTGTTGCTGTGCTCCGCTCTGCTCTGTCCAGTGCAGACCAGACTACGCACAAGGAATAGTGTGTACTTCCGGTGTCCTCAATCCCAAGTCCAGCGACCAAGGGGAAGGAAGAATAAGACGGATAAACGCACTTGCTCCTATTAGCAGCCATGGGTTTTGTTCAGAGTACGGAATTGAAATGGGGAGAATCGCTTAATTGATTAAACACACTATTCACTGTTTAGTTCAAACACAGGTCATTTCTTCAACTTATATTTTTAGTGTGGTCTGAGATAGCTCAGTCAGTGAAGTGAATGGTGACAGCAGGATGACATGAATTCATTTCCCGGCAGGGTCTAGAATTCTTTGCTGCGGTGGTCAAACGGAAGCCCATCCATGATCTTATCAAATGTGTACAGGGAGCTCTGTTTCCAGTCGTGAGGCGCCTGGAACGTGAAGCTAACCACTCATCTCCATCTAGTGCCAAGATCAAGAAGAAGAGAACTTCGATTCTACGCCCTGTACAAGTCTCAATGGCATGATGATGCTTGGGCACAATGACAACTGCATTATTTGTCTTTCTGTTGTGCTAATTGGAACTGTTCCCATGTGCATACTTAACGGTTAAAAAATTGTGATGGCTGAGTGTTCTGCACAACTTTCCTATACTTCATTCATTCATCCTTGGCTCTAGAGCCCTTTGTTGGGCCCTGGCCGCTTATTCACGTTCATAATCCTATACACAATCGGTAGGACTCTTCGGACAGGGGATCAGCCCGTCTCATGGCCTCTGTCTACACAGAGGACAGCACAAACACCGAATAAACGGACACATACATTCATGCCTCGGATTGGATTCGAACCCACGACCCCAGTGTTCTAGCGGACAAAGACAGTTCATGCCTTATACCGCGTGGCCACTTCGATCGGCACCCTTCTTATACTACAATTCTAAAAATCTACTAGCTTTAGTTTCTCATTGAATTCTCGGGTATTCTTTTTCACTCACGTTGTCACTGATAAATTTGGAGTCTCTGATATAGCGGTATAGATGCCCGAGCTGTGGATAGACTGGCAGTGAATTCCAACGAAGGTAAAGAGAACACGGATAATATGTCATCAACGCTGGCAGAATAAAAAGAAGACCTAATACTGCTATCTTTCTGATTGAGAAGACGTGAAGCAATTCAGATCTTTCTGTTGAAAATGTCTTCAGTATCTCTATCCTTTTCTCTGTCTTATTTCATACCTTTTGCTGTTTTTATTATGTTTTTTGGTTCTTTTTGGTTGAAACTCAAACCTTTTGTTGAATGTGGAGAAAAGCTTTGAAAGCTTCTGGGGGGTAACTAACCACTTCCACCCGCTCACGATCCTCTAGTACCAAACGAAAATCTTTTATTGTACTGAAGAACTGTGCAATGCTGCAGAATTGTGCATTTTGTGATATAATATTACTTTATTTTGTGTTTACATGACTCAGAACACAAGGGAAATACTTCTTTTGGCTTATTTTGGACTTCACCCATCATCTGGTATGTAAAANACGATGGGTGAAGTCCAAAATAAGCCAAAAGAAGTACAGTATACACCATCGTCAGAATCCTTTCAAGTCTATCTACAAGGGAAATACTTGAAGGAGTTCCTGAACATGTCATGTTGCTATGAAGTTGTTAATCCTTCTGTTTCGTAAAATGAATGAAACGTTTTTCTGTCTCGTCTGTAATATTACACTCTGTTTTACCAGAGGTACTCTTCTACCCTTCTGACGAGTGAACAGTTGTGTCTGGTAAAATGAAAATAATGATATGATAATGATATGTTGTATCCTTTGAATGTCAGTGCGTTTTTTAGTGAAATACTCGGGTACCGGCCGCGTTACGTTTCTTGTGTAGTTGGTGCACTCGTACTGATCTGCCTCTGATCGTTACCTGACAGCTTCAGATTTAAATCTCGTAGGTCTGTAGTGTAACTCCCAAGATATAGAAGAGTGTGGTATTGCTGGTAACGACACAGTGTAATCTTCAGATAACGCTTACTAAACCACACAGCGTCACATACCAGAAGTCACCGCCGTGAGTACCTCAATAGTTACTTATTAAAATGACTTTCTTATGCAATTTCACACCTTTACCACTGCGGAATCAAATGATACAAGTATTTTATGCCGGGAAGGTATTGTCACGTGTTAGAGTGAATATAGACGTGGTTTGGATTGATGACTCGATTTATTGACCATTTATGCACTCGTGACTGCATTTTACAGATCACTGACACGCACAGACTAATGTCCTCAGTTTGTTACAATCTCCAATAGCTGTTTCATGGCAACGGATTTTAACATAGGAACTATAACAGTCTCACTGAATTACATACATCAGATATCACACATAAAGTCTTCTCTTCACAGCCGGACTTTCAACTGAGCACTCTCATAACTAGCGGCCGTTTCACACCAACCTCCTAGTCTACTCTTCATCTGCTGACTATCAACTGAATAAATTATAAACCTTGTCTAGCTTATAGCCCCTTGACACGGACCACACAGAAAACACAGTTCCTCTGTTGCTGTGGGAAGGTGTTTACCGAGCCATTGCCCAGAAACAGCTCTGGTATATCTGCCTATCTCGCGGTTGTTGCATAACAGTGTATATACGCGCTACAATATGTTATTTTTTAATTTTTAATTGTAGGAAGAAAATGTTTAATGTTTTCACGCTGAATTATAACACTTTCAGATTGAGCTTATATAAATCTACTTCTGAAGACTTCCGTATTCCGTGATGTCAACATAATATTTGAGAGAGAAACAAAAATTGTATCTACGTTTCGACTTCCCGCCCTGCACGAACTGTCGTGTCTTCATGTTTCGTCATCTCAGTTGCATAATGATACACTAGATAGACTTCCCGGAACTCTTGGAATAAATGTTTCATGAGACGTGACTTGTGCGGATTTAGAAATTACACATCCTGACAGATAAATTAACTTTCCTGGAACGCTTGAAGGGTCTGTTAGGACTAGAGTGTTTACTCTTGTCTACATGCTTGATACGTTGCGGGGGTTCCATTGCGAGGCTTCTAGTCTTTGAGAATGTGTAACCCCGTTACGGCCAACCCTAGATGGTGGTGAAATTTGGAATCCAAATATGGATCTGTTGATAAATTTCGTAAACCAGTGACATCTCGGCCACTATCAGCATCTTATCTACCCTCCCCGTGTCTGAAATCCAAAGTATCGAAACAAAATTGTACCGGAGCATAATTTTACCTAATGTTTTGTATGGTTGTGAAACGTTGCCTTTATACCGTACGCATATAAAGAATGAAGAGTTTGTGAACAAAGTGTGAAGGAGAATATTTGGACCTACAGGATAGAACATTACAGGACGACGGAGATATTTACATAATCAGGAACTTAATAATTTTTAGTCTTAACCAAATATTTTTGAGGCGTCAAATTAGGATGAGATGGGCGGGATATGCATCACGCACAGAGAGATGGGAAATGCATGCAAAATATTGGTCAGAAATCCCAAAGAGAAGAAAATGTTGGGGAGACGGAGGCGTACTCGTAGATGGGACGATAATATTAGAATTATTTTAAATAAATTGGGTTTGAGGGAGTGGGTTTTATCCGACTTACATGATAGCAGGAGCAAGTAGCGAAATCTTATGTACATTGTAATAAGTCTTCGGGTTCCATAACAGGCTGGGTATTTTTTTCTGGCTGGTTTAACGACTACACGTTTCTCTTTCTTCCTGTTCTTCATGTGTAAAACGAACAGAGCTGCATATCAGCCAGTGTCCTGTGTTAGCAAGATACGTTTGAGTGCGGTGTAACTTTTCGAAGTTCTGAGAACGCACCATACTGAGATAAGTTGCTCCGTGGAACTCCGTGATGTATTTCCCACCAATGATTTGTGTTCAAGAGATTGTGAAATACGAGCTTGTTATCTCTTAATACTGCAAAAGCTGACAATCTTCGACCGTGGCATCTGTTCCTAGTACATGTACGATTATAGTCCCAGTACCGAGACAGGATGGCACTGATAATCTCGGCCCTTCGAAATGATGGTCAGTGTTCTGAGAACAGAAATAGCTCCCACGTCGTCGACACCAAATTTAAACCGAGTGTTGCCAGTTACTCTAGCTTCTCGTTAAAGCTCCTCTGTTCTTATGTGATTACAGAGATTGTCTTTATGTTTTCACTTTAAGGAATTTCTGGATTGGTTCCTTGTACAGTATGCGCCAAAATTTTAAGTACTGAAATGAAAGGACGTTCTGTTGATACCACTGTCTATTCATGCGAAAGCCCCTTGCACGACAGAACCTTCTCAAATCCTGAAGAAATGTCCCTGTAGCGTTCTTGAGTGACGGTAAGAGCATTGCCTACCTCATCCTCAATGAAATAGGGGCCTAATATACCGTGTGTTGAGACGGCACACCATAGCGTCACACGTGTACTGTGTAGCGGGTTCTGGACGATAACATCTGGCCGCTCAAAACCAAGGAAGCGAGTTGTCTGGCGACCACTTCCGTATGAGCGGAAATAATTCTCAACTATGAATACTTTTTCCTCCGTCGACAGACCCATTTCCAACAACAACTGCACAGCACAACTTCCTCTTCACTACTGGGAACACGTGCGTCTGGAACTATGCCCCGACGACAAACTCACATGCGCGTTCGAGATGCGCGAGTTTCAGCACTGCATATTTTGGCGCATAATGTACATTCGTATGTATAGCTCCTTTTTCTTTGCTTCCTGTTGTGTTACAGAATCACGATATAATACAGCAATTCTTCTTCGTATTGTTATTCTCCTCATGTAGCACGAATGGGGGAGACGAGGAATGCGTATAGGATATTGGTGGGAAAGCCAGAAGGAAAGAGACCACGGGGAAGACCAAGGCGTAGGTGGGTGGACAATATTAGAAGGGATGTTAGAGAGATAGGATGGGATGGTATGGATTGGATAGATCTGGCTCGGGATAGGGATCAGTGGAGGGCTCTTGTGAACACGGTGATGAACCTTCGGGTTGCATAAAATGCTGGGAAATTCTTCAGTAGCCGCAGAATTGGCGGCTCCTCAAGAAGGGCTCAGCTCCATGAGTAAGTAAGTAAGTAAGTAAGTAAGTTAATGAAGCTACAGCCCTGTGTGGGCCTTAGCCTCCTCCATGGTTTCGTAATAGTAAATTTTTGTGGGGTGGGGTCATTGGCCCAACTGCCAATTCCCAAATTGCAGGACCAGGGACCACACTTCGTTTGACCCTACCATTTGACCTGTATGGCATGGGTGGCTGGCTCTACCAGAAGCTTACTATCCCACCAGCATAGCTCTCCGGGTCATTGGGGCGCGCAAAACTTTTCTCCGCTGTAAGACACTTGTTCTCGATGTCGTTATATGCTCGTAGTAATTACGTAACATTGGATATAAACCCGGCGAAAATGTCAGCATTCCTTGACTGTGGTTATATTGTACTGCTGTATGTTTCGATCTTGATAGGTCATCCACCTGAAGATGATCTTTCAAGATCGAAACATGTAGTGATATAGTGTAACCACAATACATTGATCCTGACACGTTTGCCTCTTTCATATGTATTGTTAAGTACTTGTAACTGTTGTGTAGATGTCCCCTTTACACGGTGTATGTATAGATATCCAAATGTTTAGTCTCGTTAGTCATGTCAGTGCTATTAGTTCGACAAATTCTTATTTTACGACCTTTATTTGTTCAATATTTCATAAATCTTTTAACATTTTCAGATGCCCTGTAAGCTTCATACCCTATCCTGTACTTTTAGGACCATACACAAGTTGCTATAGTAGTAGCCAGTTACTGTTCATTAGCTGTAACTGAACGAAGGAATGTTTATTATGCCAGGCTTATAAGTATATACACCCGCTGAGCAAAATGAAAGTTACCAGCATGAAACAGCAAGTAAAGAACTGGCTGCTTCATGCTTATTTCTTTCTTGGTTTATTCTTCAACCATGAAGATGGAGGCGACACGTTCCTCCGAAATGTCGGTTAACATTCAATTGACTATATGCCATTATGTCCAGAAAACAGAACTTTTCAAAAGTACAGTTTTCGAATTTTATTTAAATACACACACACACACACACACACACACACATATATATATATATACAATATACGTATACCTCGTATATATACATACATATGCCCCTCCACACACACTTTATATCTTTTACCTGATGCATGGAAGTTAGTGCATTGCAGCAAACATTGAATTATTCATGTTTATAATTAAATTATATTCTTAAAACAAAGGATATGACATTGCAGATCGTGCCTGTTATTTCTGCCGTGCTGTCGCGCGGTGATTCCTTTGTGCCTGAGGATGTCTAGCGGCAGAACAGCATTTGACTCAGATCGCTTTATGCATTGATCTAAAAGCTTACCTAGCAAAAGACAGCTATGGAAAACAATAGCTTGCCTGTTTCCGTACCTCTGAAAGCGTTTTGGATCTTATTTCCATAGTTTTACAGTCAAACGTACGTATTTCAACAGAATTTTAGCAAATCACATTTTCAAAAAAAAAAAAAGATAAAAGCTTTCATACAGAATCCCATTTCATTTTATTTTTTCCGGGTTTAGGGATTATTTCCGTCCATAATTTATGGGTCGTTATGAGTAAAATGCAGAAAGGTAATTGTGAATGAAAATTACACGTAAAATATGAGGGAGAATGCTGCTGCATCTAGTAAGAAGTATAGTGAAAATGAGGAACGCTTATAGTTTTTTGGATCATATCCTGTACAAAAGTGCCATTCATGTGAAATTGTTCTATCACACTTGCTTTACGTGAGAAAGGCCGTGAATATTTCTAGTAGGATTTCTGACGCACTTGCCCGAAAAAAAAAGGAGGCATTAGGACTGTTTCCTGAGTGACATGTGTTGCTTTAACATTAACAAAGTAACAGGCAGGGTCTCAGCGAACTTAGTATAATGTAATAAAGGCACAGAAGACGCAGTGTAATGTACTCTACTCCAAAATTTAATTGTCAGCTTGAACTATCATGCTGTCTTAAAGAGTAATTTGGAACAGGGAAAAGCGGGGGTTTAAGAAGCGTGGGGTGGATGCAGCACAGAATGACGATGAAAGGCTGCATTTTGTGTAGATGTCTGACATATAGTTAAACATGTCCATAACCAGTGATGTAGTAAACTTACCAGCGCTTTTAGTTAATTGAAATTTTGATGTCAAGTGATGTATTTTGATAAATATATTTTGAAAATCATTGAAAATGGCGATAGACTTGATGGTGTGCATGTTTTTTCTTATGGACAGAAAGTCACTAAATATTATAAACATGTTTGCAAGATTGGAGATTCGCTTTGCTGACCACGCGACGCTCTCCTTCCGCAGAAGTTGGCATTAACTTCACCGACAATCGGCGGTCGCTCCGTCGGTATAGTTCGCTTGCGGGCTAAGGCCATAGATTCTTTTTAGTTTGCAAGATTGATGTTATTTTCGACAGAATTCTTGACTTCCTGGAAATTTTTGACCCGTACACATGAGCAGAGATTGAAAGTGAGTTAGTGTGGAGTCGATGGCAGCGCCATAGCTCAAGCGGTTAGTCGCTGGGTTCTCACCGCGGCGGCCCGGGTTCGATCCCGGGTCTGGTCAAGTGGGATTTGTGGTGGAGAAAGTGGCGCTGGGGCAGATTTTCTCCTATTCTCTATTTCAGCATCCCGTTGCAATTGTTCAACTTAACGTCTGTTATTTATCGTCCGTCAATATTGCAACACTCTTCCATTCATCACTCAATTTTTAGTTTAACATTATACACCTTGTCACTACATGTTTCGGCCCCAAACGGCCATCTTCAGGCGTCTTAATATGTTACAAATGTTTTATTAAATTGTGTTAAAACTGCTACACTCTCTTAGTTCGTGTTAAAATCACACGCTTAAATCCAGATAAAATCTTTTAAAGTTTCTATTATACCCACGTTATTTTGGTGCATGTTATTTCACCTCACAGGTGGTGTCGTACATTTTCATAAATGTATGTCTGTCCAGGGTGTTTTGTCTCGCAGCTTGACCCTCACGTTCCTACCCTACTTTTCAGTTATGACCGCCATATGCCCCTGTTTTGCGTGTTTCCTCTATAGCGTGTGGTGTTGTATCCGAGTACTTCGGTTTCCCCTGCCAATCTTCATTCCACCAATTACTCCAACAATCATCCTCCCCTATCATCTGGGGCTGATACAATAGGCCAGAAGTGGCCGCAGTACAAGGGACTTAGTCCCACCCCACTAGCAACAAAAAATAGTGTGGAGTCAAGAGATTGGGTTCGAAGTGAATACACTTGTAGATGAAAATAAGTGTGTAAACGTGACATGAAACTGAAGTCGGTCATGAAGTCTTTGTATAATAGTATGTAGCTAAGTTGACCTATATTTCAGAAGTGACTGCCTCTGCGGTCTAGTGGTCAGAGTTCCTGCCTACAGATCCAGAGGTCCGGGTTCGATTCCCGGCGCTACCAGATTTTCTGAGAAGTAGTGGGTCTGGAACGGAATCCACTCATCCTCGTGAGAATAAATGAGGATCTACTTGAATGGAAAAGTAGAAGCTCCGGTCTAGAAAACCGAAATTAACGGCCGTGGGGATTCGTTACGCTGACCATGCGACACCCTCTATCCGCTAAAGCTGACACTAACTTCACTGACAAACGGCGGTCGCTCAGTCGGTATAGTTCGCTTGCGGACTAGAACTACGGAGTTTGTTCTGTGTTTCAGAATTGAAGTTTGGGAAGTTCATAATACGTAAAATTATGAGACGAATCAATTCTCGAATCCAGTGATTATAGTCTATATAGATGTGTATATAAATCCTCCAGGCCTATATTTGTGCGTAAGAGAGCAATCTATTTATTTCTTATGAGAAACCTATACTTAAGAGTAACTGCAGTATTTCAGTAAGGGAAAATTAATGGAATAGTTACTAAATATAAATGATTTTAATCTTCTGCAGGTAGTTTTCCTTTAGTATAAGTCTCTTTAAAGTGGGTTACGAAGGGGTGGTTTTTTGGTGGTAGAGGGTGGGGAATGCTATTGATCTGCTGCCTTGCGTCCTAGCGGCGCCCCACTTCCCCCTCCTCTCTAAGTCGTTTGTCTCCAGATTTCTGTCCTGACTTGAGATCATGCCCCCATGTCGGACTTGAAGTAGAATGCAGTACCACAGAAATAAGAATCATTGCTTTGTCGTAAGTAACGTCAGGTCTACCATTGTAGGTTGGTACAGTATCGGATACGCGCATGTGTGTGTGTGAGTGAGAGAGAGAGAGAGAGACAATCAACTGGTCTGCTCGTCCGTGACGAATTAAAAGTCAGTCTGTGCGTGGAGACATTTTCATTTATTCATTGATATTTTCTCCTACTCTTTCCCTATTTCTCCAAATGTCTATCACGAAATTTGAACAGTAAATTATATCTGTTTACTTACTTACTTACTCACTCATGGAGCTGAGACCTTCTGGAGGAGCCGCCAATTCTGCAGCTACTGAAGAATTTCCCAGCATTTTATGGAACCCGAAGGTTCATTACCGTGTTCACAAGAGCCCTCCACTGGTCCCTATCCTGAGCCAGATCTATCCAATCCATACCATCCCATCCTATCTCCCTTAAGATCCATTCTAATATTGTCCACCCACATACACCTTGGTCTTCCCTGTGGTCTTCTGGCTTTCTCACCAATATCCTATACGCATTCCTCCCCTCCAAAATTCGTGTTGCATGACCTGGCCACATCATCCTCCTTGACTTGATCATTCTAATTATACTTGCAGAAGAGTACAAGTTATGAAGCCCCTCATTATGCAGTTTTCTCCAACCTCCTGTCACTTCATCTCTCTTCGGTCCAAATATTCTCCTCAACACCCTGTTCTCAAACACCCTCAGTCTATGTTCCTCCCTTAATGTCAGAGACTAAGAGTCACACCCATACAGAGCCACAGGCAAAATTATAGTTTTGTATATTCTAATTTTTATGTTTTTGGACAACAGACGAGAAAACAAAAGGTTCTGGACTAAATGGTAGTAAGCATTACCCGAGTTCAGTCGTCTCTTAATTTCATCCTGAATCAGGTTTCGATCTGTTATCGTTGTTCCCAAATATCTGAACTGTGCCACATTTTCGAAACATCTGTTTCCTATCTTTATGTCATGATTTTGCCCTGCATTTTGGTGACGAGACAGTAACATATACTTAGTTTTCTCTGTGTTTGCTTCTAGACCAACCTCTTTACTTGCGTCAGTTAAAGTTTGTGTGTTTTTCTTTATGATACCTACATATCTGCTATGCGTATTATATAATAAAAGAGCCAGTATTTTGTATGCCTTTCATGTTACGTGAGGGTACTCACAAGTTGGCTGGCGTGGAGCTGTCACAGTATCAGAGATAGGTATGGTTTCTCTCGTGGAAAAATGTTGGAGAACAGAATCCTTGTTTGACTGGTGTCCTGCAGCAATATAAACACACATGTGCATGCGTGCGTGTGAGTGTAGAGAAGGACAGCCATAGTGGTAGAGAAGTATGGATTCCAGGGACATTTCTAAATTTCAGTTCATTTTATTTTTTTCATTATTTTAATTAAAATTCGGGTCCATTTTGATTTTCATTTGCGTTTTAAAGGCCACATCTGGTGATGCTAAATCCTTATAGAAGTCATTAAGTCGCTCCAGCATTTTCTTTAAATTATTCAAGAAACCCGCAAACTGGAATAGGATAGAGAGCGATGAGGCTTAACCGAACATGTTTTGAACGTGTCTGCGTACATAATATTTATTATATTTGAGATTTTCACGGCGGTGACTATGAAGAAAGCCGTCTTCTGGGATGTGGCTCCGTCTAGATATTGTGTTACCCGATGTTTCACTATTTTTGTTAATATTGATAGCTGATAATATTGGATCCTAACGTCTATGGTCTTCTTTCTTCAGTTCGGAGCTGTAATGTATTGATCGTTAGGACTCTTTTGCCTCTTCTTAATTATAGAGTCTACGGCAGTGTTTCTGAACCGGGGTATCGTGATGTATCTAATCTAGATATATCCGTGTGTATCTAACAGCAGTTCACAAATGATGATAATATCGGGATCTTCTTCAGTCGCTCTTTTCATGTCATGTAGAAATAATATGCACTTCAAGGGTTAAAGTAAGAGAATTATTTTTGACGGCTGTGCTGGACAAGTTTTTTTTATGTTAAGTTCTGTAACTTTGTTAATATTATCTGCCTTCAACGTACAAGAACGGAAATGCTTGCGGTATCTTACCCCCTGACTGTTCGTCTGTCAGTTCTGCCTAATAAATTCCGAAACAAGAGGTCTGTCTGCATGAAACTCTGCGAGTGGAATATTATTGGAGTTCACCCCACTGTCTACATGTTCACGCTACACCATCATCTCTGTGTTCATGCGTCTGTGTGCGCACGCGCGCGCATTTATGCGCAGGTTGTCTGTGGCAATTGAGGTGGAAGCAACACCTGTGTTTCTGTGTGGGCTGGGGGTAGAGATTATTTTACGTTGATGCCAAGCTTCATACATGTGAAACTTCTGTACAGGAAATTTATGTAAAATGGAAATAAGGCAGCCAACTGACTGTGTGTAGCAGAATCCGTCTTCGAAAGCTAATAGTTCATAATCTAGAACTGTTTTTCTCTACCGCCGGGCCGCGGCCCGGTATCGGGGCCGGGCATCAATTATACCGGGACTTCCTCTTGTAGAAAAAAGAATTTACCGGGCCGCGGTCTGACAGAGTTGGGAACCACTGTTCTAGAACTTGCAGGTTTTGAGAGTCGGAGGCCCATTACCGTGTTTACGGTAATCTAATCAATCTAATCCACACACCCACACCCTGTTTCTTTTAAATCAATTTTAATAGTACCCTTGTAGCCGCTACAGGGCGCTACAGTCGGTATTGCGACTGGTTACGGGCTGGACGACTAAGAAGTCGGGAGTTCCGAGTCCCAATGGGGGCAAGAATTTTCACTTCTTCATGTTGTCCAGATCGACTCTGCAGCTCATCCAGCCTCCTATCCAAAGGGTACCGCGGGTTCTTCCCCCGGGGGTAAAGCAGCCAGGGCGTGGAGCTGACCACTCAATCCATCTGGTGCCAAGGCAATAAAATTTTAGGTCTATACATCCACTCCCCCATGTGTCTTCATAGCATAATGCTTAAATAGTTAAACGCAGGAACAACTTTACCCTTCTAGCGACTACAGAGCCTTCCATGTGGTCTCTTCCCTCATGGTTCCCGATTCAAATATTGCACGCATTTCTTATTTCAAAATGTGTGTGATACATGCCATTCGGTTTTTTTACTGAAATAAATATATAACATTTACTTTCATGCTTTGTACCCGGGCTTCTGCAATTTTGGAACATCATTTCTGAAAGATAGTATTTTGCAGTTTTCTTTCCGCCATTAATAAAGAGGCGTGTCATTTGCCTTATTACGTTGTCACTGTCTAGACTATATAACGTGAATGACACAATAACTTTTCCCTGAGGGACTGACGAAAGCCACGAAAACCCTCATCAGGATAGCCGTTGTCTCGGCCGAGATTCGAACAGAATATCCCCCGGCTACAAGTCAGCCTGCTAGGTCCGGTAATGCGCATAATGCATTTGTTACTGAAACTGGAAGTGGGGCGCACTGGATGTATGTATACAGACAGGCCGTTACTGCATTACGGGAGAGGAGATACGAATTTGAATTTAAATTGCTTTATCCTCTGGTGATATGCTATATAGGATAGGCGATCAAATAGCGAATGTTGAAATTGGACATGCATTGTACTGCCGTATCTGGAGGGAACAGAGATGTGGAAGCTTCTATGACATGACGATTTAGAATGACTTTTGGATGCAGTGATGATTTGCATCCAGTTTCAAATTTATTTTACATTTGTATTATGAGAATGGAACCGGGATAACACAGCCGATTCAGTGACTGGCCATGGGATTGATGGGCGAGGTGCCGGAGTTCGTGTCTGGTAAGGGCAAGATTTTTTTCCTCTCCACGTCGTACCCGAGATTAAGGCGGCCGGAGCGTAAAACTGACCACTCATCTTCAGATAGGTCAATAATACTTTGGATCTATATATCCACTCCTCATACGTCATCATGACATAACGCTTAATTAGTTAATCGCAAGGAAAACTTTGTATTATGCCAGTTGTAACAAGGATGAGTTGGTTCTGTTAGGGGTTAACACCTGTGAACGTCGACGCACTTTTCTAGATTCTTCAGAATTATACATGAAATAAAATGAAACGAATAAATAAGTTCGTATATGATGACCCAAGGACTTTACAGAAGTTACAATGATTGCCTTAAAGAAAAAGACAAAAGCTACAAAATGCAGCGACCATCGCACAATAAGTCTTATTGCACATACAGCAAAGATAATAGCAAAGATACTTAAAAGAAGAATTGAAAGGAAAATAGAGGATGTACTTGGAGAAGATCAGTTTGGATTTAGAAGAGGAAAAGGAACCAGGGATGCAATTGGGATGATGAGAATTATAGCGGAACGAACTTTGGAGATAGATGAAGAACTGTGTGTTTGCTTCATAGACTGGCAGAAGGCATTTGACCGGGTAAACTGGACCAAATTAATGCAGATCCTGAAAGAAACAGGTATCGATTGGCATGAAAGAAGATTGATTAGCAAATTGTACATGGATCAGAAAGTTAGAGTACGACTGGACAGGGGGGAGACAGGAAGTGTGCAGATTGGAAGAGGAGTTCGACAAGGATGCTGTTTATCACCAATTCTGTTCAACTTGTACAGCGAATGCCTTACCAAGGAAGCTCTGGATGGGCTCGGTGACTTCAAAGTAGGAGGGCAAATTATTCAAACTGTGAAATATGCAGATGACCTTGTGTTAATGGCTAAGGAAGAAACTGTGCTACAGGGCATGATTGATAGACTAATTGAAATTGGAAGGTGCTATGGCATGGAAATGAATGTGGAGAAAACAAAAGTAATGAAAATTTCGAGACAACCAACCCCAGTCACAATAAAGATAGACCAAAAACAAGTGGAGAATGTGAAATGTTTTAAATATTTGGGTAGCTTGTTAACAGATGATGGAAGGTGTACTTGTGAAATTAAATCCAGGATTGCCATGGCAAAAGCTGCATTTAGCAAGAAGAAGAATCTTTTTACCAGCAAATTGGACTTAAATTTGAGGAAGAAACTAGTGAAATGCTACATTTGGAGCATAGCTCTGTATGGGGCTGAAACATGGACACTTAGGGCAGTAGATCAGAAACATCTGGAAAGTTTCGAAATGTGGTGTTGGAGAAGAATGGAGAAGATCAGTTGGACCGATTATGTGAGAAATGAAGAAGTGTTAATTAGAGTCAGTGAGCAGAGGAATATCCTACATGAAATAAGAAAACGGAAGGCTAATTGGATTGGTCATGTTTTACGCAGAAACTGCCTTCTAAAAGAAGCTATCGAAGGAAAGATAGATGGGCGGATAGAAGTGACAAGAAGACGAGGAAGAAGACGTAAGAAGATGCTGGATGACCTTGGGGACAGAAGAGGATACTGTCATTTGAAGGAGAAAGCTCTAGATCGCATTAAGTGGAGGAATTGTTTTGAAAGAGACTGTGGACCTGTCGTCTTGACAGATTACTGATGATGATGATGATGATGATGAATACGCCGATCACGGTAGCCGAGCGGTCTAAGGCATGTACTGTCTTCGTTCGCTTGGAAACCGGGATCGTGGGTTTGGATCTGTTTCCTGTGAGTTACGAACTGAATTCTTATATATTATTCTTATACACTGCCGGTCACGGTAGCCGAGCGAACAAAGGCATGTACTGTCTTCGCTCGCTTGGAAACCGGGATCGTGGGTTCGAATCCCACTCAGGGCATGGATGTTTAGTTTGTGTGTGTGCGTTTTTCTGTGTTTGTGTACAGGTAGAGGCCTTGCGACGAGCTCATCCCCGCCCAAGGAGTCCTACCGAATGTGTAAGATCTAGAAAAACCGAAGTGAACGGAGAAATTCATGGTGGTAGGCCTAGGCCCACTGGGGCTGTAGTGCCAAGGAAAAAGAAATATGATGAATACTTGTTGCCTGGATGAGCATGAATGTTTCAGCTGCACTGCACTGCACTGCACCGCACCTCACTGGGTTCTTCATTTAAGCATTGTTTGTGCCCATATTTTTGTCTCTGAGTTAGGAATGTGGTTCAGTGTGAAAACTAGAGAACTGTTTTGGGGGGTGTGGCTGCGTGTTGTCAGTTACATATTTACCAACGTCGCATGAGATCCATCCATCCCCATCTTGACGGCGGGAGTGAGAGGCAGGAGATTCATCCACACTTTTGGCCAACGTCAGTTGCCATTCGTCGGACTATGCTGCGTTATATTCCAGGAGATACAAGCTGTCATAAGCATCGCTGCGAGACACTCATGTCCCAAGTAGAGAGATGTATACGGGCCGAGAATAGCTCTCCAGTACGTTGACGTATTGGGGATACGGAGGCATAGCTCACAGTATCAGAACCCGTCACTAGATGAAGATAAGTGATATTTGTGCTTGGAGTTGATAAGAAAGTGGGACCTGAGTCTTTCTGTATGACGCAGAGGAAGAGTACACTGCAAGTTACAGCCGGATATGTTCTGGTCACGATGGCTCTAACGAACTGAACACGCCTCTCAGTGCTGTATGGCACCTTTGTTTGGATTTCTCACATAACCTGTACTTCCGGAAATTTACTAGACCTGTAACATCTTCAACTTAGTCTTCTGACCATGGCGTTTTTTTAGTAAATCGTATTATTTTTCAAGCTTGCAGACTTTAGACTACATACCAGTACAACTAACGGAGCAGTGAATTTGTCCCTGTGCTTAACCAATTAAGCAACACACCATGAAGGTGTATGGGGGAGTGGACGTATAGACTCACGTTTTCTTGACTTCGGCACTAGTTGGAGGTGAGTGGTCAGCTTCACTCCCCGTCCGCTTTACCTCCGAGAAAAGAGCCTCCGGTACCCATTGGATAGGAGGCTGGATGAGACCCAGAGCCGGTCTGGACAACATATAGAGAAATGAAAATTCTCGCCCCCACCGGGACTCGAACTCCAACCCCCTTGGCCGTTCATCCCGTAGCCAGTCGCTATACCGGCTGCGCTATCCCGGCATTTTCCTTTTATCTTTACCTCTTTGAAGATATGATAGAGCTGAGACTATATGAAACATACTTGTGCCTGTTGTTTTAGTATTTTGGAATGAAACTTTTCTTTCGCTCCGAGGGAAGAAGTGTAGATTGTGGATGCTTCAGAACAAATTGCTAGGAGAGTATTTAGGCCGTAGAAAATGGAAGTAACAGAAGGCTCGATGTAATTATGAGCCTTACAGCTTGTACTAATAGTCTTAATTCTCTTAGGAGAATAGAAGGGACTAGGATGAACTGAGCCCGTGGTAAATCCCCAGTGTGGATGCGAGGATAATATTAAGTATATGTTCGAGGAATGGGGAATGGGGATGTAGCCTGGTTTGAGCTGGTTCTGGATGGGAACCATTGATAATGGGCCTTCGAAACCTTTAGTAGGTGAGGGATCTTCTTGACCGCCCAAACAAACGCCATCTTCTCTAGGAGGTTTCATGGACTTACTGAGCAGAATTGTGTCACACTACCGCTGTGGAATTCTATTCGAGAGGGCCTCGGTTCGGATCTCCGCTAGGATATTGGAAATATATATTGAGGAGTTTTGTGATTTTCATCAGTCCCTTCAGGCAATGACCGGGATAATACCTCGATTAGGCCACGAACGCCGTTTCCTTTCAGAATATTTCATCAGGATCTTACCGTTCCGCACTTTTATCGCCTTAATACTGAGCGCATCGTAAAATAAGCCACCACACGAGTTTCGTTTGTTTCTCCTCTCGCCGATGACAGTGTACAATGAAAACTATGCAACAGGCTCTTTCAGAAACAGTGAACGTTAAATAAGGATGAGAGAACGCAAGACGCTGGCCTGTGTTTTGTAGGTTTCTTCCTTAATTGTGCAGAACTATCTGGTAATTAACCAGCGATCTAAGTACATGTAGCAGAATACTCCTTCAGAGGCTCATAGTCGCTGAATTTATCAAAAAATTCCTTACCTTTTATGGAATCCGAAGATTCATTGGTATTCAAGAACCCTCCATTGGGCATCCTCCAAAATTAGTTGAGTCCGGCCCACACCCAAAGCACCTTATATCCTTACCATGCATTTTAATATTATCCTCTCATTTACGCTTCCCTGTGCCAAGTTATCTTCAGGTTTTCCGACCAAAATTTTGTTCGCATTAGCCATTCTCTTGCTTGGTACAGCGTCCTAGTTTTGTTCACGCTAATGGTGTTTACTTTTTTGAGGTATTATTATCTAGGTTATGTAGCGCCAGCTGGTAGGATGACAGCTGGATGGTGAATTGGAAAGGATATCGAAGCGGTCATAATTTGATCGCAATTTGCCTGGAGGGACTGAGGAAAGCCACTAATTACGTGTCAGAATAGCCGGTGTACCGGCCGAGATTCGAACCGAGCGTCTCCGAGATACAAATCTGGAGTATTATCGCTGCACCATACCTTCCAGTAAATATTTGCTGAACAGTAAATGTTGTGCTTATTGTCGTGCAGTTCCACGCGGTAAATGAATAAATCAAATGTTTGTCAGATCGTCCTTGAAGCATGTAACGTGAATAAGTTAGGTAAAATAATTGTTGATGGCACGCGGTAGCGTAGTTGGTTGAGGCACTATGGTACAAGCCGGAAGATTGCGGGTTCGATTCCAGATGAGGTCATTTGATTTTTTTTTTCAATTGACCTAATCCTTCCAGCCGCATTATGGCCCTAGGGTCGACTCAGCCTCTAACAGAAATGAGTACCAGGAATCTTCCTGGAGGTTGAAGGGCGGCCGACGCGTAAGGCTGACAACCTCACCGCCATCTGTGAGCCGACTGTCTAGAGAAAATTTGGGAGCTTTGACGTCTCACAACCGTACTGGCCTCCACGGCCTGTTACAGGGATACCTTTACCTTTAGCTTTAAAATAATTGCTGCGTGGAAGTAAGAAAATTGTGAGGATCAAATAGGTCTAAAGATTTCGTTCCCCACTGCAGCACCATCCCTCTCTAGAAGAGAATAGTTTCCCATAGGATGGCAGGATGCAGGAATTTGTTTCGTACCCCGAAAATGGTGCAGCATGCTTTGCATGCAAAGAGCTCTATAATTTCATGATGCACGGTTGATAGTAACCTTGAGCTGTCGTGAAATTTGAAGGTACGACTACTCCTGAGCCATGACAGTCTGGAGGTATTCGTAACCGTGACAGTGGCGAAAGGTAAATGGTCACACTTCATGCGCCTATCAACCGGAAAAAGATCTTTCGATATACACGTAAACTGGGTGTTAGGCCATAGTTAGCCTAACCGAAGAGTAAGGGTTCGATTCACATCTGTGGCTGAGATTTTCGTCGCCACCGACTTTACGCCGGTTCTAGGGCGTACCTAGCCTTCTGTCCAGTGGTTAGCGGGACAACGCGGCCGGTGACTTGCATCTACTGTCGAAGGTGAAGACATGAGCTATGCTTCTGTAAAAAAGGCCAAGTTTCGTAGTGAGCTTGAGTGCCAGTCCTTTACCTTTTATAAAACTGATATCAGGCAAGTAGATCGATGTCTGTGTTACAAGGTCTGTGGATGCCGTAATAGGTTTGGATCTGCCGTAGTGAAATAAATAAATGCAATAAATAAACTTTTGAAGGTCAGTGAGGCATGTCAAATTGTAAAGAACACAGTTTCACTCTTCTATCTTTTTATTTTCTTTTTTTATATACTTAAGCTGTTTACACATTCCAACTTTCCTCCCCGCCCTTCTGTTTTATTGCGTCCTGTATATCATCCTTTCTTTTTTTCAGTGGCAGCGTAATACTAACCTTTACCTGGCACGGTGTTGAAGACGAAAGGTATAAAACGCTTCCAAGAGTTCTGCTGACCGAACTTTGAATTGGCTGTACCAATTTCATGACAACGCTTGCCGCCCGGCTTCTTGTATTAAAAAGCATCTAGTCCCACACTGAAGTTGGGCCTTGACGTGACGAAATGAACATCATTAGTGAGGTACGGAGACCCTACCTCGATCGCGCGAGCAGAATAGAACTACCTACTTAAAAACTACCTTTATAATTTAGAGAAAAACTTTCTTCTGAAAACGGCGAATATTAAATAATTGGCTCTACAGTAAGAGTTGAATGCAATAGCGGCACCCCATTGGCAACTCATTTTGACATCCTCCAGATCAAACCCAGTAACAATCACGAGGCGGAGTTTTTCACAGTCGTCGAAATCATTTCCAGCAGTAACTGAAGTGTATACTTGTCCAGACCGTCTCTGAGGTCCACACAACCTCATATCCAGTGGTTACCGGGGCTCTTTCTCAGAAGTAAAGCGGCCGGGGTGTGAAGCTGACCACTCACTGGCAACTAGTGCCAAGGTCAAGAAAATGTGGATCTATACTTCCACTCCCCCATACGCCTTCATGGCATAGTGCTTAATCATCAGTTAAACGTTGGGACGACTTTTCCTTATATAAATTTAACCCCGACGTTTTCCCCCTAACATAGTCACATTACATTAAGCAACGTAAAAAAAATAAGAAAACTGATTACAAGACATAAGATAAATTTATTTAGTTTTCTTACAGTTTTTATCTGCTTACTGTACATAAATATTGGAAAACAATATTTTCTTAACATTTTTTATAAGCACTACTGGTTTAGCTTTAACTATCCACTGAAACGAACATACACGTCAAAAAATATAATGCTCGTATATTTACATACTATTGGACTTAACACAGTTTTCAGCTTTCGCGGAAATGTTAGGAACGAATTAACTATGTAATTCCGGAACGTACCCAATAAACCATAGCAACAAACAACGTGAAGCAATGCTGTTGTATTAGTTCCAGCAATGTTCATGCCGTTACTATTCTAGTGCCAAGGCCAGAAATTGGCAGAGAAACTGCATATAACTAAACCTGACACTTTTTGAATGCCACACCGATCTGGGATATTTGTATTTCTCCAACGCATAATTGATGTAGCGTTTTCCTTAGGAAGCTTGTAGGTATTCAGCTAGTGAAGATATCCCATTTTTTATGGAGCATGAAACCGTTCATAACCATGTTTTAAAAGCGTACCATTCAACCTTCCCCCGTGGCAATTACATCCAGTTCACACACTCACATCCGGTTTTATAACGTTTTAATACCATCCCCACACCCACTAAGTTTCGCAAATGGTCTTTCCCCTGAGATTTCCCAACCCAAATCTGGAATACGTACCCTCATTTCTCCTGTTTTAGTTGCACTTCTCGGAAAGGTTGTTCTTGAGATAATTGCCCAAATTATTTTAGGTTAAAATTGTAATTTTCTCCAGTAGGTTATTACTTCATGACTTCTAGAATCAAATATTTACTCGGAATTGGCTTCTCACGCTTCTTGAATGTGTGTTCTTCCCTTAGTACGACAGAGTATGCTTCACATCCATAAATAACTTTTTTACTCCGTGGCTTGGGTCCGCAAGCGAACTATCCCGACCGAGCGACCGCCGCTTGTCGGCGAAGTTAGTGCCAACTTCAGCGGATAGAGGGTGTAGCGGGGTAAGCGCAACGAATCCCCACGGCCGTTAATTTTTATTTTCTAGACCGAGCCGCTATTTCCTTGAAATAGCTCGTCAATTATTCTCACGAGTCTGAGTGGACCCCGTTCCAGACCCACTGCTTCTCAGAAAATCTGGTAGCGCCGGAATTGAACCGGAGCCTCTGGATCTGTAGCCAGGAACTCTGCCCAGTAGACCACAGAGATATTAAGTAAAATTTCTCCAATATGTATGATGTTTGTTATTCGTAGTTGCTTTGGTGTTCATCTTTATCTGTTGTTCCGCCTCGTAACGTCTGAGAGCATACAGGCCTAGTATTTATTGACTGGAAGGGCTTCAGGCCTGAGGTACACAGCGCATCCAACCTAGTGCTTTTCTGTTTAGATGTCTGTTGCTGAGAGGCAATGTTCGCTGTCACTGACGGACTTCGAGCGTGCTCGTTGGAAAACCGGTTATGTACTAGAGGACTGGAGCTTAGCATTACTTACACCTGTGTTAAAAAAAGGATAGGGATATAAGATTTGAGGTTTTCACGGCGGTGACTATGAATAAAGCAGTCTTCTGGGATGTGACACCGTGTAGATATTGTGTTAACCGACGTTTGGGAGGCGCCATATCCCAGAAGACTGCTTTCTTCAAGGAAAGAGATGATTGCGATAGTTATCTAGGAATTAATTTCCTCGGCTATTGTTTCAAAGTTTATATAAAAATACTGAATAATCCAACCAGTAAAATATCTGAAACGTTAATACTGAAAAAATAATTATTTTAGAAACGGCTACCATAAATGAATTGTGTATCGACGGTGGTTAAGATAATTGAAAAATGAAAAACTTTTCTAGTTGCCTACATTTATTTGTATCTACTACATAATTAGGAAAATGTTTTCAAGAAGCTTGAAAGAAATATACCTAGGAATAGAACATTTAGAAAGGAATTTTCAGGAAACGTTTGTAGATATAGATGCCAAAACGTTGATGGAAAATGAGACGAAAGGGAATTATGGTAAAATATTATCAGTATGTCAATAAAGGGCAGAAAGAAATATTAAAACACCTCTAGGAGTGGTATTTATATAGATGGCTTTTCATTTGTTGCTCACGAGTAACGTAGTTGCACGTATGTAAGGGTTGGGCTATAAAAACCGGGCCCAGCACTGCGACCTTCAGTGATCTATTATGCTTTAGCGTAGTTTGTTGAGGCACTGTGCTACAAGCCGGAAGCTCGCGGGTTCTAGTCCCGACGAGGTGGATTATTTCAATTAGCCTAATCTTTCCAGCCGCACTATGGCCTTGGGGTCGACTTAGCCTCTAACAGAAATGAGTACCACGAATCTTCCTGGGGGCAAAAGGCTGCTGGCGCGTAAGGCTGGCAACCTTATCGCCATCTGTGAGCCGATTGTCCTGATAATGTAGGACCCTCCACATCCCACAACCCTATGGGCCTACATGGCCTGTCACAGTGATAGCTTCACCTTTTTATAGTTTAGTTGCCTTTACAGAAGAGAATGTTCAGGGAGACGATTGTAAATTGCATAATATACGTAACAGTTATCTAAAAGTGTTACTTTACGCCTCAGAGACAAATGCAATCAAGTTTGAAAGCAAATAATCTACAAGAAGAGAAATTAATCTAGAGAATGAACTACTTGAACGAGTGAGGAATTTCCATTTAGGGTGCAATATAGGTAGTGTGAAGAGAACAACGCTAATATCAAACGAAAGGAGTGCAACAGCTCGTGGGGGCCAGTATGGGCACCAATTGGACTGGGGCATTTGTCATTCCCTAGTGCCAGTCTGGATGATCCAGGCAGTTCCAGAATTTCCAAGCAGCATTATCTGGATCGTGTTTCATACGATACTTTAGGTTGTAATCGATGCCTTTGAGTCTAATTTAGCGCTGTTTGCATATAAGTTCAGCTTTATTATTCTGCAGTTTTTATTCTCGTAATTAATTCAGCATTTATTTCTTCAGTGTTCACATTCAGCCAGTTTTACAACATTGTGGTCTGAATTGCTGTAAGGGTGACTGAACACCCCTTGTGTGTGCTAGTGTTAACCCAAACGTAATAAATGAAATCGTGTGTATGAATGGAAGGAGAGGGGGGTATTGGAAAACGTTGAAATTACGCGAGGGAATATAATATACAGAAATGTTGTTTTGATTCTCGAGGAATTAACAAGTTTTAATTCACATATCTCTGATTAACTGTGTCGATTTGTCGGGTTAGTTTATTTTTAGCTGTGTTACTCCTACAGGACGTCTCTCTCCCTCTCTGTCCCGATTTCTGTGACGAAGTGGCCCCAGAGGATTGTCGATTAACGTTAATAGCTTTGGGACTGTCGTACTTCATTCTGTTATTGCATTTGATCACCATGTCGGCTTTTGTCTGTTGTTCTGCACGTTGTTGGTGGATGGATCCACATAAATGCCCTTAATCGCGGTTGGGTGCCAAATATAAACACTCATAATTCTATGGTGTGTCCTTTTGTTGAGTAGATAATGAAGCTTGGTGTTGTATTTCATAATGACTGCTCATCGATAACAATGGACTTATAAATCTTACCCACGGATCTTCTTCGACTGTCATGGTCAACGACGTTTGGATTCTTCCAATTCGGAATTAACTTTTGAAACTGCAAATCCATTTAGACTTGTATTTATATTCAGATATTTAGTTAGAAGTTTTGGATCGGAAATTCGTACAATGACGTGAATGCAAGTGCTCTAAATCTTGAGAAATTATATTTTAAAATAACCAAAGAATACTACCACTGATAGACGATGTATGGTTGCTGTGCTGAAAGCGTCGTTGATAGCCTACAGAAAACGGCAAACGAACAGAAGAGAATAAAACAGATATGGACTCTTGTTTGAAAGAGACCAGGTGGAATATTGTTGTACCCCGGTGATAGCACAGGTGAAAGGCCAAGTTATAATCTTTTGATACTTGTATTTCATGTTGGTACAGTCTTTTCCTCAGATTATGTATCCATAGGGATTACTTTAACATGTACCTTCCTTCACTTGTAGGTATATTACCTTACATCAGTCCCTTCATAAAATATTATACCATATAACATATCATATCAATTACCTCATACAACAGTTCATTACATTCTAGGTATCACTATATACCACACAGGTATTAACATACACAACAGTTCATACCAGGTATAACCATATACAACAATACGTAGCCATGTAAATGGGAAGATGTCAATAAAATGAACCTTAACAGAAATAGGATGTAAGCGTTTTGATTGGTTTCCTCTAGTCCAAGTTTGGGTACAGTGGCCGTGTCATATGAATCCGGTAATTAACCTTCTGCTTTTACAAAGAGGCGGAGAATTTCTTGATTAGCTGACAATACTATATTGTAGCATCCTGCTGCACTTTTCACTTAGTATCAGTTGCACAGTCTCACTCGCAACTCTATAAAACTTAACTTTAAAGTTTTATGCTACATGTCTCGACCAATGTGGTCATCATCAGGTGTTAAAAATTGTGGATGAGGAGACTGTTGTCTTCTGTATCTATGCTTAGGTTGTTAATATATAGTCCCCTCAATGCACGTGTGTGTTCAGGGTGGTGGGTTCTGTTCCGTTGCGTGTCTTGTTTTCAAATGCGATGAGCTACTCGTAGCTTCTCAAGAAGTACTCTGCTGCATGGAAGCGTCTGTACAGCATAACAATACGGATGCTTTCGCTCCATTTTGTCTAATTCGTATCTCGAGACCCGTAAGACCTGAAAAATGTATAACACTTGAAATGTATTTTGTTTTTCTCTGCTATTTGCAAATATTTTTCGTAGGATACGTATTTACCGAGTTACGGTCAAGATTCGCACATAAATGCATGTAGGTGATCTTCTTGAAACAAAATTATAATACGTACATCCACAAATTTTAGTGAAGCTTACCAATACCAAATTTCATGAAAAACCGCTCGAGTTGTTTACATGCTGCTATGTAATGCGGACGCACAACCAAAAAAGCAGACCTGACGAATCCAGTGTGCTATAGACAGATGCAGACATGGCGAAGTCAGTAGGCGCATTTTTGCAAGGTTCTGTTGTGAACTCACAAAAAAATTAAGATTTCAAAGCTAGCTACGATTTTAGCTGTATTTAAATAAGCACGGCATTTTGTAAATCAGGTAGTTGATGTGTTATGCAAATAACATTATATATAGTGCTGTAGTTTAGTTTAACAGGATTTGTTTTCTACAGTGATGCTATAACGGGGCTCTTGATAGTAGGCCCTGCCTTAAATTCGATACGTCGTATATGAGCGCTATGTGAAGTTTCTTATCTATCTATCTATCGCCGTTACGGGCCTTGGCCGCGTTTTCAGTTACCTAACCTGAACACAGTTGGTGGATCTCCTTGGACGAGTGATCAGCCTGTCGCAAGGCCGCTGCATACACGCAGAACAACACAAACACAGAATGAACTCAGACATCCGTGCCTCGAGTGGGATTCGAACTCACGATCCCAGTGTTCTAGCGGCGAAGACGGTTCATAGCTTATACCGCGCGGCCACTGTGATCATCGAACTTTCTTACAAATGAATGAAAATAGACATTTGCCTCACAGTACATGTGTGGATAGTGATATGAAAGGGTCGGATTCCTCATGCAATTTCGGTAGGGTAATAAGGTACCGATATTTATGCGTTGATTTGCTGTGAACAACTCAGAATGAATTCATGTCTTGTTTTTCTTAATCACAAACCCTCAAGTCGATTTGAACTAGCACGAATAGTATTGACACTCTCAATTAGTGGCAGCAAGTTTTCCATAGACACTCAGTTTCTCAGCAAACATATTCTTCGTCCCCAGCATTTTGAGGTCAGGGAGACGCAAGGCACGTGATAGGCCTTACTCAGTTTCAAGGAGTTGTTTCTGATGATCTGCCTACTCTCAGTTCACTTTAAGTTGCAACTTATATGATGTAATTATAATTCTGAGAGGCTAGGCGAGTGGAGTAGCTGCCTCAAGGGCATACAATTGTGGGGCTCTTTGACCACAATCGCGAAATGGCACCTCACGTTAATGTAGAACGAGTCAGGATCAACGAAGGAAGTAAAATAATAATATTTCACTCACTCACTCATGGAGCTGAGCCCTTTTTGAGAAGCTGTCACTTGTGCAGCCACTCAAGAACTTCCCAGCATTTTAGGGAACCCGAAAGTTCATTGTCTTGTTCACAAGAGCCCGCCACTGGTCCCTATCCTGAGTCAGATCAATCCAATCCATACCGTCCCAACCATATCTCTCTAAGATCCATTTTAATATTGTCCACCCACCTACGTCTTGGTCTTCCTAGTGGTCCCATTCCTTCTGTCTTTCCCACCAATATCCTATTGTATATGCGTTCCTCTTCTCCCCATTCGTGCTACATGCCTTACCCATCTCCCCCCTCCTTGACTTGATCATTCTAATTATACTTGGAGAAAAAATATATAATATTTATTTTTATATATGACGTTCTCCAGCTCTTGAGGTGCTGTCTGTGTTGTATTAGTATGTGAGCCGCTGAAATTGTGATGGTTGCTCAGCTGGTCAATAGCTTTCCCCTTTTGTGGAACCCAAAGATTCATTATCGATGTTCACAAGAACCCGCCGCTACACCATGTCGTCAGCCACTGGAATCCAATTCATGTTCTGTTTGTTTATAATTTATTTTAATGTTATTCTCCCAGCTCTCCGAGGTGGTCTTTCCCTGTTGCTTTTCCGACTAAGAGTACTGGGTAATATCGCTTTTTAATGAGATCATTATTATTTGCTTTTACATTGGTCAGTCAGGTGTCTTTATTTACACGTACCACAAACGCGTGACGTCAGCAGGGCAGAAGTACGTAAAACGTTCGCCATACATTTAATGCGGGTCGATGATACGTCTGTATAATGACAGAATTGTAGCGATAGAACACTGTACGTGCATATGAAGGTAGCTTGAATCTTCTTAAGCCTTTCTGGTTACAGCAGATGAATGTTGGGATACAACTTTAAACAAGGAACAAACATCTTCCTACCATTAGTTTTTGTTAGAGATAAAACAGCCGTGAAAGAAATGTATACACATAGGATTACGTTCTTGTTGTTTCTTCTTATTTCTGTTTATTACCCACATATTGGGACTACTCGTACTAGTATATTTATTTGTAAGACCGTGAAGTCTAGAGCGTCTAGGGGGATACGGAGGGTTGGGCATGTGGCTAGACAAGAAATGTAGATAGAATTCTGACGGTAAACCTTCTGGGAAATGTCCACCTAGAAAGTCGAGGAGACTGAGAACACAAAGATGAAGCTTAGGGAAGTCGATTGTGGAGACTGGATGAAGCTGGCTCAGGAACGTGTCTAGACTGTTTAATTAACAGCGCTGAAGTTTCGAACTGCGCTACCAGAATGTTACTTAGTTGGTTACCTAAAATATAACCGATTAAAAATAATGCTTCTGAAATTCACAGAAATGTATGATTTTTCACGATGTGCTTATTCAGTTACATATCCTGAAAGCTGTTTAGTCCAGTGTTTGTAGCAAACGTTTTGTTGTGTACAAATTCTTACGTGGTAATATGAGATAAGTACCTGTTGGCGTTGTGGCAACGAATAATTGGAAAGAAAGGCCTGGTCTGTTCATTAGAGTAGTGTTCTCAGTAAGTTGGACTTGGCGGTTCGGCTGGGTGGGTCGTGATGTCTCGAAAATAATAATTCAGTGATACACCATTCCCTTACACAAAATCTTCGTTGCATTCTAAAAGCAAGCATCTCATTGATGGTGCACTATAACCTATTATTCTAATAAAACTGCGTTGTTTTATATATCAGTACATTAATCACACATAAAAATTGTTCCAATTTTTAAATTCTTAAGAACATCCATTAGTGATTAGTATAATCCTAAAATATACAAAATTATAATAATACCAGCATACTGTTTGGAGAAAGATGAACTTCGGTTTTACTCTGATGGGACTGCGAATTTCTTTTCAGCATGTGTTTCTAAGGCGATTGTGTGGTGTACAGTCATTTGAAAAAGAGTGATAGGTCCGTTTTTGTTCGGTAAAAGGTACAGTGGCCAGTATTGGTATTGCATATTTGAATACTATCACGTGATTGACTACAGACGGGGTTTGGATTGGTAATCGTACTTATTCGACACTTTAACACACAACTCGTGACTGCAATTCACAAATCACTATCACACAAAGACTAGTGTTCTCAGTCGCGGTCTTCACTGCGTTGCTTGTTAACGTCTTCCAGCAGTGGACATTCCTCTGCTCCCGGGCTTTCGTCCTCGCAGGCTGGCGGTCATCTCACACCAAACTCCTGCCCTTCTAACTGCCATCTCAAAAGTCTCGTAATGGCAGTTGATCCTCTTTGTATAACATTGGCATGGATCGCACAGAAAACACCGCTTCCAACAGTTACTCCATTTTTGCAATATTATATTTAAGCATCCTGTTACACTCTACATAATGTGTGATACAAATTCCGTCCTAAGTTCTTTTGTCTTCTTTTCTTCTACACATGTGCATGCTACACAGCCTTTACCTAGTAATGGCTTTCTCTGGCTCCACAGTTTTGCTTTGAGCAAATATACTATAATATGATTAGAAAATTTATTCTTTTCTATAATTTGTGGAAAGCGCTAAAATCATCATCCAGAAAGATGGTGTATTCCCAGATTCCGTTAAAGTTGAGCGGCAGTCACTGACTGTAGAGATCAGAATAAGAGGATGGTGAAGGAGGACTAGTTTCTTGGTCTCCTTGTTCGGTCTTCTAGATTTATACAGCTGTCGAAGCAAGAGACTTTGGAGCGCACATGGCACCAACTGAATTGCAGGTTGTATGTATGCGGGGCTGCAAACAGAACTCATATCGAAGCAATAAAAATATTTATAACTGTTGTTTGTAAGTCAGATTTCGCTACCGCTTTCAGTCACTATCTAAATTTGAAATAAGGCTGCGCCATAGCTCAAGCGGTTAGTCGCTGGCTTTCCACCGCGGCGGACCGGGTTCGATCCCGGGTCTGGTAAAGTGGGATTTGTGGTGGACAAAGTGGCGTTGGGGCGGGTTTACTCCGAGTACTTCGGTTTCCCCTGCCAATGTTCATTCCACCAAATGCTCCATAATCACCCTCACCTATCATCTGGGGCTGGTACAATAGGCCAGAAGTGGCGGTAGTACAAGGGACTTAGTCCCTCCCCACTAGCAATAAAAGAAAATGAAATACCGACATTGCACGTTATGGAAACTCTGCGTTATTTCACCAATTGCAACGGCATCTCTCTGAGTGCATTAAGAATCAATCGTCTGTCTGAAATGCGAGTTCAGGCGACAGCGAGTACCCGACAGCCACTTCTGAAGACCGTTCGTGTCATTGTGGTGTCCATTCGCTTCTCATTGCATACTGCTATCGATCGACTAGTGTAGTCAACTTCAGTTTACTTGTTCTCCTTTAACAACGTAGTTCAAGTTTATGGCGTCTACTTGGAGCACATTGATAGTGCCATGCGTTCAAATCTCATTTATTTCCAGTAACTGCAGCTGCCAAATTCACGCAATGAAACATTGTTTTGCGGCAAGCAGTTAATGTTAACAGGGCTGGATATTTACGTATGTATTTTTGAAATGTTTAATTCAGAAATGAAGGAATGTTTAGGTCTCTTAATATCTTTCAACGATAACAAAAACTGCTCAAGCAAATTCGATTATTTTTGTTCATAATATGGGCTAACTAACTAATTCATGGAGTTAGCTGCCAATTATGCAGCTACTCAATAATTTCCCAACCTTTTATTGAACCCTAAGCTTCATTACCGCCGGTCACGGTAGCCGAGTGGTCTAAAGCATGTACTGTCTTTGCTTGCTTGGAAACCGGGATCGTGGGTTCGAATTCCACTCAGGGCATGGATGGTTAGTTTGTGTGTATGCGTTTTTCTGTGTTTGTGTACAGGTAGAGGCCTTGCGACGAGCTGATCACCCGCCCAAGCAGTCCTACTGAATGTGTAAGATCTAGAAAAGCCGAAGTGAACGGAGAAAGTTCATGGAACAGGCCTAGGCCCACTGGGGCTGTAGTGTCAAGAACAAAAGAACAAGATTCATTACCGTGCTCACAAGACCCTTCCACTGGTCCCTATTCTGAGCCCCTAATATGAGCTAAATAGAACAATATTGTCGCGTATGCTGGTAATGTGACAAATTAATGGGTTCCGGATTAGACGGAGCTCTTTATTGGATAACTCGTTTACAATTACGATTACAGTCACTCTGAAACTCCGAAATGTCTTCCAGACGATGCCACGTGGCTAGTCTGTCGTCTTCCGGTTCTTAGCTGAACTGGGTTCTTTTGCTCTAAGCTCTGCTCCCTTCGCCTATGTTGTTTGCTCTGTTAGGCCGCTACCGAGCAACGGATAATGAAGACGTGACTATGGACACTAATGTGTGTAATAGTGAATTGTAAAATGTAATCACGCACTATATCAGAGTCCAATAAATCCGATCGTGAATGCAAACCCCTTCTATAGTCGCACTCATAGATGTGACAATACGACATGGACTGCATATAGAACGACGCCTCCAACGATTCTTCTTTGCCGCTGGAACATCTTTACCGCGTTTTTATCTAGCAACGATACGGGGTAAACAGACCCACAGACATGCGCTTCCAATAGTTCTTCTGTTGTTGTTCATATTCCTTACTGCGGGAACGCGTTTACCGAGCCGTTGCCTAGCAATGAAAGAGGGATGTACTTTGCCGAACCTTTACCTAACAACGATAGGAGGGATATACATACAGATACATAGACTTGACGGGAGGGATTTATGAATACGCCGTTAAGATGGGCTCAGGTGTCATGATATACATACTAGGTTTCATAAAAATTTGTCCAGGCAGTCAAAAGTTCGTAAGGGCCATACATAGACACACAGACAGCATGGTGATCTTATAACCCTACTTTAAATTTTTTACAAAATAAGGAAAGTAGTCTAAAATGCAACTTGGCGAAATGCGTAGTGATCACGTGGGCTAGATTAATTGGCTCAGGATTGTCTGGTTCTTATGAACATGATGATGCACCTTTTTTCCCCCTTGGCACTACAGCCCCAGTGGGCCTAGGCCTACCTCCATGAACTTCTCCGTCACTTCGGTTTTTCTCGATCTTACACATTCGGTAGGACTCCTTGGGCGGGGGATCAGCTCGTCGCAAGGCCTCAACCTGTACACAAACACAGAAAAACGCACACACACAAACTAAACATCCATGCCCTGAGTGGGATTCGAACCCACGATCCCGGTTTCCAAGCGAGCGAAGACAGTACATGCCTTAGACCGCTAGGCTACCATGACCGGCGATAATGCACTTTAGGGTACGTAATTTCTTGACCAGCTGAGTGATTATCAGTTTTGAAGATGGATTCTGGTTTATAGAATTAAAATAAATTGGAAGGATTTGATTACGTCAGAGAATGTGAGGCAACATGCTCTTGCCGTTTATTTATTTTATGAAGTTATTACGCAGAACCACTGCAGCTGAGCGTCAATATTATACAAGCAAATTTCTTGCGGAAGCTCTGCAACGAACAATTTATTATCATATACATTCTGTAATAGTAGCGATACTTTCATGCAAAAATGCGGCAGACCTGCAGAGTCGTTATTACCTGTTTAATATATCCAAGTCCTTGTCCGTACGAAAATGCAGCTTGATGCAGAATTTCTTGCCCCATAGGCATATAGAAGACGGGGAAATTCCTTGAAGTAAGTACAACTGTAGTGGCCGAGGTTGTGAATCAGGTAGGATGGGGACGCTGAATGAATGCGTTTTGCGTTAACGCATTTATAGAAACAAATAATATCCCACAACCCATTTTATACCCAATGAAATTTCGCTACCCCAAGTCAAATTGTGGAGCTTCAGTCGCCATCTTTACTAGTAAGTATTACCATTCGTCGGTCGGTCACAGTAGCCGCCCGGTCTAAGGTATGTACTGTCTTTGCTTGCTCGGAAGCCAGGATCATGGATTCGAATTCCACACACTGCATGGATGTTTGGTATGTGTATCCGTTTATTTTGTGTTTATGTTGTCCCTTGTTTAGGTAGAGGTCATGCGACGAGCTGATCACTCATCCAAGGAGTCATACCGTCTGTAAAATGATCATGAAACTGAAAATCAGAGGCCAGGGCCCAAGCGAGCTGTGGAGCCGGTGAAAGAAAACATATCGTTCACCGATGTCGGATACTGACAACTTGTAGAAAAGAGTCCTTATTGAGGCGTTGATAGGGGTTTCGCTGGTTAAAAGTTATTCGCATTTTATGGAACCAATAGGTTCATATCAGTTCCAACAGCAGCCCCCGGTGGTCCCTGTCCTGGACCAGATGGATGCAGTCCACATGGGAACGCTTTAATTCTGAAGATCCTTCTTAATAATATACTGTCATATACGCCCAAGTCTCCTAAACGATCTCATCTCTTTAGGATTGTCGATTAAAATTTTGTACATGTTTATTATAACCCACCGTTAGGAAGACCAAGACGTAGGTAAGTGAATAATATTAAAATGTATGTTAGAGAGACAGGATGGGATGGTATGGACTGGATTTATCTAGCTAAGGATAAGGACCAATGGAGGGCTCTTATGAACACAGTAATGAACTTTTGGTTCCATAAAATATTAGTAAGTTCTTGAGTAGCTGTACAACCTGCAGCTTCTCAAGAAGGTCTCAGCTTCATGAAATTGGTTAATTATACCCCTTTGCATTCCACACGCCCATCCATCTTTTCCTCCTTGACTTGAGTTGCAAATTAAGTTCTCAATAAACACCTTTTCTGTCTTTTTTACTTCCTCTCGTTTAGGTTCAAATGTTCTCTTGAACACTTCGTTCTTTGTTTTTCACTTAGGACAAAAGGATATTTTACGCTCGTACCAAACAAAAATAGCTTCGGTTATATTTCTTGCTGATCCACTGAGTGTGTGTTGTGCAATTCAGTTTCTCCTGCTTGTCTTCCGTGTTCTGTTGCCTGAATCTAATTACTTATGCGTAGCAGTCACTACCCGTCAGTTTTGCCGAGCTAATTTCTACCTTTAGGGCGACAAACCCAGTTTCACATCCGCTTAAATGAACAGGTGAAGTTGTTTTAATTAATTAGGTTTGTGACAAAATTAGACTCTCGAAATGCTTCCTGCTATTTAGTTCGAAACTCATGTCATCCGATATCGTTTCATAAGGCCAAAGATCATGTAGTGCAACTGCAATTTTGCCAGTTCGTGTGGTCTCTTGCATTGAAAAGAACATTAATTACAAGTGTTGGAAAACAGGATGAATCCATGGAGGACGAAATGACACCAATGTAGGATATTACCAGAGCAGTCCTTAGAGAGGGGCAGTGCCATGGTTAAAATAATCTTATAGGGGGCCCTTAACGTTTCATACGGGTGGAAAAAAAAAACGCATATCAGTGGCTGCAGCCCGTGGCGTTAATTTTCATGGCGCCTAGCTGGAAACGTGCTATACAGTTTATTCTTATGTAGTCAGTAATGTCTCAATAAATATCTACAGTTTGTGGTCTAGTGATCAGAGTTCCTGGCTACAGATTCTGAGGTCAGTAATCTGAAACATGAAGTATAACCAGTCTAATTTAATATAATTGTAAAATTAAAATGTAGGACAGAATGCCCCTATTATTTTAACAACAAATCGATTGTACATTTCTGTTTGCTACTGTAGTATATTTCGTTGTCTGAACAAAGTCTAGCCGTGACTGTCGGTTAGTGTAACTCTTCTGTTATTTTGTCTTCCTATTACGGCGTCAAGCTCTGAATGCAGCTTTTCACAGCTTGATGTAATTAAGACGCATTAATAATGAACTCTGACGAAAACACAGGTAAAAAATTCGCTTAGTGTGGGGGTGGAGTCCAACTGGGTCCACTCGCCACGGCGGCCACTGATATGCCTATTATAGCCTGCCCCGGGTGATTATGATGATGGATAATTTGGTGGAATGAAAATTGGCAGAGGAAACCGAAGTACTCGGAGAAAACCCGCCCCAGCGCCACTTTGTTCATCACAAATCCCACTTGACCACACCCGGAATCGCTGGGAAGCCAGCGACTAACCGCTTGAGCTATGGCGCGGCCATAAAACACAGGTAGCTGACCTAATTTCAGTTCAGCATGACTTGGCATCTATCTATGGCTCTATGGCCCTTTGTTAGGCCTTGGTCGCTTCGTCAGTTTCTTGATCTTTTACACAGTCGGTAGGACTCCTTGGACGGGGGATCAGCCTATCGCCAGGCCGTTACTAGCACACAGGACAGCACAAACACAGAATAAACGCACACAGACATTCATACCCCAAATGGTATTCGAAACCACTATCCCATTATTCGAGCGTGCGAAGACAGTTCATGCATAAGATCGCGCGCCCACTGTTATCGGCCATGAATTAGCATAGGAAGTAGAATTCAAGCAACTAATATGTAATACGATTTTACTATCTTCGAAACTAGGATGGTGCACAAAACACTGCATATTTCAGCATGTCGATGCTCGGAGAACAGGGTAGCCAGCCCACTGGCCCTATGCAACGGTCGACGGCTGTGAATATTGCTTATTGAGGAACTTCGTAATTTATACAGGGCAGCTAGCATTGTTGTTTTTTATGCTAGTGGGGTGGGACTAAGTTCCTTGTACTGCAGCCACTTCTTTACTATTGTAGCAGCCCCAGATGATAGGTAAGAGTGATTGTGGAGCAATTGGTGGAATGAAGATTGGCAGGGGAAACCGAAGTGCTCGGAGAAGACCTTCCCCAGCGCCACTTTGTCCACCACAAATCCCACTTGACCAGACCCGGGATCGAACCCGGGCCGCCGCGGTGGGTACCCAGCGACTAATCGCTTGATCTGCGGCCCGGCCCTAGCATTGTTGTTACAGTGAAATGGAAGTCGCAGTGGGACGGGCCTGTATTTACAGTGGAACGGATGAATGCATAGCCTACACAATTTTGATAGGGAGCCGACTTGGAAGGCCCACAAGGGTATGGAGAATAACGTTTAAGGAGTATCTTAGGAAGATATGATCGTGTCCAGTGGCAGGATGTGATATGAGCGATATTCGGTTTGTATGTTTATGCCTCTGTGGTCTAGTGGTCAGAGTTCCTGGCTACATATCCAGATGTCCAGGTTCGATTCCCGGCGCTACCATATTTTTTTTTGAGAACTAGTGGGTCTGAAACGGGGTCCACTTAGCCTCGTGAGGATAATTGAGGAGCTATTTGAAGGTAATAGCGGCTCCGGTCTAGAAAACCGAAATTAACGGCCGTGGGGATTCGTTGCGCTGACCACGCGACACCCTCTATCCACTAAAGTTGGCACTAACTTCGCCGACAAGCGGCGGTCGCTCGGTCGGTATAATTTGCTTGCGGACTAAATCCACGGAGTTTGTTTGTTATTTGTATTAGGAAGTGTAGTGTTGGTTAGATTTTTATGTATGAAAAAATAAAAAAGAAACGATTTCCAAATTGAGATTATATTGCCATCACTAAATTGTAAGGTATGAAAGACAGGATAGAGAGCAAATGGAAGGAAATTTAAGCTAAGAATGTGTTATATTCTATTTTCTCTTGAGGTTTGGAAGTTTATATGGGCAATGTTGTCACTGTGATCTTTCCTATAGGAAGTTTTGTGTTCATACATGTCTATTAGTGCATTAACAGAGTCAAAATTTTGTTAGTTGCTAATGACAAAGTAACAGCAGTTGCCCGAATTTACATCATTCTGTAGCTTCATAGTACTTCAGCCTGAGTGCAGTTCGGCCTTTAACTTGATTATCAATTCAGTAATTATTATATAGTTCTACACAGTTTCATTAAATGATACAGTTTTTTACCACATAGCAAAGCTCTCCCGTGAATCAGTTTTCTTCAGGCACTGTTGATTACAGTGCCAAATTCGTAACAATTTTAATTCATGCGGTAACGTTGAAGAGTGAAACTTGAGCACTGTGGAACCAAAGAAAGATAGGTTGTTTCTGTAAATTATTTACTGACACATAAAATAACAAACTCCGGTGCTTTAGTCCGCAAGCGAACTATACCGATCGAGCGACCGCCGCTTGTCGGCAAAGTTTGTGCTAGCTTTAACGGATAGAGGGTGTCGCGTGGTGAGCGCAACGAATCCCCACGGCCGTTAATAATTACTGATGCATACATAAATATAATTATTTACCCGCCTCTATGAAGTATTTTGAACACACCAGAAGTTACTGTAGAAGGGCCTTAATCGCATTTACACGGGGCCGTCACATGAAATAACTGAGAATCGATTTTGTGACCTCAGAGGTGAGAAGAGAGTAGTTAACCCTGGGCACAGTTATGAGTGAATGGGTTGCCTTGGGGGGAAGGAGGGGAAGGGGTTCCACTGTGTGACCTTAATATTAAGGAACCTTCTTTCTCCTTTCAGAATCCCAGCAGAGTGTAGAATCTGAAAGACAAGCAAACACCTGCCTGGAAATCACTTCGGGTGTTTCTCGTTGAGGATTGCGACTGACACGTGTCTAAGTTCAGTGGCGGCACGAATATTTTAACTGCATACGGAAACTTATTAGCAACCCTCTATTTCTTGCCCAGAATAAGCAGTGATAGTTGATTGTAGATTGATAAATCGGCGAAGATTTGGATATAAGCCGTCTTGGTGTGTTTAAAGCCCCATTTTCATGGAGCGCAGTCCTTGTAAGCAAAAACTCGCTACCTGCTTGGGGAACTTTTATAAGGCAGTTGTGATGTATAAGCTTAATTTATATCACATCAGTTTAAAGGCCACTTTGTCTATTGTCCAACATTAATCTCAAATATTTCTATATTCTGGGATATAAGACCGCGTAATCCTTTGAAAATCAGTTAACGTTTCGGAGAAACATGTCACCTTCATCTCTTAAAACTGAGAAGCGAGCCAAGCGAGAAACCAGTATGAAGCAGGCAGTGAGCAAGAGGCTTGCTTCTCAACCCTGAAAACGGAGATAACATGTTCCTCCGAAACGTCTGTTGACTTTCAACGGATTACGCGGCCTTATATCCCAGAAAATAGAACTCTCCATAACCACCGCTGTGAGAACCTAAAATTCTACACATTGACCTTTGCACTATCAAATGTTTCCTTGGACTCATTTTTACTGAACTTTAAGTATGACAATTTTGTGAGTAATATTGTCTGTAAGTTCAATTCAGTATAATTCACTTTAGGGGGAATTTCAGTTAACGGCCTAAAAAAAGGCGCACGCACGCACACACACATTTGTTAAATTCTTCGACAATTTTGTATACAGGATCCTATTGTACTTCGAGTTGTATTAGCACACACTTCATAAACACGCTACAGCAGTTAGCAGGATTTACACCCAGTACTCCGGAACAGGGCGCACCCACGTTCTGTTAACATTGTTTCTTCATTATATATGCATACACTTTCATATAAGGTGTTAAAAGAATGTTGTAACTTGCACGTGAGTGTTAAAGAATATAGAAGAAACTAACAAGTCACGATTAATTGATTTGTTGGTTTGGTTAATCGATGTATTCTTTAATCGTTAGGTATTTACTTCAGCCTTACGCGCCGGCCGCTCTTTACCCCCCAGGAAGATTCCTGGTACTCGTTTCTATTAGAGGCTAAGTCGACTCCAGGGCCATAGTGCGGCGTGACGGGACTAGAGTTCTTGTAAAGTAACGAAACATTCTTTGGATTGCAGTCAGGCTAGTACGTCTATATATTATCCTCTTTAAAGTGACGTAATTCTGCTGAGACGTTGGTGGTATTAGGGATGTCCAGCAGAATCTTTCTTGAGGTGTAGATACTCGGCGAAATTTGTCTCAAAAATCCCTTCCTTCTGCAGAACCTGAAGATTGATTTTCATGTTAAAAATGGTGAGCCGCTGACCCTGTCCTTAGATGAGTCACATTCGATCATTTTAAATTTAATTTTAATGTTCATGCCCAGGCTTTCCTATGTCACCCGTTTTGAAGTTTTCGGAGTAAAACTGTGTAGGCCCCTATGTTTGTCATCTCGACCATGCATGCTACATGTTCCGCCCACCGAACGCCTGGCAGTAGAGTGAGTAGCATTCCTGATTCAAATCCTGGAGGTCTCGGTTTCAAATTTCGGCCCGGACACACTTTTATGAGAGATGATTGTAGTGGTTTTTCTCAGTACCGCTGAACATATGCCGGGATAGCGCATCGAATTGTGATTCGGCCACTTCCTTTCACGACCTTTTTCTGCTCATCCTTTCATTCAATCCTGTCTACTGTGAGCTATGTAAGACGTCATTAAATACGCCACAACGGCATCAATAATTTTTCAGTTCAATTCTTTATTTACGTGCTGAGATCAACAGTCAATGACCAATTACAGAGTCAGCACGGATACAGTAACAATAATAATAATAATAATAATAATAATAATGTTGATGAAAACTAAACTCCATGGTTTTGGTCCGCAAATGAACTATACCTACCGAGCAACCGCCGCTTGTGGGCGAAGTTAGTGCCAACTTTAGTGGATAGAGGTGTCGCGTGGTCAGGGCAACGAATCATACCACGGCCGTTAATTTCGGTTTTCCAGACCGGAGCCGCTACTTTTCCACTCAAGTAGCACCTCAATTATCCTCACGAGGCTGAGTCGACCCCGTTCCAGATCCACCGCTTCTCAGAAAATTGGTAGCGCCGGGAATCAAACCCAGACCTCTGGATCTGTAGGAATGAACTCTGACCACTAGACCACAGAGGCGATAATAATAATAATAATAATAATAATAATA
>NW_019721523.1:1992856-2035002 GCF_002891405.2 Cryptotermes secundus
GCGGGTAAACAGGATTGCGAGAGACGACGGTAGTAACAGCGGTTACTACCGCTAGCGTTGCTAGCAACACAGCGCCAGGCAACAAGGGTGCTTATTACGTGGCCGTTTTCTGTATTGTCCGATCGAGGCTACATGAGGAGCAGCGAAGGCTATTCACAGTTAGTCCTCGAGCTACCTCCGAGTTAGTTCCGAGTTAGCCAGCAACCAGTCAGTTGTATTCTGGCATTTGGAGTGTAGTATTTGTGATACTGTAGATAGCAGTAGTTCTAAAACTGTCAATTGTGTGATTGTAAGTGCGAATGTGAAATAAAATTCGCTGTATCAAATACGGCGTGAAGTTATTTGTCGCGTTATACGCCCAATACGCGACAATATAATTCCACAAGTAATGAAAGTCTCTATTTTGTAATAATCTCCGACTTACTGTTTGTTCCTCCTTCATGGGTCAAAGGAATCTGTCAGAACTTTGTGTTCTCAAACACCCATAGCAGAAAACAACATGCGGATAATGACTGGATTATCGGTAACGCTCTGCACTTGTATTCGGCAAGAGCTCAGTTTGAATCTCTGCCGGGACAGGGCGTGTCCTGACTGAGGTTTTATCTGGTTTTCCTCAGCCCCTCCAGACAAATTCCGGGATAGTATCTTGATTAGGCCCTGAGAGCTTTCTTGCGAATCATTAGATCATCCATTTCTCGTCCATCCATTCAGCTCTGTAATAGTCTAGCTACTGTGAACGTTACACAACTCCCCTCCACATCCAAAGCTTGTACTATTGGTTCTTTGATTATATGCGGGAAGGTAGAAGAGCGAGAACAGAACGGCAGCAGGCGTCCACTGAATTTGACATACTCCTAGTTAGTTAGTTAGTTAGTTATTGGAGAGGGTGGGTTTCCCCATACACTTAGACCTGTCTTGGCCCATTGTGCTTCCCTCTATGATATTCTACCAGTCTCTATATCCTACCGGTACTGGTGCTTACCATCAGTCCCGCCCAGCCAGCGAGACCGGCTCTACTAGCTGAGAGGTATCTATAATGCTTCCCCCATCTACCAGAGGTATTAGAGACTGCTGTTGGGCGGGAAACGTCCGAATTTGGCTCAGTGACCTCCTTTGGAGATATGAGGTTCTTTTACGTGCCGTAAAGCTACGACACGGGACCCACGGCTTAAAGTCCCTCCCGGAGGACTTGTTCCCTGAATTTTTCCGCCCTTAAAAATTCTACGACCTCCGCCGGGTATTTGAACCCGCGTACTACGAGTCATGAGGTGGGAACGTTACCTCTAGACTACGGAGGCCGCTGATATACTCCTAACTTCGTGAATGTTATTTTATTTTATTACTGTCTCGGATATTTGAACGTTGCCACATTTTCGAAGAATGTATTGGTTCTCATTTCATCATGATTTTGTCCTGCATTCTGATTATGCGGTGGCACTGTAGAGTCCGGCATCACTGGCGGTTTATCCAGTCACTTGTATCTGTGAAGTTGTGTATGCGTTATCTAAGGATATTTTCAAAGTTGAACCAATAAATTATTTAAGCAGATATTTTGCACATTGAAGTGCGTATACCCTCTGCGTGTACACATGCATTGTAATTCAAAATGTCACGACACACCGATTGAAGCGACGGAGATATCTCAAGACAAAACGTGAGGTAGAGTTTCCCATCCCTGACGAAGTAAAGTGTTATATCTTGCAGTGCAGTTTTAGAAGCGGTGTCACAAGTAATGTCACATTACAACCTGACGTTCGTGCCTCAGCGAGAACAGGAAGGACGAGTTTCGTATCCAACATCATGACTCTTAAATTACTTGCAGTAGTAAACACAACCTAATTGCCTGCTTTCATCTACCTACGTATTATAGATCCAGTTCTTTCGTATTGCTTCAAGCTGCCATCTGTTCATTTTGTAATTATTATATATATTTTATTATGACTTTGTAGTCAAATCGTTAAAACTTACCAAAGGTGAAATTAAGAATAGCATTTGTGATAACTTGGAAGCGAGGTCGTGTTTATCTTCGGCTTCTCCTGCTGTGGTATGGAAACAGTATAATTTACAGTTTTGTTGTGGTCCAGTTTTTATAGAAATTGCATTGCGTCTAACAGGATTAACACCCAGTACTGCAGAACAAGGCGCGCCCATGTCATATTAGTGTCATATGTTCATGATACGCACGCACGCATTATTCACACGCTTTCGTACAGGATACCAAAAAATATTATAATTGTGGATGCTAAGGAATATGATAGCTCCTATCACGATTAATTGATTAATTGTTCTGGTTAATAGATTAATAATTTCCTTCATTTATTCGTCACTGAAAGAAACTTTTCTTGTTTTATTTAGAGTGCTTCTGTCGCAGTAACAGCAGGTATTTTAACGTCAATTAAAATGTCAGTAGCTTAAAGGACAGTTCTTTTCACGAATCTTCCTTTGCTATCAGCTTAGTTTTCCTCATTTCATTTAGTTTCGCGTTCTCTTCTTTGTCTTATAGCCTGTTTTTAATATCTTCTTTGCGCTCGTTTTCTTGCCTCTTCCTCTCTTTCTCCGTATTTTCTTATTAATCTTTTACCTCAACCATCTGCTTTTTTGATGTAATAAGAAATTATTTGCTATTCTTCTTTGCCCTTTGAAGTTTATGTTCTCATCAGAAAACCCTGTCGAGTGGTTTCCGTCTCTTTCGAATCAGGGCTACTGAAAGAAGTTCTTAACCTAATTTCGAAATATGAAGACTGGAACTTATGGCTCTGTGAATTACAGGAGTCGGGGAACCGTCACTGAAATAAATATTTTCGTTCTGAAGAAGGTTATTGCGCTGTTGTATGTGTGTGTGATGAGCTGTATTTGAGGAAATCAGTAAAGTTCCTCATGAACATAGCGTAACGTTTGAAGAACAGTAGGCACCATATTTATTTCATCCGAATTCATAACTTTCTTTCGGAGAATGAACTTGCGGACGAAAAGACAGACATGAACTCACTATTATGTGCTTACCTGTTGCATTTTTATGAAAATAGCTCATACGGTAAACTGTACAAATAACTTAAATTTCACTCATGTTTACAAATTAATGGCCCATGAAAGGCAGTTGTGCCACTGTTGCATATGTGATCTCGACACGGTCAGCACGATCAGTTTGCATTCATGCGAGTTCTAACCCCGAAACAAACGAGGCTGTTTGTTATTTTGTCACTAATTGAGAAGACGGGCACATACACTAGGGTTCTTCATGGGCGCCACCATCTGAAATTTACGAATTCTAGTGCAATCAACAACTATGCAGCTTTGTATATCATACTCTATCTTCTGTCCCTAATTATCATGCATTCCGTACATTATACGAGCGGTTCTCTCTCTTCATCTTTCATGTCATTTACGTAAAAAGAATGGAGAATGAAATGGACAGGAACACATAGCATGCGTGGGGGAGATGACAAATGTACACAACATTTCGATCGTAAAACTTTAAGGGAAGAGACAGCTTGAAAAACTTTGACGGAAGGAGGGTCTTATTAAAATGAGTGTTCATGAAATAGGGTACACTTAAAAGAAATCATTCTGAAATAATTTAGTTGCTTATTTATTGTCCTAACATGTCTTTCATATATAAACTCTTGATGTTTTTCCCTTGATCTGTTATACTAGTCTTGAATAAACAATGTGTTATTTATTTTGCTGATTGGCACATGAATATTAGCATATTTCAAGAAATAAACAGAATTATTAATAATTGTCACTAAAATCCAGTTTAAAATATGGAAAGATTTGACGTAAGACCGTTTATCGTCGGAACAGCAAAGGGTATAGATCATTTTGTGCATTATTATACCCAACATGGCCTCTTAGCAGTCGCGAGGAAACAGGACGGAAAGGAAGCGGAGAGAAAGAAGAGTTTGTGGAATTATTCATTTAATTCTTATAGGTGAGAAGCACTAATTAAATATTGGATGCTTTAAACTGGCGATGCTTGTAAAGCCACATCTGCCATTTTCATAGTTCCAGTTTACACCACCAGATCTCTCTGCGATGGGTGACAGTGAAACTTCTTATTGAGTAATCTTGATTCGTTTCATCCTGGTCCGTCACACTAACAATTACAATTACTCAAACACAACACAGCAAGCCACGAACAAACACGGACAATACTAAGAATCCCCTTCTCAAGATAGACAGGCGGCACAAGATCAGCCACCTCCAAGAAAGACAATAGGAGAATTGACACGAACCTGCATGGTTTATAAAAATTTTAATCTTAAACAACAAAGTTTTTAAGAAACTTCAAAAATTTTAATACCAGGAAGGCTGCTGTGACTGTGAGAAATTGAACATTTTGTACATTGCGTATTTCAGACATTATATGAGTATGTGTATACCGTATTTACGCATGTATAGGCCGCACATTTTTTGCCAAAAATTCAAGAGGAAAACTGGGGTGCGGCTTATATTCGAAATATTCGATATCACACTTCATTTAAAAAAAATATATATGTATTCATAATTAGTAATACAGGGTGTAATACTCCTGAAATAATATTCCAAGAAAATTATTTTTTCTATAATTTCTCTCTGAAAATTGTGCTGCGGCCTATACAGGCACGCGGCCTATACATGCGTAAATACGGTAATTTAACATCTATTGTAATAGTAGTTTCCGAAAAAAGTATTGATGTCCTCTGAGGATGATCCCTAGGGATTGAAACATGTAAGGGTGATGAGTTTTCAAGTGATAAAACTTAAATAGTCACACTGGACGGTGTTACTTTTGTCTTTGTTCTTATTGATTCTTATACTCCTTAAAGACGATATTCAGTTTTAGTTTGAGTGTTTCATTCCGAACTTTGCCGTGAATGTTGATCAGCCAAGAATTCGAAATGGAGTGGTTTATACAATTTTATGGCACTGTCCCAATACCAGTATTGCCCTGGAGAGACAGGATTTGAACGTCAGGCCTTATGTTAACCGGACTGAGATTCAAATACTGCTACACCAACCTGTACGAATTTGAATGCTTTGAAGGGGAACTTTAAAAATAAACGAGAAATATATTGTAGCATTTGAGGATCTCACAGCAGTGGTTACTAGTTCTGTCTTCTTGGATCTAAGTCCCGTAGTCCGTTGAAAATCAACCGAATTTCGGAGGAATATGTCACCACCATCTTCGGGGCTGAATAAGCCAAGCAAGAAATCATCATAATATAAGCAGTAAGCAGAGCTTGCTTGCTACATGCTTCATGCTAGTTTCTTGCTTGGCTTGTTCTTGGACCCTGAAGATTGAAGCGACATAATCCTGTGAAAGAAATTGGTTGACTTTAATCGAACTACCGGCCTTATACTCTAGAAGATAGATAGAAATCTTGATAATAATATTGTTCAGGACAGTCAAAAGTAAAGTCCCTGTGCTCATCGAATTATGCACTACGCCATGAAGGCGTATGGAGGAGTGGATGTATACATCCACATTTTCTTGACCTCGGCACTAGCTGGAGGTGAGTGGTCAGCTTCACGCCCCTGCCGCTTTACCCCCGGAGAAAGAGCCCCCGTTACCCATTGGATGAATGAATGAATGAATTAATTAATGAATGAATGTATAAGGGGTGGGCCTTCTTGGCACCTGCACCGCGACCACAGTGATCTATTGTGCCTCACCCATTGGATAGGAGGCTGGGTGAACCCCCAGAGCCGGTCTGGACGATTTAGAGAAGAGAAAATTCTTGCCCCTACCTGGACTCGAACTCCGACCCCTCAGTCGTCAAGCCCATAGCTATACCGACTACGCTACCCTGGGTGAAATATATAATTTCAGCGGTAGGAAATACACCCCTACTGCTTCCCATTTATTTGACAACGTGAGGTGTAATGGTTACGTGTTTCAAATCTGAGCCCTGGAGTACATGCTCTGCGCGTACAGTGGCCGGAGGTCATGCTGATTGCTTCGTGATTACTGAATATTCACTGTCAGTCACCTTCATCCTCATGTCAGGCACACAGAACTGTGGTACTCTCATTTGGAGTGTTCTGGACATATTAACCAAATTGCATAATCACAAGGCTATGGGGCGTCCATTCTTCAGTACGGAGATAGGAGCAGAAGTGAAATAGTTTTCAGATATACTAGACCTATGCGAGGAGCCGGGATAGCTCAGTCGATGTAGCGACTCGCTACGGGCTGGACGGCTAGGGTTAGATTCCCGGCGGCGTCCAGACCGGCTCTGGGGACCACCCATCCTCTTATCCAATGGATACCGGAGGTTCTTGCTCTGGGGATAAAGTGGGAGGAGCGTGACGCTGACACCTGCCGTCCAATTCCGAGATCAAGAATAGTGGAGCTATCTTAATTAAATAAGCACTGTGACAACTCCATCATTTTAATTTCACGAGGCCTATGCAGACGTTCTGTGATGTATTTGAAATATTACTAACTAACCTAGTAACTAGGTCGATTGAAGATTGTAGTCGCTCAGCTGGTGAAAAAAAAAGGCCTGTAATGCAACCCGTAAGTCCATTACCATGTTCGCAGGAGCCCGACACCGGTCCCATTTCGGGACCATGCCCTTATGTCCTTATGTAACACTGTGTGTGTGCATTTCTTATCTTCACGCGCTTGCTGTATGTCTCCCACCCATCTCATCGTCCTTGATTTGATCACGCTAATAATATATGGTGAAAATGCAAATTATGAAGCTCCTCAGTAGGAGAGTTTTCAGTCATTTTCGAACTTCTTCCGCTTAACTTGTCGGGAAGGTAAAGGTAATGTTGTCCCTGTGCTTAACTAGTTAAGCCATGTTGACGTATGGGGGAGTGGATTTATAGATCCACGTTTTCTTGACCTCGGCATTAAAGGGATTGAGTCGTCAGCTTCACGCTTCGGCCGCTTCATCCCCGGGGAAATAACCACCGGTAGCTATTCGATAGGAGGCTGGATGGGTCCCAGAACTGGTCTGAACGACATACAGAAGTGAAAATTCTTGTCCCCACTGGGCCTCGAAATACAGCCTCTTGGTAGCCTCCCGTAGCCAGTCGCCATCCCGGCTCTAACTGCTCGGGAAAATATATTAAAATACTTCATTGTATTCTTACTTTGCATTTGTTTGGAATAGGGAATGTTAAGTGGTGTGTAATTTTTTAAACATAATGCTTAATTAAGTAAGACGACAGGAATGACGTATAGGGGAGTGGAGGTTCTGTCCGATGCCATATCTCCGGCTGAATGAGGTATGCTAGGTACATGTGACAGAAGATGGAAAGGGGCGATTTTGCCTCAAGCACTGTTATATTGTTCCTTCTGAAAAAAGAAATTATTTATCTTACTGTACTTCCGTTCATAAGTATCCCTGCCAGCTATAATGTTACAGCATCCTTAAATGAATGAATTACAAGAATATTTTTATAGTTCATAAATGTATAACTATAGTCCATTCGCGGAGACGAGAGAGTCCTCGTAAACAAATGCACGCGGTATCTCCTTCGCTCTTTGAATGAAATCATGCAGCGATCACGTGATGCGTGTCCCGTTGCAGGGGAGTCCAAAGTTCACTCTTTAGTCTGAATGCAGGTTAACTTGCGCCCGAATGCAGTGAGTACAATGAAGTAACTGCGCGCTTTGTCCACTCCTTGCTGTCAGCTGTGGCGAGGCGGGGCTTGCTTTGTTTACGCTGTCTCGTCTCCGCGAACGGACTATAAATAAGTGAAGGCAAAGAAAGAAAAAAAGGTAAAGCTAACCCTGTAACAGGCAATGGAGGCCCATAGGGTTTTGAGACGTCGAGGATCCCACATTTTGTAGACAGTCTGCTCACAGATGGCGGTGAGGTTGTCAGTGTTACGCGCCGGCCGCCCCTTACCTCCCAGGAAGATTCCTGGTGATCATTTCTGTTAGAGGCCGAGTCGAACCCAGGGCCATAGTCCGGCTGGAAGGATTAGGTTAATTGGAAAAAAAATCCACCTCATCGGGACTCGAAACCGTGACCTTCTGGCTTGTAACATAGTGCCTCAACCAACTACGCTACCAAGTACATAAAAAAATATTTCGTTTTTCCCGTATTATATGTGGTAAATATTTCCGTTGATATCAGTATTGTGCCCTCACTTCTTTACTGCTCCCCGAATTTTGGTTCTGGTATCTTTGCTTTCCATTGCTTGAAGAGCCGGGATTCAATGGCTTTAGTCTCTCTTAAGCTTCGGCCAAGAGGGAGGTGTGTGATTAGCTTCAGCCTCAACCTTTCTACTTCCTGAAAGGGCTCTCAGTATTAAACGGACAAGGGTCTGGGTGGGCCCAAGCGCAGATCCGCAGCGTTGGTGAGGAAAGGCATTCTTGCTGCTCCCGGGGATGTGATCCCGATTCTGCGGTCGTCACTACACGAACTGAGGTACACAGTTTAACATTATGAAACAGCATGCCCATGCTGTCGATGAAGATTTAAACCTAACTTAAAATAACGGTAAATAAACTTAAGTATATGAGCGGTACCGGTCACGGTAGCCGAGCGGTCTAAGGCATGCACTGTCTTCGCTCGCTCGGAAGCCGGGATCGCGGGTTCGAATCCCACTCAGGGCATGGATGTTACTTTGTCTGTGTGCGTTTTTCTGCGTTTGTATACAGGTAGGGGCCTTGCGACGAGCTGATCACCCGCCCAAGTAGTCCTACCGAATGTGTAGGATCTAGAAAAAACCGAAGTGAACGAAGAAGTTCATGGAGGTAGGCCTAGGCCCACTGGAGCTGTAGTGCCAAGGAAAAGAAAATATGAAACGCATGACGTCGGTTAGTTTCGTCTCTGCACGAATTCTGTGTACTTAAGATGCTTTGAAGTACAAGTTAATTAATGCATTGCAGTCTGTGTTTGAACAGTTCGTGCTCCGCCTGCAGATTATGTTCGGACTCAAACGATCGATGTTGGTCCCATGGTACTACAGTAAATCGTGCCACTTGTCATTGTCGATTTTACTCTCGGGGAAGGATAAGAGAAGCCAGGTTAACAGCCCCAATTATCTGATGGTTGTCACTAAACTTGTCAGCGGTTGTAGAACATCGTAACTCGAAGATAGTTTGTGTCAGGAAATTGTGGTTTACGTTTTGCAAACTAAAGTAGATTCACATTTTTTTTTTTTGCTGTCACTTGAGTTTCTGCAGCATATCCAATATGTTCCCAGTCCGTTTCCAGCTATATTTAGCATGGACACGACTAGAGATAAACCCGGACCGGATTACATGGAGTACCCAAAAACGTTCTTTCCGCCATTGCATATTAAATGTTCCTAGCTGTTACATGCATGTATAGATTTATTGAGAGTTTTGACAGTATTGTGACATGACGTCTGAAAGCCGGAATAGATCATTGGTACCAAGCAACGGCTTGGTAAACAGGTTCAAGCGTAAATGAACACTCACGCAACAACGTTTCTAAGCAACGGGTCGGTAAACACAACCATAGGGGTATTGTTGGAATCCATGTTTTCAGTTCGGCCCTTGCGAACTTGTTATAAAGAAGAGTTCGGTTGAGAATAGTCTGCTAAGTTCCGGAGTTCCACGTCAGAAGTAGTCGTGAGTTGGGCTCTGCAAGGGAGGCTGAGGAGGTGACCCTATGAGTTCGGGTGTGGAGTATTAACCAGCGGGTAAAGGCGTGAGCATGGAAGCTGAAAAATCTGCATTGTGTTAAATCTGTTGCCAGGAAACTGTTAGTGGCGACTGTAATAGAGTAAGGACACGAGTGGGTGTAATGGTGAATTGTAAAGTGGAGAAATCAGCGATAGCGCTGTATTGTAGTTACGAGTGGTGTAGGCAGGCGTTCAATAAATCCATTCACCAATCCATACCCCGTCTGCAGTCACATACCCCTAAATAAGTGACAGTATTATGTATATATTTAGTTAAGCTCTTCTGTTCTTCGGAGAGGCGTTAAATATGTCGAATATAATGTCGAAGATTCACACTGTCCCAAGTACTGCTAATTGTTGACTTTTAAATAGTACGTATTTAGTGCGGAATAATTAAGCGTGTTTATGATTCATTGCTATACAAAATTACTCGTGTAATATCCAGTTAAGGTTCGGCCACACAGAGCGCTACGCTATGTTCGCTACGTACGCTACGTACGTTGTGTACACTCTGCGACGCAGCTAACATAGGGAACATAGCGTACGTAGCGTACGGAAGTCTGTGTGGCTAGTCACATTGGCAATAAAGGGAGATATTTTCCTGTTCGTATAGCCAACATAGCGTACGTAGCGCTCTGTGTGGCCGAACCTTTACTCATGCTTTTAAGGTACTTCTCTGTTATAATCTACGTGCTGTTGACAAGCATGAAAATAATGGGATTTAATAATAATAATAATAATAATAGTGTAATAAAATAATAATAAATTGGTGAGATACCCAGACCATAATGCAACATGACATGTTTCGTCCTAGTGATTTTCCTACTCCTAATGAGGCATAGGAACCCAGTTTTGCCTGCTGCTCCGCAGAGGGCGCCAGACTGGATGCGCTCCGCGGATAGGAAGATTCTTGGAACCGCTGATGTACTGGATTAGCTCTGCATAAGAATTATGTGCTGGTTCTCTGTTCCTACTTGAGACCCAGCGATGTTTCATACGGAATTTTGGAGCGCTGTAATTTGTAATTACTGAATATGCTGTTATTAATGTGCTAAAATCTAGTAAGATGATATGGGCAGAAAACATACATCATTCGTAGAGATGATGAGGAATTCGTCACAGTTATTTCTCGGAAAACTCCAAGGTGAAAAAGAAAAGCGTTTGGAATTCCCTGTCTTAAATGAGATAATTCTATTTAAATAAAAATTAAAAGAAGGGACTGTGGAGAATTGGGCTGTATTCAGATGGTTCATGAATCCAGTTGTGAGCACCGGTTAGCACGTCACTGAACCTCCGAGTTTTATGAGAAGCAGGGAAGTCTTCTCTAGCTTATCAAGCTGAACCGAGAACTTTACAGTAATACGTGCTGTTGAGTGTTGTGAGAACTGGACTATATCTTAGTGTGTCAGCACGTAGAAAAGGCTGAGAATCACTGGCGTAAGCTGTTGTCAGGAGGGTGAATACTGTTCCGTAAACACTATTTTCCATTCTGCGTAAAGGAAAGGGAAGACGGGCGTGTTGCATAACAGACTAGGCGCTAAGCTATTGATACATGTCTGAATGAAGGTTTAAGTTTTTTTTTTTAGCTTGCTGCCGAACCATTAGAAGTACTGACTAACGTCCTTAAGACGACCTCAGACAAATTGTCGTACTTCTTAAGTGTGTTTGTTGTTCGCGGCTTGTGTTTGCTTGGTGCTATATGTGTTAACAACAGTGGCTTAAAATATAAGGAAGCATGACACAGCCCAGTACTAGCGAGGTTCTGTATTTGTACGCACCTTTCTCTCCTTAAGTAACTTTCACATCCCTCTTTCTGTTACCCCGCAGTCCGTAGGACCGTACTATGATGGAAATGTAGGACTTACACGTATTTCAAATTACGACCTTGGAGATATATGACGTTGGTCTTGATGTTCGTTTATTTTAGATAGCCATTGTTATCAGGCAGGCTGGATATAGCTGTAAAGCTTTAGATTTGCATCCGGGAGGAGCTGGTTCGAATCTCGTCCAGGGTACCGACTTTCTGACATGTTTCATGTTTTTCTTCAGTTCCTACATGCAAATGACAGGCTGACTAAGCCATGACTGCTTTCATCCAAATCCTGACCAGTTCAGTCTTTACCAGTCATTGTACTGAGAGCGAGGGCACGCGGTAGCATAGCTGGTTGAGACACTTTGCTGCAAGCAGGAAGGTCACGTTTTCGAATCACGATGAGGTGCATTTTTTCAATGTACCTAATCCTTCTAGCCGTATTATGGCCTTGGGGTCGACTCAGCCTCTAACAGAAATGATTACCAGAAATCTTCCTGGTGTGTAAAGGGTGGTTGGCGCGCAAGGCTGACAACCTCACCTCCATCTCTGAGCCGGTTGTCTAGAGAAAATGTGGGAGCCTCGACGGCCTATTACAGGGCTATCTTTCCCTTTTTTTTTATCGACACCGACAACATCGTAAAATAAATGAGAAAAGCTTAATTTTGCAAAACAAGCCAGACTCCATATCTCATTCTTCAAAGAATCAGTACATTTTTTTTCTGTAGGTCTGTGCTTGGCTGAGTACCGACCACGCCAAAAATATGGAAAAGCTGAAGTGTAATACCAGTTCTAATTAAAGTAAAAAAGTAAAGCTATCCCTGTAACAGGCCGTGAAAGCCCATTTGTGAGACGTTGAGGGTCCCACATTATCTAGAAAATCGTCTAAGAGATGGCGGTAAGGTTGTCATCCTTACACTGCACTTTACTCCCAAGGAGAATTATTTAATTAATTGCTGGTACTCATTTCTGTTGGCCGGTCACGATAGCCGAGCGGTCTAAGGCGTGCACTGTCTTCGCTCGCTCGGAAGCCGGGATCGTGGGTTCGAATCCCACTTAGGGCATGGATGTCTGTGTGCGTTTTTCTGTGTTTGTGTACAGGTAGAGGCCTTGCGACGAGCTGATCACCCGCCCAAGGAGTCCTACCGAATGTGCAAGATCTAGAAAAACCGAAAGAACGGAGAAGTTCATGGAGGTAGACCTAGGCCCACTGGGGCTGTAGTGCCAAGGAAAAAAAAAACAACCCATTTCTGTTAGAGGCTAAGACGACCCCAGGTCCATAGTGCGGCTGGAAGGATTAGGTCAATTGAAAAAAACCAATGACTTCATCGGGACTTGAACCTGCGACCTTCCGTCTAGTAGCATAGCCCATCAATCAGCTACCAGTTCTATATTTCGCTTAATGTGAAAATATTTGTGTTGGGTGACGACCACATTTTAAAAAAGTTGACTTTTCTCACGCCATCTCATTTGTGCACAGCTTTACAACAAAGAGGTCCGCATCCCCTTGGGGCTGGAAATAGGTGATAGGCTTTGTGAACTGGAAAGGCTTCGGCCTATATTATTTAAGGTTTCTTACAGCAAGAAGCATATTTGAGGTTCTGTGTCGTGATTGTGTGTTACAGGCGTAATGACTGCGTACGATGCTCGAGAGTACCGTTTGCTGTGGAATAATGATCGAGTATACGTATGAATTATGCCTGGAGCAGACACCTCATCTCTGTATGAATTATCTTTGAAAGAAACCTCCACACCACCTCCATAGCAATTTGTGAATAGCAAAAGAACTCTAACTACTGATGCTGTTCATATTTTTATTACCTCGTACAGTGAGTAGTTTTCCCGATGTTATTAAACTCTTAATTCCGTGGAGCAGAAACTTTATCGAGAATCTAATAATCGCTCAACTAGCGAAGAAATTCCCCGCCCTATACGGAACCCGAAGGTTAATTACCGCATTTTACAAGAATCCGCAACTCATGACAACCCTTAGGTTTGAATTAATATACATAATGATATGAAACAAATACAAATATGTAAGTATGATTTTTTAAGGTTTCACTGCGCTGAAGATTCGTTTTGTGATCTTTAAAATAAAATGCGAATTCGTGATCTGTTGTTTACTGTTAATTCGACTTAGCAAGTATCTTGGTGTTAAAATTGCTTAGTAATTTGCCTTTTTGCCTAATGATATCCTTTATTTTGACAGTGGGGTTAATGATCGAAGCCGACTGGCTTGTTGGGGCTATTAGCTAAGCTATGTGGAAGGATAACACCCTACATTATATTTCGAAAGAGCGGATATTAAGGGCAGCGTCATTATTACGAAGTGACTTGCAGAGCACGATCTTGTTAGGTTTGTCATCCACGTGGATCACAGGTCTTGCAGTGTGCTATAATATTGGATTCTACATTAAATAGAATCTGCACAGTTATTGGATGAGTCTTTAGAGGTTATTAGACAGAAGTAGCTCCAGTCGATAGTCATGCTCACTGTAAAGGTAAAGTTGGCCCTGTGCTCAACGAATTAAGCATTACGCCATGAAGGCGTATGGGGGAGTTGATATATAGCTGCACATTTTCTTGACCTCGGCTCTAGCTGGAGGTGAGTGGTCAGCTCAGAGCCCCCAGTACTCATTGGATAGGACGTTGGGTGGACTCCAGAGTCGGTCTGGACGACGTGGGGAAGAGAATATTCTTGACCCCACCGGGATTCGAACTCCGACCCCTCAGTGGTCCAGCCTGCAGCCAGTCGCTATACCGGCTACGCTACCCCGGCTCACTGTAGCTACTTAATTTCAAAATATGGCCGCTCTCTTATTTTTAGCCCTGACTTTAGGTCTGTGTTTGTTTGTTTTTCAGTGACTCTCTTTCCTCTTAGATAGTGAAACATGTTATTTCAGAAAATGAAAATCTTGGAATCTGTATGAACACAGGGCCCAAGGAAACTAAAGGTCATTCCTTCGTGAACTGCTTTGTTGTTTTATGTCCTTGCCCTGAGGCTTCAGCGGCCGTTATCTTATGTGTAACTTAGATTTCAGGGTGTAATTGTTTTCGTATGTTGAAACTGTTCTACGTTTCGGCGTACATGGCAGCCATCATCAACAGGTCGATAGAGAGGCTAAATGCTGAAAGCTGGTCGATGCATGGATCTCACATTGGGAGCAAGGGTCGGTGATTCGATGGAGTTGTCCGGTGTGTTGCTCTTAATGATCGTTCAGCAAGACGAATGATGTAGTTTCTCCTATATTTACATGTAAACAGTATAAAAATAATTGAGTTCTTATCTAATTTTAAAACACGTGACTAACTTTAGACTTACAGTACGTTAGGGACACGTCAGACTTCCACGGAGCCCATGACACAGCTATAGACGATGTGAGGTTTAAGATCTCATGTCGATGGTTGTTAAGATTATGGTCTTCTGGGGTGTGACCATATATAGTCTGGTATATAGGTACCAATCAACTGATCTTCATAACATTTAACGTGAATATCATGCCACAGAAAAATACTCTTCTTTTGTAGTTTTAAAATTCAATGTAATTAAGAGGACCAACATGGTGCAACGCGTGAAATGACAGCTACTGGCTGTGTTCTTCCATGACTACCCTTCAGTGAAGTGAAATACGGAATCCTGAAATTGGTCTGGCATTGGGTGATTATCGGATGTATAAGGGCCGCGCCATAGCTCAAGCGGTTAGTCGCTAGCTTTCCACCGCGGCGCCCCGGGTTCGGTCCCTGTTCTGGTCAAGTGGGATTTGTGGTGGACAAAGTGGCGTTGGGGCAGGTTTTTTCCGAGTACTTTGGTTTCCTCTGCAAATCTTCATTCCACCAATTGCTCCACAATCACCCTCACCTATCATCTTGGGCTGGTACAGTAGGCCAGAAGTGGCCGCAGTACAAGGGACTTAGTCCCACTCCACTAGCAATAAAAGAACCGGATGTATGTGGGTTGCAGCATGATACAGTACTGGGAGAGATGTGGTCTAACACGCACTTGGACACTCTTGATCCAAGTACCTTCCTATCTACCACTCGGCGCTAGAGCCCTTGGTGAGCCTTTGCCTCCTCTGCAACTAGTCTCCACAACCAATGCGTGCTGCCATAGGAATGGACCCACGTACGTGTATGATGGCACGAGGCTGGTCGTTAGGTTTCTGAACAAAATTATTTTTACAGGATGAGGTTGTTAGACTCATGGCCAACCTCCAACCTGGAGGACCAAAGTATCTCTCTTAGTCTGGATTCTACCCTTTGACCTTTCCGGCATTGGTGACCCTACCGGTAGTTAAACTACCGCCGGCATAGCTCTCGAGGTCACAGAGTCATGCAAGCCCCACCACCACAAGGTGGAGACACCTTTAGGGAGCTTGATTCAAGTATGTCTAGGGAATGCCTATCATTCGTAGCATGGCACTTGTCACATACCCAAACATTGGACATATTCTGTTACCATTAGCTGCAGAACGAGTGGCGCTATCTAACTACGCGGAGCACTCATGGTGAAATTGGAACACCATCGCTATGCTGATAATGTCATGTCTTACATGTTGAGGCAGTTCAGAGAGACACGCCTTTCCGTAAGGAGATGTAGCAAAGTAATTATGCAGCGTATTTTACGGCATGGAGTTTTATAATATGTATCGTTCACTAGACAGTGGGTATAGTGATGCACTCAAGGAGATGAGAACGTGGAGCACAAATGGCACTTACGGGAAATGCGTTCAACATTTTGACTGGAGAGTCTGAAGCGAGGTCATTTGGGAGGCCTGGATATCTGTCTCTCTGTCTGTCTCTCTACCTACATACCTACCTACATGTCTATCTATCTATCTTATCTATCTCTCTACCTACTTACCTACCTACCTACCTACATATCTGTCTATCTATCTCTCTACCTACCTACCTACCTACCTACCTACCCACCTACCTACCTACATATCTATCTATCTCTCTACCTACCTACATGTCTGTCTATCTATCTATCTATCTATCTATCCATCTATCTGTGTCTCTACCTACCTACATGTCTATCTATCTATCTATCTTATCTATCTCTCTACCTACCTACTTACCTACATGTCTGTCTATCTATCTCTCTACCTACCTACATGTCTGTCTATCTATCTATCCATCTATCTGTGTCTCTACCTATCTACCTACCTACATGTCTATCTATCTGTCTGTCTCTCTACCTACCTATCTATCTACCTACCTACCTACATGTCTGTCTGTCTGTCTACCTGTCTGTCTGTCTCTCTACCTACCTACCTACATGTCTGTCTATCTATCTCTCTACCTACCTACCTACCTACCTACCTACCTACATGTCTGTCTCTCTACCTACATGCCTACCTACATGTCTGTCTCTCTATCTGTCTATCTATCTATCTATCTATCTATCCATCTATCTGTGTCTCTACCTACCTACATGTCTATCTATCTATCTATCTTATCTATCTCTCTACCTACCTACTTACCTACATGTCTGTCTATCTATCTCTCTACCTACCTACATGTCTGTCTGTCTGTCTGTCTCTCTACCTACCTATCTATCTACCTACCTACCTACCTACCTACCTACCTACATGTCTGTCTGTCTGTCTGTCTCTCTACCAACCTACCTACATGTCTGTCTGTCTATCTCTCTACATACCTACCTACCTACCTACCTACCTACATGTCTATCTATCTGTCTGTCTCTCTCTACCTACCTACCTACATGTCTGTTTATCTATCTGTCTGTCTGTCTCTCTACCTACCTATCTACCTACCTACATGTCTATCTATCTGTCTGTCTCTCTACCTACCTATCTATCTACCTACCTACCTACCTACCTACCTACCTACATGTCTGTCTGTCTGTCTGTCTCTCTACCAACCTACCTACATGTCTGTCTGTCTATCTCTCTACATACCTACCTACCTACCTACCTACCTACATGTCTATCTATCTGTCTGTCTCTCTCTACCTACCTATCTACATGTCTGTCTATCTATCTCTCTACCTACCCATATACCTACCTACCTACATGTCTGTTTATCTATCTGTCTGTCTCTCTACCTACCTATCTACCTACCTACTTACATGTCTGTCTATCTCTCTGTCTCTCTACCTACCTATCTATCTACCTACCTACATGTCTGTCTATCTACCTATCCATCTATGTATCTACCTAGCTATCTACACGTATCTATCTGCATCTACCTATCTATCTACCTATCCATCTATGTATCTACCTAGCTATCTACACGTATTATCTGCCTGTCTGTGTATCCATGGCTCCTTAGCACTTGTGGGCCTTCGCCCCGTTTTCAGTTTTCATAATCTGTACACAGTCGGTAGGATTCCTTGGACAGGGGATCAGCCTGTCGCAAGGCTGCTACCTACACACAGGACATCACAGACACATAATAAATGCACACAGACACCCATGCATCAAGTGGAATTCGAGCCCACTACCCCAGTGTTCGAGAGGACGAAGACGGCTTATGCCCTAGACTGTGCGGCCACTGTGATCGGAAAGACCTGGATGTAGATGGGAGAATAAATGGTCTGTGAGAATGTGGACTGGATTCAGTTCCAGTGACAATTCCTAATAAGTACGGTAGTATACATACATTCGTACCACGATATGGCACGTCCTCGGCTTGCGCGTGGAGAAGACGGCCTCCCGATATCGAATGTGGCTGAGAATATATCGAACAAGCAGTCGCGGGCAGTCGACAAGGGGTGGTCCTTCAGCTGGGGGTTTTGGCGTGGGGCTAACAACTCATCTCTGTAAAAAATAAGTTTGTTTCGAAATATTACAAAGGGTCTCGGACTTGGACAGTCTTTGAATAAAGTGCCTTAGGTAAGGAAAACGGTTATGAGATTTGGTACATGGAATAAAATGGATCTTAGAGACTAGATTGATCTGACTTAGGATAAGGAGCAGTGGAGGGCTCTTGAGTAGCTGCACAACTGGCGGCTTTTCAAGGAAGGCTAAGCTCCATGGAGTAAGTTGCCATTGAAATTTCAACAGGTTGTATGCCAGTTATCTCTCATCTCGTTTTTGTCACAGTATTATACATTCCATTTCCATATGTGAAGAGATTCTTAACCGCATTAGAGACTCTCGCCACTAAATTATAGAATGCCTCAAAACACAGCAAAAAGGAAGCAAATAGACATCACAACGATGCAGAACCATAACAAGCCAAAAAAAGGGGGCAACATGCGAGGATCTCTGAGGACGCCAAATAATACCCAAACTTTCGGTTTTAACAGAAGACACACAGAGACACAGACCATATCGATTCAAGATAATAAATATTTGACATTAATAAGATTTGTTATCCAAATAATTGTAAATAACTTTTTATGTGAAAACTTTGAAGCATGTATTACGAGCTTTGTAACAGCAGTTCCTAAACAAGTTGATTTTATACTTTCTCAAGATGGTCACGGCTGACCGATACATATAAGAGCAATTGAATATATACAAATTGAATCACGGACGGTGCTTTCATGTATTCTGTACTTTAGTTCGATAATGTGACGGACCAGAATGAATAAAGTTAAGATTATCGCCGTTTCGGTAGCCTCTGCTGTATTGAGTTAGTCGCGCATGATCTGCCTCACTCACTCATATAGCTAAGACTTTGTTGAGAAGCTGCCAGTTGTGCAGCTACCTAAGAACTTTCCAGCATTTTATGGTACCCGAAGGTTCATTACCGTGTTCACAAAAGTCCTCCACTGCTCAATGTCCTGAGGCAGATCAATCCAATTCATTCCATACCATCCTACCTCTTTAAGATCCATTTTAATATTGTCCACCCACCTACGTGTTGGTCTTCCCAGTGGTGTCTTTCCTTCTGACTTTACCACCAATATCCTATATGAATTCCTCTTCTCCCCAATTCGTGCTACATGCCCTGCCCACCTCATCCTCCTTTACTTGATCGTTCTAATTATACTTGAAGAAGAGCACAAATTATGAAGCTCCTCATTATGCAGTTTTCTCCAACCTCCTTACCACTTCATCTCTCTTCGGTCCAAATATTCTCATCAACATCCTGTTCTCAAACATCTTCAGTCTGTGTTCCTCCCTTAATATCAGAGACCAAGTGTCACACCCATACAGAACCACGGGTAAAATTATTGGGTTGTATATTCTAATGTTTATGTTTTAATAGCAGACGAGAAGATGTTCTGGGCTGAATGCTGTAAACATTACCAGAGTTCAATCTCCTGCCTCTGGAAATGTAAATATATAAAAGAGTCGAAACCGCGGACGATCTTAGTAATGAACAAGAAATTAATCTTCTCGTATATAGAAGGTGAAGCCCAAACTTGCGTATTTGAATAAGCAGTTGTGCTATATTGTCGTTCTGATGCTGTGTAACTACGAGCCATGTGCGGTACCAGCCACACATCTGAATTCTTCTGAATTGTACCTCTGGACATGTAAACTACGTGCTACGATTTCATGAGGAAAGTAACGAAGGGAGATGTGAAAATTATGACTTATATTTCCAGTGGCGTCAGTGAGATTAAGCAAAAATAAAATACTGGGACTGCCCTGTTCATACATTCGGTTCCATGGCGATATTCCGTTCGGCTATGATTTTGAAGTGAACTTTACATATGAACATGATTTTTAGGCAGTCGAAAAAGCAAAAGGGGATTCAGTATCATTTGCTAGCAGCGTGTATCATGCTGTCTTCACAAGGCCTGCTGGGAGCAATCAATAAGGGTGGATAGAGCGAAGTGGCTGGGTGTAGAGTCCGTGACATGGAAATCGGGTAAACACGCCTGTCTTAAAATTGTTATCCATGGCTGTATTTTCGCTTTGAGGGAGAAACATAAATTGCACCTGTTTGAGAGCAAAGTACTGTCACGTGTCACAGTGACTTAAGACGTGCGTTTGGATTGGTGAATCGGTTTATTGGATCTTCAGTAGTCGCAGCTACAGTTCTTATATTCTCAAGATTATTGTAACTATAGCGTATGTAGCATCTCACAGTAAGTCTTCTAATTCTTCGTCTGGCCACACTGTCTTCCCTTGGAACTTTGGAACTCAAGTGAAGTCAATTTCGATTCCCGTATTTTCTCATACCTCTCGGAACGGACCACGCACAGAAAACACAGCCCCATTGTTGTATGGCGCAGACTACATTGAAAATAAGTCACGTGATATCTATCTTACCAGTCCATTGGCGCTCTGTTGCTTAGCAACGGCATATAAGTATTCGTCCTATTGTTTCGTGCGCCTATCTCGGGGTGTTTATCGAGCCGTTGCCTGGCAATGCGTTGGCATGTCACAGTATTAAGAAAAATACTTGGATGTAAGGAGAGCGAAGTAAATGCGTCATTAAGCAACTTTGCCTTTTATGCAGGTACCTTGTTAGTGTTACGATAGTGAAATCTTGGAGGCTACGGTGAACTGGGTAAAGGAAAGAAAACATACGGGAGTTCAGTGGAGAAATCTCTTGCTTAACGCTCACTTGGAGATGGGCGGAAACAGCTGAGGGCTACGTCCAGTGGCGAGCCCTGGTATTACGATGTCAAATCTTCAAGTTCTGCTGCTGCATTGATGAACCTCAACGGAGTATCAGTGATAGAAATTAAGTCAGATAACATCTGAGAATGATTTAACATTTGGGGGGGGTTTAGTTATTAGCTATGAAACTATCCACGGATACTCCTTACACAGTAGTTTACATTTGAAACACTCTGTACGGTAAGTATGTCGTCGATTGTTCGCAGTCTACTGGTTTTCATAATCTTACAATATAAGTCTTTGTCAAAGTACATATGAAATAAATATTAATTTCTCTAACTGGTAAAAAAAAGGTAAATATAACCCCGTAAGAGGCTGTGGAGTCTCATAGGGTTGTGCGACGTCGAGGCTCCAACATTCTCTAGAATATCGGCTCACAGATGGCGGTAAGGTTGTCAGCCTTAAGTGCCGGCCGCCCTTTACCTCCCAGGAAGATTCCTGGTATTCATTTCTGTTAGAGGCTGAGTCGACCCGAGGGCCATAGTGCGGCTGGAAGGATTAGGTCAAATGAAAAAAAAAATCACCTCATCTGGGCTCGAACCCGCGACCTTCTGGCTTGTAGCATAGTGCCTCAACCAACTACGCTACCGCGTGCCCCTTTTTCTAACTGGTGTATGTTTCACATGATTCAGATTCAAAGATGTAGGATTCGAGGTGCTTACAGCGGTGTTTATAAAGAGTTACTTCTTCTGGGATATAACGCACGAAATCAGCTTGAAGCTCTCTGCTTGATTTCTGCTTCATACTGATTTCTTTGTTGGCTTATTCGTCTACCCTGAAGATGGGGCGACGTATTTCTCTGATGTGTCGGTTTGCTTTCAACGAACTACACAGCCATATATCCCAGAAGATCGAAATCTTCAAATTCAAGATATTTCCAGACTTCAGTAAAGCAGTTAACTGTATAGCCGCTCTCACTTCTACTGCCTGATCTTGTCGCTGTTTGTTTTCTCAGAGTTCAGGATTATGGGGCATGTGGATTAGTTAGTAGTCCTAGCTTAACTCTGACAGATATGAGATTTTGTGTTTCAGGGGATGTACGGGATGGCTTGGCAACAGTGGAAAGTTTTTTAGACCACAGGCTACGACAGTGTAAAGAGGGAAGTGTCTGGGGATCGTATCCAGCTTGTTCCAACAAGTGCGCCACAAAATTAAACACTGCAAATTTCGAACTGATTGAACTACACACAAGATACGCTCATTAATCTGTAATTACGAAACACATTACACTTGGTTATATATGCTAATTCGCGGATATACTGTTCCACTTTATTTTGCAGTTTTAAAGGATTTCACTATAAAATCTTAAATTCTCAGGACTGCATGTGAGAGAGGACTCAGAGGTTGCTTTAAATTTTGGAAGGGTTTAGTCGTACAGCTTCTTTTACTTGTTCAGTTCACTTATCAATTTCCCACCTGAACACATTTCTTCAAGAAAAAACTAAATTTATCCATTACTGAACATCTGTCACTGCCTTCTTCCGAGCCCCTCACTCCTTAGTCACCCCTGTCACGTACTTCACTCTTTACTGTCCGTCTTCGGGCTCCCCTGGAAGATCGGCACACCGACCTTTCTAAGCTCAGGCCCTGCCTCCACGTTCTCGAGGGTGCACGTACACATTTCACTATTTGTGAAGAGAAGTCCTAGAGAGAGAAAAGTTTAGTTGAATACCCTAATTTCTTATACGTGCCGATAGTGATTAGGGCCCGGGATAGCGTAGTCGGTATAGCGATTGATTACGGGCTGGATGATCGAGGGGTCGGAGTTCGAGTCCCGGTAGAGTCAAGAATTTTCTCTTCTCCGTATCATCCAGACCGGCTCTGGGGCCCACCCATCCTCCTATGCAATGGGTACCAGGGGCTCTTTCCCAGGGGTTAAAGTGGCCGGGTCGTGAATCTGATCACACCTCCAGCTAGTGCCGAGGTCAAGAAAATGTGAATCTATACATNATTAAAGTGGCCGGGGCGTGAATCTATACATCAACTCTGCCTTACGCCTTCATGGCGTAGTGCTTAAATACTTAAAGCACAGTGATAACTTTACCTTTTACCTCAACTGTACCTTATCTCAGCAACTTAAGAAAGTGAACATAAATCTGTGTCCCTCCGCTAAGAAACTTGGCGGCAAACATGTGGCAGTCAAGTTACTAGTAATTGTGAGAACATTGGTCTCCTTGTGAAATATTTTACGAAGTAGGCACTTCACACTATTTTATGCAATACGTAATCTGAACACAGTAATTGTAAGGGGGTTCTGTTGCTTTCACGTTGCCCAACAAGCAAAGTGTAAAATTAATTAAAAACATATACTTTTTCTCACGTGGGTATCACATGTTACGCAGCCGATAATAGAGATGTGACCGAGGTCAGGGCACAAGCCAGTGCGCCGTTCCCACGACTGGAATGCTCCTCATATTCTGCAGACATTTTGCAATGTGTATATATAGGTATGCTGAGTACAAGCTAACGCATTAAATTTACTTACAGCGAACGAAAATACTGCGCGTTTCTTATTTGCTAGTTTTCCGGTAAATATCAACGTGAAAAACGTTTTTGCAATTTTTTGTTTTAAAGGGCGTAAGATTATGTGATATCCATTCTACTCCTCACCAAATTGTTTACTTCGCCTCTTATACTAAGTGAGACAGATTATAGCAACAGGTCCTGTGTCTGTATAAACGGTTGCTTGAGGACAGTGAACGCCTGTGCATTGGCTACCTGAGTTTAGTGCAGCAACTGAGCGAAATCTTCCCCTACTTAGCAAGATATATATATATATATATATATATATATATACACACATACACACACACACACACCGGTCAAGGTAGCCGAGCGGTCTAAGGCATGTACTGTCTTCGCTCGCTTGGAAACCGGGATCATGGGTTCGAATCCCACTCAGGGCATGGATGTTTAGTTTGTGTGTGTGCGTTTTTCTGTGTTTGTGTACAGGTAGAGACCTTGTGACGAGCTGATCACCCGCCCAAGGTGTCCTACCTAATGTGTAATATCTAGAAAAACCGAATTGAACGGAGAAGTTCATGGAGGTAGGCCTAGGTCCACTGGGGCTGTAGTGCCAAGGAAAAAAAGAATATATAGTAAATTAATCGTAAGGAGTATTCGATCAAAATTTCTGAGTGAATCATTTGGGATTTTGTTACATTCCCAATACTGAGCCTGCGTAATTCGTTTGCAGTTTTAAGCTTGTATGTTTTACTTCAGTTTCACCTAATAACTTTTTGAACCGACTGTACTGAAAGGACCTTGTATGAATCCAGTTTGTGACTATTTCAAACAACATCCGTTCTTTGCAGAACGAAGCATGTTGGTAATACAGTGGTGCTTGAAAACTCCTGGATAACTTGGGTCCTTTCTGTTTAAATTTACATATCGTGGCTGAGGTAGAGCAGTTTGCTGTTGACATAGGAGAGCAATATTTCCAAATCAGCTGGTGTTCTTGCAAATCGTACCTATTATTATCATCATCATCACGTAAAAGATTCTGCCTGATTTGTATATTCATATGACTTATATCATCCGGTTTTCAATTTTTGGACTTCGCAGCAATAATTATTTACAGATCAAGTTCGTTAGCTTTGCACCCAACCCCCATCTTTGGGTCCAGGTTTCTGTATTTATGCTCCCCAGAGTCATGGTGGCTCAGTTACACCTCTTTTTCTTCATCATCTACGGTTCGCAGGGCTACGGTGGAAGTATCCAAACCTCCGCAAGGAACCATATCGTACCAATAAAATGTATTGTGTACAATATTAATAATATATTATTGTATGTAGGAACTATGCTACCGTCATCACAACAAATATTTTAGTATTACAGTTGGATCCGTATTTACTGCGAGCTGTTTCGGTCATGCATGACCATCATCAGGCAGGAATACGTATAGTTATTGAAATACCGCTACGGATCCTTATTGGTGCGCGTCGTATTATATATTAACATAAATCTTTGCCTCAGATTTAGTTTATAGTTAAAATAGAAAACACATGATTAAGAATAATCGGTTGTCGGTAGCAGAGTTCCTACATATATATTGTCTGAGACACACAACAGGATGCAACCAATCAAAATAACATTAATAATACCTATATATAAATACGTTCACTACTGGTAACGTCTACGAACTTCTTTAGCAGCATCATGTCCACGAACTAATCATTTTGACGTGCATGGTAAGTTGCAATGTAGTCGGACTGACCCGCATAACTGTACTGTCAAAGAAGTTGCCGCTATAGCACGGCGCGGTGTGGCACCTTGCTCGGTGACCAGCCAACTGGCTAGACACTTGGGAGACCTTAATGAGGTTTGAATATCTCTGTCTCTCTATGGCTCTGCAGTCCTTTTGTTGGACCTCGGCCGTTTTTTTCAGTATCTTTATCCTATACACAGTCGGTAGGACTCCTTGGACGGTGGATCAGCAAGTCGCAAGGCCGCTACTCACACAGAGAACAACACAAATGCACGATCCAATTGTTCAGTTCCTGTCTTAGACTGCGCGGCAACTGTGATCGGCGAGGACAGAAGCACATAACATGAACTTGCTGACGATAGATTTTTATCTTCTTTATATTATTACAATTTATAGGGGATATAGGGCATTCATTTTTGGTGTCACATGTCAAGAAATGCGTGCTATGAGTTAAGGACGAATTTTAAAAAGGAAAAGTATAGCTGTTCAGTTTTCCAGCTTCGTTGCTGATGTTCACGCAAATAAGACGAGGTGTCTTTTTATTTTTTGCTTTATTTTTGCATTCTGTAGTGCTATAAAATCGATTTGAGAAGAACACTATAATTTATATTTTTACATTTAATATAAGAATTTATTTAAATAATTTTCTTGGGGAGTAAAGCGCGGCCGGCGCGTAAGGCTGACAACCTTACCGCCATCTTGTAGCCGATTGTCTAGATAATGTGAGGCCCTCAATGTCTCACAACCTGTTACAGGGACAGCTTTACTTTACATTATACAGGAATTTATTGCGACATCTTTCATTGTAAAAATGGTCCACTTGGTACGGGAATTCGGTAATAATATATTTTATTTATTTATTTAGTACCCCCTTGATGAAGATCTGTGCGACCGAAACTTGTAATGGCTGAATGAAACAGCACAGTTAATTACGATTAAAATATTAGTATTTTATTAATTATGATCGATTTTATTAAAATTTAATTAACTACGTTGTTGTTTCGGCGGCTGCCGTACCTCGACAGTAGAGGGTAAGGTCTGTGACGTCAGTAGAAGCACCCCGTTGAATATTATCACAAGTTTATCGCTGCATGATTAATAATAACGGGGTTTGAATTGAATGATTGAGTTTATTTAACACCTCCTACAATCTCTCTTAATCACAATAACTCGCAATACATTTTCAGCTCAGTTCTGATTTGATCTGATCTCTCGCTCGGTTTTGCTCCGAACTACGATTGCCTTCTGTCTTCTACTGTGACTGACCGACTTGGTTCTTATCTGTACGGCAGCTTATTTAGGGTAACGGTATCCAAGCTAATGTTTGTTGAATGTTCATCTACGCGGAAACGTTTCCCGTACCGAGTTTGTTTCCAAGAATCTACATCTTTCATTTTCATATCCCAGGAAACGTGTTCCATAGCAATGGGTATACGGGTCACAATATTAAAACAAACTCCGTGGTTTTTAGTCCGCAAAACGAACTATACCGACCGAGCGACCGCCGCTTGTCGGCGAAGTTAGTTCGAACTCTAGCGCGTGGTGGGCGCAACGAATCCCCACGGCCGTTAATTTCGGTTTTCTAGACCGGAGCCTCTTGTTTTCCATTCAAGTAGCTCCTCAATTATCCTCATGAGGCTGAGTGGATCCCGTTCCAGACCCACTACTCCTCAGAAAATCTTGTAGCTCCGGGAATTGAACCCGGATCTCTGGATCTGTAGGCCGGAACTCTGACCACAGAGGAGGTCGGAGACAATATTAATGGCTACAAAAATTAATGATGACAGATGGGAGATATGAGACGATGTCTGCAGTTTAAGAGTTCTCATATCTTCGCTATTTACTGTTCAGACGAACTAGAATGAAGGTGTAGTCTCGACCTCAATATTGGAAACGTTTTCGCTACAGAGATGAACCTCCATAGAAGCTTCGATTAGCCTTTATTACGGCCGAATATTTTCGAAGGTCGTCGTGTTTACTTGCAGACAAGTAATTACGTTAAGGCGGAATTCGCTGAAGGACGGTAGGTTATGCTCCGACGAGACACACACACCGTATATAGGTCTGAATGCCTGTTAACTGAAGAACGCAGTCTTCCTCCGGATTCTCTTAAAATTAAACTTTAATTTATTGAGATATGTCAACTATGTTTAATAACATCCTTTCTAATGCCTGAATTACTTGTATATCAGATTACTCTTGTACGTGCATGTTTAATTAATTTTATGAATAATGCACGCAGTAACAGTGCACTTCAGCCTTGTAATTGGCTCATGTCAGGACATTCACTGCAAGAAACAGACGCAGGAATAGTTCGTGCTTATTAAATTCGGGTTGTAAAAACTGGCGAATTTCACATCAGACATATTTTAAATTATTTACGGAGTAGCGCAGCATGATGGCAAATTATATTTCATGCTTTCATGCTCGTCTGTACAAAGTAGAGATGTTGATACTTATTGGCTATTCAGAGCATTTATACGAGGAACTTGGACAATGCGTATCATAATCTCCAGTAATTACTCTTGTGTAAGGAAGTCCATCATGTTATGCTGATAGGCGCTTAGTTGATCAAGAAATTCCTTCTTTATTATGGAACCCCAAAGATTCTTTACTGTGTTCATAAGAATCTTCCCCAGGAAGTTATGCTGAGCCAGTAGAATATAGCCAACGCACTATTTCTTCGACATGTATTTACGTAATATCCTCCCATCTACGCCTAAGTCATGAAAGTGGCCTTTTTCTTCAGATTTTCCAAGCAATATTTTGTAAACTTGTCTCATCTCCCTCTTGCGTGCTACTTATACGGCCAGGCTTTTCATTTCATATTGTCTTACTGTTAATATTTAGTGAAGAATACGGATCATAAAGCTTCACTGTTTGCACGGAATCAACGTGTTGTATTTTTTGGCTTCCCCGTGAGCATGTTACATCATATATTCATGGATTAGCCCATACTTTGTCTGTTCCGTCCTCTTGAAGAATATTTTGGCCTCTCCATTTTAACAGTGGGCAACTTATTTATCGTCTTCCTCTAAATTGTATGTTAAAATTGTCTTCGGAATTAGTGTATTTTCCATTCGTAGAACGTGATATGTCCACTGTGATCAGGATTTTAGAATTGTACTATTTACTTTAAAAATGTTCAGTTTTTACCTAATTTTAGTGTTTCTTATTTGGTCCTTCCGTATGTGTCCTCTGTGGTCTAGTGGTCAGTGTTCCTGGCTACAGATCCGGGTTCGATTTCCGGCGCTACCAGAATTTTTCGGAGAAGTAGTGGGTCTGGAACGGGGTCCACTTAGCCTCGTGATGATAATTGAGGAGCTATTTCAAGGAAATAGCGGCTCCGGTCTAGAAAACCGAAATTAACGGCCGTGGGGATTCGTTGCGCTGACCACGCGACACCCACTATCCGCAAAAGTTGGCACTAAACTTCGCCGACAAGCAGCGGTCGCTCGGTCGGTGTAGTTCGCTTGCGGACTAAAATCACGGAGTATGTAGTCTGCCACACCCCTAAAAATGTTCCATTTTTACAGTGTCAGTTTTTGCTTCCTGTTTTATAGTCAAAATTTCGGATCCATATTTAAGTACAGATACCGCAAAATCTTTATAACATTTTATCTATGTATATTTTCTTCTTATTCAGTGTTCTTATTGTGCTGCATGTCTGGTTAAATCTATTCATTTTTATATATAAATCTCTGCTTCTTACTGTAATTTTATATCCTAAGTAATTAGAACTGTTAACTTATTCAGTTATGTGAATGTGTTACAATAGGTCTAAATTTTAACACGATGAAACATTTGCTTTTTTAAATTAATTTCTATTATGTCCATATATGAGTGATTATGCCCCAAGAACATGCCAAACACGGATCCATGCAGTTTTATGTCGAACATAATTAGTGGTGTTGATTTACTATCATCTACATAATCGTTAAACAGACAAAGCAGAATGTTCGAATGCTAATTTCATTGTCAGTCTCACGCAATAAAGAGTTGAAGCTCCATGTCGCAGAGTCCTCTTCAAGAACTGATGCAGACTCACTTGATCTACAAATTCCTGCTTATCCCTGGCGGGATCCAGACCAGAGTATCAGACGGCGTTCCTTTCAGATCTATTTAAATGTTATGATCCCATCTACGACTGCGTTTCCCAGGTTCTATGATTAAAATTACACACACACACACACATTTCTCATCTCCATGCGAGCTACATGTCATGTCCATCCCAAAATCCGAGATTTTATTTCCGTAGTAATATTCAACGAAGTTTCTAATTTTATAACTGGGAGACTTTGGCTTAGGTGAGAGTATAATATTTTAGTTGATCTACGAGAAAGAAGATCTGAAATCGTGGGCTGGATTCTGTTAGGTTAGGATAGGGACTAATTTCACGGTCGTGGGAACACTGCAATGAGATTTTGGTTTACATGTAAAACGGAATTTATTGGCGGGCCGAGTTGCTGCTAGCTTCAACAAACAAAACAAACTCCATGGTTTTAGTCCGCAAGCGAACTATACCGACCGAGCAACAGCCGCTTGTCGATGAAGTTGAATGCATGAATGTAACAGGGGTAGGCCTTCTCAGGCCTTGCACCGCGACCTACAGTGGTCTATTGTGTATAGTGACAACTTTAGCGGATAGAGGGTGTCGCGTGGTAAGCGCAGCGAATCCCCACGGCCGATTATCTGCGTTTTCTAGACGGGAGCCGCCATTTCCTTAAAATATCTCTTCAATTATCCTCACGAGGCTGAGTGGACCCATTTCCAGACCTACTAGGACTACAAGGTTCTGATATAGGAATTTTCTCCATGGATTATGTAGAAAACATCAGAAGTTATATACAAACAATTTCCTACAGTGCTTGACTTGCCATATACAAACATTATTTTGGGTGCAGTAAATTCTGTTGTTTGTATTTTAATACACCCTACATGTCTTACTAGAGATTTTTTCACTCCATTTTTATAGATTATTTATCATTCTTATGATTGCCGTAGTAAATCTTTGGATTTATTGCACATTTTTCTATGTGTTTCGTGTAGTTACATTTTGGACCTCCCACCTTTTAGTGTACTTTGTTTGTGAACTACCTGTACTGCAGGTACAAATCCTCCCAAAAGATTAGAACCTCACAAAACTCAGTGTTTTCCTTTTTAAACTGTATTCTAGCAACATTACACGAAGTTTTTCTCTTTATGTCTGAAATGAAAAAGAAACTTTGAGCCAGAAGTTCTTAAACAGGAGGACATTTTGGAACATTACGGCTTGCTTCCTTTTTTTCCTCGTGTCATTCTAGTGTCTAACGACTTTCTTCTTCTCTTGTTCTTACTGTAGACCTGAATTTGTGCCATGTTGTCTCGTTCCTTTGTTTCGTAAGACACAAAAGGAAATTTTACTTGGATGATGATGTCTTTTGTCGAGGCAACACACAACATGTTGACTGAAGTTAAAGGAAACATGGCAGGAACGCACTTAGTGCATGCATTGTGGGGCAGTGAATCAGGAAGTTAAGAAAGTTCATTTGTTGTTACATGGAAGAATTGCCCTTAATCTGCAGGATTACTTTTTTTAATGAATCGGTATTCGTTGCCTACACAAAGAGTTCGGAATGGATGTATATTAGGCTTAACAAGAAGTTCACGGAAGAACTTTCCTTCAAATGTTCCATTGCGCAAGTTGAATTTATTAAGAATTATAATTTAACACACAGAATTACTGGGTTTTTGTTCTTTTTCCATCGTCCGGTATTCAAGAAAATAGAGAACACGACGTTTCGGAAACTGGATCTGTTTCCGTCCTCAGGTTACGAAGGGAAGACACCTACTCAGTTTGGTCCCTTAGAAAGGGCTAACCTCGACTGATGTCCAGTGATTGAGATTAGTTCTTTCTAAGGGGCCCATCACCTGAAGACGGAAATAGATCCAGTTTCCGAAACGTTATGTTTTCTAGTTTTTAGAATACTGGACGATAGAATAAGTCCAAAAACCCAGTAATTCTATGTGTTATACACCATCGTCAGAACCCTTTAGAATATACTAATAAATTAACAGTTATACTACTTAGAGTTTGTTTTTGTGTATTATTTCCAATTGTGCCCATTTCAGCTACGTAAAATGTCAGATGTAAACTCAGAGTTTCAACCCTTTCCATGTTTGTAATTGTTGCTTTATATTTAGGGTTTCGTGCAGAATTTTTAGGTATTATTTTGATTCATCTCCTTCAAAGTTTCATTTGTCTAGCTCCCGTGGTTCCTCAGTTAATTGACATCAAACAGAAAGCTAAATACAGATTTCTCGATACCGCCATGTTGTTTCACATTGTAAAAGAACAATGGTTCGTAGGTATCGTATATGTATTCCTCAGCTTGTGACTTCAGTCAAGCTGCAGAATTCATGAATCTAGGAAAACTGTAAAGTTCCTAAAGCCAGGAATATTGTGGTGAGACGACTGACTGAATAACTAGCAGCTACAGTAAAAGAAAACGGCGCTGTAAATATATCCCTCGAAATCCTGTGTTTCAAAGAGGTTCGTCAATTATCCTCAGACCACAAAGCAAATATACGTTTTACATAATTAGCTCGTTATAATCAAATTTCCACAAAACTGACGGCGAGACTTTTTTGTGTAATTTAAATTATACATAAGGACATTCCTTCTTTACTTCATGCTATAGGTAAACCAGCCTGTTCCCACTTTCATAGCCTGCTATTTCATCTTTTCCAGTGTCCTCAGTGGTCTTGGCCCATTTCATTAGACAGGAATTCAGGGCCTTATCATTAGAGTGATAAAATGAGGGGGGGGGATGTAATGGGCGGGACATGCAGAATTTGTGGGAGACACGAGAAATGCTAGATAAGAGGATAATACTAAAATCGATCTTAAAGAATTAGGGTGCAGACTGAATTCAAGTAGTTCTCATAATGTTTTGTCGGCACTTCCATAAAAGTTGGGGGATTTCATGACTAGCTGAGCGACTCTCAGTTTCTCAAGAACACTCCATTCCGCGGCATTAGTCATTGTAATATTAAGATTATTGTTTTCTCTGACGTGTGGCCCCTTAATTTGGTAATAAATACCATCGTTTTGGAAGAACCTGTTACCTCCATCCTCAGAATCCATATTTAGGTCTTGTACATTGAAAGTAGATGCAGAACATCCCTCCGAAGCGTTTGTACATATTTACCCCACTGGATGGGGTCTCATCTGAGATCCGTAATCATTATACTTCCCTCAATGAGAACCTCAAATCGCGATGTTTTCTTGTTCTCACCACAGACTGTAGCATGGCCGCAGTTTCTTCTCGAAGACTGGAATGATGTACAGACAGTGTACAGAGCAGTACACAATCGTGTATATCCGTGTTAATTTCTGAATTTATTTATTTTAGCTTTTCTTCTTCACCGCTGGAACCATGACCTGTAACTGTAAATTGTCAGTAAAATGGACTGACTGCTTCATGATTTAGGACTCTTGTTAAACGGCAGGCAGGCAGTCCATACGATGTAAGACTGTTAATATGGCTGCCATTTGGACCAGTGGTGCTCTCTGTAAATATTATAATATAACTAAGGATCCAAGAACTTCTAAATTATGAATTAGTTCGTGTAATTTCGTTAATTATACAGTTAGCTTCCCGACACATGGAGAATCTACCGTTGCATGTTCACTCGAATTGTAGTAGTTCGTGGACAGTCTACTCGTATATCTGACAGCGCTGCTCTAGAGCAGTGGTTCTCAACTTTTTTTTTTCATTCACTTCTGTGACCCCATCCCTCATATTGTTAAATTGTAATAAATGTTATATTTATAATAAATATGTACTTTATCAACATGAATATCTATATGAAATTGTATCTATACATTTGAATATAAACCAAGCAAACTGGTCCGCAGGAATAAACACTTTTTTTGCAGTTTGCATTATTAACATTTATAACTGCCCTATTTTTAATGTTTGAAGGGTATGGAAAATTTTAGAAGTCAGTATTCATAAAAAATAATTTGGAAGCCATTCTACTTAAAATAAATACAAAACTGCTGTAATCAATTCACAAAATGTTTCTTTTGTAGAGGTAGTGTATTCAGATTCTATTGAAAGCTAATAATTTATTTGTAATTAAAGTTCAAGTTATTATGACATGTAACTTAGTGTCGGGGTCAAGAAAATGTGGATCTATACATCCACTCCTCTATACGTTTTCATGGCATAGTGCTTAATTACTTAAGCACAGGGACAACTTTTAATATCTTACACGATATTCTGATCATGTCGTGGAGACTCTAGGTTGGATAGCAGTTCAGAGATTTAACCTGAACCATCTAGAAATGATTTTGCTGGATTTGAGGTTCTGACAGCAGTGACTATAAAAGTTCCACCCTCTGGGTTACATAAGTGAGTTCTCTATACAGAGAAACGATAGTAAATAACAGATGTGATTAGAGCGAATCTTTGGTCATATAATAGCCGTTGTTTCACTTACAGAAGTGGTATATAGTGTCAAATGAGACAAGATTATTATGAATGGTTGGTTGGTAAGGATTTTGAAGGAACCGGCCGTGGCCTGTTTTAATTAATACATTATCGTTTGTATGAAGATGGAGGAAAATTTACATGATAGCCAGTAACCCTACCGATATTCGAAATAAGTACCTCCAGAATAGGAATCTATAATTTTTCAGCTACATGAACCTGCTTTATTTAAATATTTTGGTTATATCTTGTGTAGTATTAACAGGCCTCTGGAAATTGATCTGAAAACACTGTCCTCGTATGTACCCATTTCTCATATGCCCATAGACTTGTGTTAATATATCAGTATTTAGCTTCAGACACACCACATAAATTACTATAGGGCGATATAGAAATTTTGTCACAAAATATGTGAATGGATTCCAAGCTTCTTTTTATTTTGATAGAAAAAAGTGAGCATATAACACGTTGTACCGAATGTTCTTTTTTCTGTATGAAACGTTCATGTAATGTCGGATTTCTGAATGGATGACGTTGACGGAGATAAAATTCGTATTAAAAACAATAATGAAATGGGTTAGCTGCGCATTTGATAGGTCAGGTAATGGAAGGTGGCTCATGTCTCTACTGAGAACAAGCCTTCTCGTGGGTGAGAGTGAGAGGCCTTGTCGCTCGTCAAATTTATTAGCCTCCTCCCTTCCCCCATTGTAACTTTGCTTCGGTAGCTTTGTTCACTCTTTTTTTAGTGCATCGCTATGGCAACCGTGAAAAATTGAAACGATTGCGATTGTGTTTTTTATGTGGTTTCTGTTCTTTTTATTCTCGTACAACACTATATTCTTTTGTTTCGAAAGGATCACTAGACTAGATAAAGCAATATAAAAGTAATCATTGTGGAGGAATACATTTGTGTTTGTCGTGGAGCCATAGGTTCAGCGTCTTCTTGGCGCCGTACTGGCGAAAGGGAGCCCCTTCGCTTGCATTCCACCGTCTGTAGCATGTCATTTATTATTTTTTGAGAAGAGACCAACTGTTTGCTTATAGTCTCCACACAGTGCTTATGGCAACAACTACATATAGCTCATAATGCTTTGTGGATGCGTTACATTAATCACAGCGAGATGGGAGGGCTGTGGATCAAGGTACACCCCGGCAGTAGAACCGCTTGTGTTGCAAGACCGAAAATCAGACACAGCAGCGAGTGGGTTTTACTTACAATACTCGTATAGTAAGATAACCGATCACAGTGGTCACGCCGTCTAAGGCTTGAACGGTCTTCGCTCGCTCGAACGCTGGGATTGTGGGTTTGAATCCCACTCAAGTCATGAATGTCTGTATTTATTCTGTGTTTGTGTTGTCCTGTAAGTAGCGGCCTTGTGACTGGCTGATCCCCCGTCCACGGAGGTTTACTGACTGTGTTAGGATTAAAAAACTGAAGTGAAACAAAAGGTGTCACGAATGCCCTATGCTTCAAATTGGGAACAATAGGAAAGAGAGAGAGAGATAGTAAGATAGCACAGATTGTCACGTTGGTGAGTGCTGGGTAAAACATGTAGCACTCATGCAGGAGGTGAGGAACGCGTACCCAGTCTTGGTCTGAAAACTTAAAAAGAATCTATTATGACACCTAGGCATAGGTGGGAGAATAATATTAAAGTGGAAAAAATTACGGCAGCTCCGTAATCATTAAGATTACATTTTCCAGACAGTTAAATTTTGTGTCTGGTGTTGTCATGAGCGATCTATTTTTTTCGGATACAATAATTTGTCGCGAACGGAAACAGTTGTAATGGGATGAGTATGGTATCTAGTTAGAATTGTTTTTATTGGCAGGTTCTCATTCCCGACAGGCACTTCATTATTTCCAATACAAGTTATGTTTTGTATAATGTACGTAAGTCATAAAATTTTCTTTAGCAGTACTGTCTATTCACTTAGTTGTACACTTCAGTAAGGACTGTACGATCAGATTATTTCTTCGATTTTATATTTTATGTCTTTTTTATACAGCTCTCTCATTCTACTCGTATTGTTTTCCTCTTCTTACCAGAAAGAATTTCGTTCTAGGCCGTCAGGGCTGCTCTTTGCTTTTCTACCAATTTCCTTCTATACAACCTGGCGTGTTCTGGGAAATTCGCAATGATCTTTCCTTTCTTCCATACAGAATTCCTTGAGCTGAACATTAATGATAATAAAACGCTCGAAAATTTTAATGATCCAAAATGATGTGGTTAAGCTGTCTATGGGATCAAGGTGGTACGTATAACGAAGACAATGAATGCCCCCAAAAATACCACTATTAATTGTCTCCATTATTGGTGCATTATAGCCACTGTTCGATAACTGGTGTAGCAGAACCCGAACACCGAGCTTAGCTTTAGCACCGAAGGTCGTTACCTGTTGACAAGAGCCCGCCACTGGACCCTATTTTCAGGCATACGAGTTCAGATCACGTCCTCACACTCTAGGACAAATTGGGTTATTATTGTAACGGTTTTAATCAATGCCTTCTCAGGTAACAGCTCTATAAACACGGTCCGACATGCAACAATATAGGAGGCTGTGTTTTCCATGTTCGCGGTGACGACACGCAGCGGTGGGTGGTGGTCACGTGATATGTGTTTCCTGTTATGCGTGTCCGTTCCTCGGCTATATAAGTGACAGAATTCGTTCGGTTCAAGGACGAGTCAGTTCTTGGTAGGAGATAACCACGGGAAGTCCATAGTTGAAGAAGAGTACAGGAAGTCAGCCTGCGAAGATTTAACGTGTGATTTGAAGACTTGATGTGTGCTGTGATACAGTGATATTGGGAGTGTGTGGTTTAGGGAGACTTTTATAGTGTGTTATCCTGTGTTATCCGTGAGAACTAGTGCAGATAGACTGAGAAGATGTGGTTGTAAATTGTATAAATCCGCAATAGTGTTATAATTATTTGTAGTTACGACTTGTAAGTATCCAATAAATCCAAGTACCAATCAAAACCCGCGTCTTAGTCACCCATACACGTGACAATATCTTCCTATCTACGCTTATGACCCTCGAATGGTCTCTTCCTTTCCGGATTACCAACTAAAATTTTGTATTAATTTCTCGGCTACCCCATGCGTGCTACATGCCTTATATCTCTCTTTATCCGCGAGTTTATCACTCTAATAATAGGCTTTGAAGTGCTGAATTTAATCTCTATATACTTTTCCCATCTGTCTCATATTTCCTTTCCAACAGGTTCAGATGTTAACCTTAGCACCTTTTATCAAACATTCTTATCTCACGGCAGCTAAAGTCGATAAAATATTCTGAAACTATCAGTCATGTCAGTTGGTTAAAAATTACTGACGTTCCAGGGACCATACCTGTCCCCATCATCAGGATCTCGTCCCTGAAACGTCGATAATTTTTAACCAACTCACGAGAGGATTTTTATCAGTTCTCAATCTATGTTGTTTCTTAAGGCAAGAGAGAAATTTACATCATAAAACAGCATGTAAAATTATAGTATTTATGCCTTCATATTTATGTCTTACCACAACTGTACAAACTCATTGTTTTCCGATGTCGAATATAATAATACATTTTTTCATTTCGGCAAAAAAATAAAAGAATTTGGGGATAATTTCTCTATTTGTCATACAAGTAACCCAATACACTCTCTTGATTTATATTGCAGAGATAATTTTGTTTAGAAGACGCAATTGAAAACACCGAAATTCCGAATTTATATACAAATTGTGAACTGTGCATTTTTGTCCTGTTTTTGGATACGGGAAGAGAAACGAAATTACTGAATTCTTGAAATGGAATCAGAAGAGAAGCGGACAGGCAATCAGTGTCTGTGAAGATGAGGAGCTGGAGAGAGGAGGTATATGCATGTTCTCCGCGAGTCATAACTATTTTAAGCCCACATTTACAAAAAGAAAGTCGAAAGCGAATATGTTTTTGCGTCGGGAAGACAAAATAACACGTTACATTGTGTCTTCAAATCATATTTTGTTGTATCGCTCCACATGCCAGAGAAACCGAATTTTCTCCAAGCTTAGTTACGAGATCTGTATTTGTCTCCGTTCACAATTCCTTTTCTGCAGGGCCTAAATACCAGTTTTACGCCGTTATTTTCTTTAAATAAACTGTACTGAAAAATGAACTTGCTTGTTTGTTATGTCGCGCATCTTTTTAAATCCTACCTAATGCTTTTTCTTCTTTTACTTAAAGGCCTATGTGAAATTTTACATGTCCTTTGAGCCCGTCGGCAGGTTGTTACAAGTTAGTTGTACGGCGCTTCTGTTGTACGAGCATTGTCATGTGTAATTTTCATTCTGCTTTAAGACTCACGTTACTGTATTGTCTGCAAAAATTTCCGACATATCTCGGGAAGTATGGAGCTGAAAGGAACATTATTTAAATATACGTTATAGGAACATACGAGGAGCCGGGATAGCGTAATCAGTATAGCGACTGGCTACGGGCTGGATGACCGAGGGGGCGGGGTTCGAGTCCCGGTAGAGTCACGAAGTTTCTCTCCACGTTTTCCAGACCGGCTCTGGGGTCCACCCAACCGCCTATCCAATGGGTACTGGGGGCTCTTTCCCCAAGGGTAATGTGGCCTGGGAGTGAAGCTGACCACTCTCCTCCAAGTGCCGAGGTCAAGAAAATGTGGGTCTACCTATACATCCACACTCTCATACGCATTCATGGCGTAGTGCTTAATTAGTTAAGCAGGGACAAATTTACAGGAATCTATGAGAGACATGTGGTAAGACTTACAAGGTTTGAGATTTTCGCAGTGATGGTTATTAAGAGTTTTGTCTTCCGTTGATAGTCAGCCGACGTTTCGGAGGAACATTTCGCTTCCGCCTTCAGGGTAGCAGAGTAAGCCGAGCAAGAAAGCAGCAAGATACATGCAGAAGGCAGAGCTCTCCTGCTGCTTGTGTTACTCTGCTACCCTGAATAGGAAGGGGGCGTTCCTCTCCAGTATCAGTTGATTTTTACCAGACTACACGGCGTTACCGTCCAGAAGATAGAACTCTTAAAGATGAGTCTTATGCAACATTTACATAAAACTCACTGCTTTTGAGAGAATGGCTAGGATAATGACAATATTTAGTAAATGTGGACCATCAAAAATGTCATTTCATTTATCTGCCCATCTTTCTGCTGTCGGCTCACATAAGCAGCAAACTCTGGTCATACGTAAACGAAACACGTTTTTAATGCTACACTCACGTGTGTTTTTGCTCCCCCTTGTTTAAATCACTGCACCTATGAAGCATCCGTGTCTGAATTGAAAGCTGCATAGCTGCTTATTGTTCTTGGAAAATCCAAATAAGCCTGTGAAATGAGAAGAGAGTAGGCCCTCCAATAATATGATGTCAGTCCTTTACCATATCCAGTATCGCACAGAAAGTCTGTGGCACTCATAAAAGTTAGGAGGAAAAAAGTTTTAAGTTTGTAGTCAACCCAGAGGTCGGATTTGAGGCTTTCACGGCGGTGACTATGAAGAAAGCAGTCTGCTTGACCGTGTCTCACGGTGTTGTCGCTTGCAGATTTACCTATACTTCTTCAACCCTGAAGATGGGGGCGATACGTTCCTCCGAAACGTCGGTTAACACCACATATACACGGTGCCAAATCCCAGAAGACTGCTTTCTTCAACCCAGAGGTCCTTCACTTATCCGTTTTTTTCTTCTCCTGCTGAATAAATTGATCGCTAATCGAAATGAAATGGCACAAATCTGCTTTATGTGCTACGTATTGTTATTCTCTTCTTAAATAAAACTGCATCCAATAGTGTCTTTAATTTGTGTCTCTGTTATTAATTCCATGGAGCAGACTTCATGAGAAGTTAATAGTCGCTTAGCTGGTCAATGCATTTCCCTGAGGGTTCATTACCATGTGTTCAGAAGAGCCCACTACTGGACCCTACCCATAGTCAGTTAAATGTGGTCCGAACCTCACATCGAGTGAGCCTCGGTAGCGCAGTCGGTATAGCGCCTGCTTACGTGCTAGACGATCGAGGGGTTCAAGTTCGAGTCCCGGTAATGTCAGAATTTTCTTCATATCTTGCAGACCGGCTCTGGGGCCTATCCAGCCTCCTATCTGATGGGTACCGGGTGCTCTTTCCCAGGGGTTAAAGCGGCAGGGCCGTGAAGCTGATCACTCACTTCCAGCTAGTGCCCAGATCAAGATAATATCGTTTTTACCTCACATACATCTGTAATGTCCATTTGATTATTATGTTATCATATACAACTAGTGGGGAGGGCACGCGGTAGCGTAGTATGTTGAGGCACTATGCTACAAGCCGGAAGGTCGCGGGTTCAAGCCCCGATGAGGTCATTAGATTTCTTTTTTAATTGGCTTAATCCTCCTAGCCGCACTATGGCCCTGGTGTCGACCCAGCCTCTAAGAGAAATGAGTACCAGGTATATTCTTGGAATGTTCTTGCGGGTAAATGGCGGCCGGCGCGTAGGGCTGACAACCTTGCCGCCATCTATAAGCCGATTGTCTAGAAAACGTGGGAGCCTCAACATCTCACAATCCTATGGGCCTCCACGGCGTGTTACAGGGATACCTTTACTTTTTTTACTTTTATAAGACATTTTATAAGGCATTTCGACCAAACGTTTGCGGGCATATGCGCACGTATACAGTCTGGTAACTGAAATGGGCGTCTCCTGTAATTAAATTTGAGATGCCACCATTCTGTGTTTCAGGATGAATCCCGGAATGTGGGGGGTAGCAGTGGGGCACTGAAAGTGGCCGAGAAGAAGAGATGGATCCATGACCCAAACAGTAAGTGATTTTTATACTTCATCAGGATATAGCAGTTATGGGGAGCTGGGATAGCTCAGTCATTATAGCGAATAAGCTACGGGCTGGACGACCGAGGAGTCTAGGTTTGATTCCTGGTAGTTGCAAGAGATTTTACCATTTTCCATAATGTCCAGACCGGCTGTGGGGCCCACCCAGCCTTGTATACCGACTGTTATTTCCCCTGTGGTAAAATGGCAAAGGTGTGAAGCTGATCACTCACCTCCATCTAGTGTCGAGGTTAAGAATGGACTTCACGGCATGGTAAGTTGTCCGTGTGCTTAACTAATTAAGCACTACACCATGAAGACGTATGGGGGAATCGATGTATAGATCCACGTTTTCTTGATGTCGGCACTAGTTGGAGGTGAGCGGTCAGCTTTACGCCCTGGCCGTTTTACCCCCTGGGAAATGGCTCCCGGTACCCATTGGCTAGGAGGTTGGGTGGACCTCAGAGCCGGTCTGGATGACGTGGAGAAAATTCTTGACCCTTCTTGGACTCGAACTTCGACCGGCATGGTACTTAATTTATTAAGCCCAGGGGAAACTTTACTTTTATAGTAGTTATGGAAGCATGCAAGCTACTTAGAGGGCCAGTTTGAAATATGAAATCCACCATAACCACTCGACTTGGATGAAGAAATGGATGTTGAAGTATAAGCAAACAAAACAAAAACAAAATGAAATAAGGACTGTAAAATATTTTCCTAAAGTCATGAACTTACGAATCAGGTATAAGGCCGCGCCATAGCTCAAGCGGTTAGTCGCTGGCTTCCCACCGCGGCGGCCCGGTTTCGATCCCGGGTCTGGTCAAGTGGGATTTGTGGTGGACAAAGTGGCGCTGGGGCAGGTTTTATCTCCGAGTACTTCGGTTTTCCCTGTCAATCTTCATTCCACCAATTGCTCCACAATCACCCTCACCTATCATCGGGGGCTGGTACAATAGGCCAGAAGTGGCCGCAGTACAAGGGACTTAGTCCCACCCAACTAGCAATAAAAAAAATACACATCAGGTAACATTTGGATTTCGTTATAGAGTTGAGAAAATCTCTGGAAACAGTTCCGTAAATGCTGGCCACTTGCTCGAAAACTGTACAGTTCCAGAAAGGACTTCGTTGATTGATTAACCCTCACTGTTATGAGCATGTTAAAGACATTTGAATCCGTGTATTAATTCTGTAGAATAATACTTTTGGAGGGAATCGTATTTACAAATAGTGACATGTGTAAATAGCGATAGCAGAGATCCGGTTATTTAATTTTCGGCCCAGTGTCTACGGAATAAGAACACAGAATTTTGACGTGAAATAAATGTACTTGTTCTGATACGTGTATCAACAGCCGAAATTAACCACATGAAACCAATTACTTTCCAGCATAATTAATTTAACACTTTAAAGACCGGTGAGTCAGTCGGTTAAATTACTGCTGGCCTGCGTCATCACACTTATTTCTGGCTTCAATCTCCTCGAGATCCATGACCAAGACTTTTATTTTCTTCTAGACATGTACGTGTTTCGAAACGGGGCCTCCTCTTCTTCGAAGGAGGGGTCGGTCTTTCTGTGTAGACCCTACGTCTGTTGCGCCGAAGTTTCCGCAGGAGTATATCCGCGCTGTCACGGCGTCTACGTCACTACGGACTCTGCATCCTTTGTCACTGCACTATACTAAGTAACATTTATGCAAGATATACAGAGGTT
>NW_019721523.1:2035038-2073926 GCF_002891405.2 Cryptotermes secundus
GACACAACAGACAAGTAACACACATTACACTAAGTGACAACACGTTCAAACAAAACACAATACACAAAACACAACAATAAGGACATCCTACCACAGTGAATACAAACCAAATACGATTAACAACTACAACAATTACAGAGAGATACAAACAACTGCAACAAATACAACAACAATTACAACAATTACGTGTATGTAGCCATACACGTAAGGAATTTTGAAAGACATGTGCAGTTCGCGGACTGTTGTGCACCTGTCAAGATTTCCAATCCAAATTCAATTTCTGCCGCACAAGAAACACATTACGTCTCCACTAAAAAAACAACCAGTTAATGGTGTTTAAGAAAACATTCGATTATCGTGAGACCGTACGAAACACACAAGCACAAGCTGTGAGCAGAATGCAGAGTTTTAGCAGTTGATAAACGGTAAAGGTAGACTTGTTCCTGTGCTTAACTAATGAAGCACTACGCCATGAAGGCGTATGGGGGAACGGATATATACATCGACATTTTCTTGACATCAGCACTAGTTGGAGGTGAGTGGTCAGCTTCAAGCCCCGGACGCTTTATCCCCGGTACCCATTTGGTAGGAGGTTGGGAGGACCCCAGAGCCGGTCTGGACGACGTGGAGAAAATTCTTGACCCTACCGGGAATCGATCTCCGACCCCTCGGTCGTCCTGCCTTAGCCAGTCGCTATACCGACTACGCTATCCCGGTTCTTTGAAGCGAAACCTATAGTAACCACTGGAACTCAAAGGGTTAAAGATCGTAATGTTTAAGAAATAATGAACTGATTACAATGGGTACCATTTTATATTGCAGCATGGTGTTTAGTGCGAGCTACATATGTGTACCAGTAGGCAGGCTTTGTGTACTTCTTTCCTAGTGTGCTGTCTACTGAATTGTAGTTTATAGTCGACATCTTCTTTCCTGCTAACTAACAGTGCAATTGATGCAGAGTTATTAAAACGCGTTATTAATTGGCACTAACTTCGCCGGCAAGAGGCCGTCGCTCGGTCGGTATAATTCGCTTGCAGACTAAAGCCACAGAGTTATTAATTGAAGAATAATGTTGAAGCAGTATAGTGTCCGGTTCTCTAGTAGTGAGGTACACGATTGCTGAGGAACTGAGAAACGCGTAGAAGTATTTTCCTCCAAATTCTCTTTAGTCTTTCGATTTGTAGGTCNAGTGTGCTGTCTACTGAATTGTAGTTTATAGTCGACATTTTCTTTCCTGCTAACTAACAGTGCAATTGATGCAGAGTTATTTAAAGGCGTTATTGATTGGCACTAACTTCGCCGGCAAGCGGCGGTCGCTCGGTCGGTATAATTCGCTTGCAGACTAAAGCCACGGAGTTATTAATTGAAGAATAATGTTGAAGCAGTATAGTGTCCGGTCCTCTAGTAGTGAGGTACACGAATGCTGAGGAACTGAGAAACGCGTGGAAGTATTTTCCTCCAAATTCTCTTTAGTCTTTCGATTTGTAGGTCTAAACTTTTATTTATTAAATGTCACTCCTATTTTTACACTTGTCGTTGATGGGTCGGAAACTGCGATTCAACTGCACGTATTTAACAAGAATGTTCTCTGTCAAGCAAAGCAAACGAGAGGCCATCGAATGCCCATTCTGANAAGAATAATGTTGAAGCAGTATAGTGTCCGGTCCTCTAGTAGTGAGGTACACGAATGCTGAGGAACTGAGAAACGCGTGGAAGTATTTTCCTCCAAATTCTCTTTAGTCTTTCGATTTGTAGGTCTAAACTTTTATTTCTTAAATGTCACTCCTATTTTTACACTTGTCGTTGATGGGTCGGAAACTGCGATTCAACTGCACGTATTTAACAAGAATGTTCTCTGTCAAGCAAAGCAAACGAGAGGCCATCGAATGCCCATTCTGAGCCATTCTGTCGGAGTTTGTGTGCTCAAGAATCACAATAGAATGCATAATGTAACATGTAGGACACTGTGATATTTATTTAAAACGTTAAATATTTCAATGTCTTTGTCAACACAATCTGATTGCATTTACCGTCTTGAAAAATGGTTCACTTGTAACCGGGTTTTCAAGTACCGCTCATCTTAAGCCAAGAATCAACTGTTACAGCTGTTATTTGCTCCCCTCTTGTTTTCATTACTTGCAAGGTCTGGACAGATTTGCTGTTGGTAGTGTATTGCGTGCACAACACAGACACAGAATAAATGCACACATTACAGACATTCATGCCTTGAGTATGATTCAAATCTACGGTTCCAGCATTCGAGCAACCGAAGGCAGTCCATGCCTTAGATCGCGCGGCCACTGTGATCGGCAGGAATTGAAATATATTTGTAATTAATAAGCTTGAAGATCACAGAGAAGTGTAAATTTGCAAAGATAGTGTATGGTACAATGTACGAGTAAAAACGTTTTGAGGAAAGTAAAGAAGCAGGAACACATGCATTGTGCATTGGGGCCATGGAAGAAAGAATGGAGTACAGTAGTTTCTTACAGCGTAGGCCTAAGTCAGTTTGTAGTTTCATTGTTTCTTTTACGCTGATATGTCAAGTGCATAGCATCGCACGTGAGGATGAGGACTATTGTGAACAATGAATTTTTTAAAGAAGTCAAGAGGTTCTTGGCTTGCGTTTAAGTAAGCACCTCAGCATTCGCCTGGACAGACTGAACGAAACCATGGATAAATCCATTTGAGATATTCGGTCGTGTTTCGAGAACCAAGCCGTGGATCTCAGGAATATGAAACAGAAGTACCTGAGCTACAGAGGAACAAGGGAAACCGTTCCTTATGTGACACTGAAGGATGTTGCCTGGTGCATGTACGTATAACATCCCTAACTCCACGAGCTAGAGTATTCCTTTTTTTCCTTTCTCTTTTTCTTTCTTTCTTGGCACTACAGCCCCAGTGGGCCTAGGCCTACCTCCATGAACTCCGTTCACTTCGGTTTTTCTAGATCTTACACATACGGTAGGACTCCTTGGGCGGGTGATCAGCTCGTCGCAAGGCCTCTACCTGTAGACAAACACAGAAAAACGCACACACACAAACTAAACATCCATGCCCTGAGTGGGATTNCTGCATGCTTTAGACCGCTCGGCTACCGTGACCGGCAGAGTATTCCTTTAGAAGCTAATACACAGCCGACAAAGAAATTCTGCGTTTTTTATGGAACAGGAAGGTTCGTTATCATGTTCACAAGAACCAGTCACTGAACCTCATTTTGAGCCAGCTAAATCTGTCCCCAACCCCCCACCCTCTTTACTTAAGATGCGTTCTAATGTTATGATCTCATCTGCACCATGAGCAGAGATATATAACTTGGTATAGCGACGGGATATGGACTGGACGGCCCAGGTTCCTTTCCTGGTAAGGGCAAGAGATTTCTTTTCTCTCCAGACCGGTTTTGGGACCACGAAGCCTGCTTCCAATTGGTATCGAGGGCTGTTTCCTCCAAGATAAAGTGGCCGGCGAGTGAAGCCGACCGCCCACCTCCATCTACTGCCGAGGTCAAGAATGGTGGAGCTATACCTCCATTCCTCCATACGTGTTCATGGCATTGCGCATAATTAAGCAGATAGACAAATTCACCTTTGTACCATTTCTTGAGCGCTCTTTTCGTTAGTTAAACAAGTGTCCTTTATACAAAATTTATTGTTGTACATAAACCATTGTTGCAGTACTGAAATCGCCATTTCCTTCCATTTTGATTTCCTTGGCCCACTTTAAGTTCAGTAAAAGCACGAATGTGTAAGTAAAGGAGAATGAGGAAGAACGAAAACCGTAGAAGCGAAAATTCCTGTGAATAAATTAGCGAAAGGAGTTAGTTGAGGATGGTAACATTTTAGAAGGAAGGAGATGAAAACAAAAGCGAACAAAAGCAGAATCAAGAAGCACTTGCCGTGTTCCATTTCTGTTTCTGTCTGCTTCGTCTGAAACGGAAATAAGATGAAGCTGAAAAGGCAAAAAGCGGTACTGAGATTAATAATTAAAGCACACGGTTACTCGCTTTGCCCCCCCCCCCTCGCTCTCTATCACGACACGCCTTCTGATGGTTACAGATTGAGAAAGTCGTGAGCAGTTGCTACAGTTTGTGGGAACTGTATCCCTATAGCACTGTTGCTGTATCGAGTTTTGTTCTACTGCCTAAAGTTGCTGTAAAGCAAAACAGGACTGGATTTAGTTACGCTCTGTATTCCCTGCTTTTGCAGTCACTGAAGAAAACATTCAGTTACATAGTGTCGATGAAAGCAGTACGTCCAGAATTACACGTTTTTATCTCCGTGTTTGCTGTAGTATCGTTGGGACTTCAACGTTTCGGTCTGGTTTCAACAAGTAAGTACTGATGACCACCGTATTCAGGAGAGACACTATTTTTACTTTCTGTGGGTTGGGTGAGGCTGAGATAATGATGAGCTTCATAACTTGTACTCTTCTCCAAGTATGATTAGAACGATCAAGTGAAAGAGGATGAGATCGGCAGGGCATGTAGCACGAATGTGGCAGAAGATGGGTGCATATAGAATATTGGTGGGAAAGCCAGAAGGAAAGAGACAACTGGGAACACCAAGACTTAGGTTGGTGGACAATATTAAAATGGATCTTAGATAGAATGTGATGGATTGGATTGATCTGGCTAAGGTTCGGGATCGGTGGAAGGCTCTTGTGAGCACGGTAATGAACCTGCGGGTCCCATAAAATGCTGGGAAGTTCTTAAGTATCCGCACATTGTGCAGCTTCTCAAGAGGGGCTCAGCTCCAGGAGTGTGGGTGAGTGTGGGTGAGTGTGGGTGGTTCTTTGACTACAGCCTCTCTCGGGTTACCTTTTCAGCCCATTTTGGTGATGATCAGATCTTGAAACCTGCTGTGGTCCCGTTTATCTAGCGGAAGGTAATTTTCCTGTTCAGGTGTCACAGTGTTCCCGTTTTTGCTCACTTTTCTTTCTCAAGGAGGAAAATTAGGCCCCGGAGTCTATGTTATGGCTGTGTCTTGTGTCCCTGCTTTCTAATGTTGAACCGGTTCACTTATTTTAACGAAATTTGGTATGTAATTTGGGAGACGGTACCCCAATCTCGCGCTTTCTGAAAGGTACAAATAAAGTTATCCTCGTACTTAAGTAATTAAGCGCTGTGCCACGAAGACATATAGGGTAGTGGAGGTATGGCTCCAATCTCGCGCTTTTTATTTCTTATAATAGGTAATAACAGCATGGTGAACGCACGAATTTATGAGGTGGGAGCAGAACTAGCGCAACTTAGTATGGGATCCAAAAATTATTATTGTGTTATAACTATTATTATGCCTTTGCAGCCCTTTGTTGGGCCTTGGTCTCCTTTTGTATTTCCTGATCCTATACACAGTCGATAAGTCTCCTTGGACGGGGGATCAGCCCCCCGCAAGGCCTCTACCCACGCACAGAGCAACACAGACAGAAGAAACGCACACAGACTCCATGCTTTGAGTGGGATTCGAACCCACGATCCCAGCGTTCGAGCGAGCGGAGACAGTTCATATCTTAGACTGCATGGCCACTATGATCGGCCATAGTATTTTAATAGATCTCCTTGTGAAGGCAATTTTTCTATAATGTAAAGAAACAGCAACATCATGGCCACTTAGGGTGGGAACTGTGAGATGTGCATTTCTTTGAAGTACACATAATTTCCAGTAGCTTTCTTTATATTCCTCACCCTTCATAAATCGTAATATTTCACAGTAGAGATACCACAGGGCAGTAATAAATGCTGTTGCTCAGAAGAAATAGCGATCGTTTCCCTAAACAGCGTTAACTGACTGGGTTGTGTAATGTAGATGCAATGATTTTCTGTTAAGTAGGAACTGAATATTGTTCATAAGAAGAAGAAGATGATGATGAAGATGAAGATGAAGATGTGGCCCTACTTCCTAAACTGTAATGTTAATAACATAGAATTAAAACGTGGTCATGACTGCCGTCGGAGCTGGAATACAAAGCATTACTCTGCTGTCTGGAAGGGCAGTAAATATTCCCGCTTTGCTCGTGGTTCGAATGGTTAAGGTGATCTTTAGAAGATGGGTTGTGAGGGTAGAAGGTGAATGGAAATGTCTGAGATGAGTTCTCTCTTCTTGGATATAATGCCGTTTACTCCGTTGAAAGTCAGTCGACTTTTCGGAGGTACATGTCGCCTCTGTCTTCAGGTTTGAAGAATGAGCCATACATGAAACCAGCGTGAGGCAGGTAGCAGGCAGAGCGTCCGGCTTTGGTATTGGTAATGTGGATGTTTTGGGTTCTACTACTACAATACTGGGTACTTCCTGGATAGTCTCTTTCCAAAAACAGAGATACCATGCGATCAGAAGACGAGGTAAAAGACGTAAGAAGATGCTGGATGACCTTGGGGACAGAAGAGGGTATTTTTATTTGAAGGAGAAAGCTCTAGATCGCATTAAGTGGAGGAACTGTTTTTGAAGAGACTGTGGACCTGCCGTATGACAGATTACTGATGAAATGGAATGAATGAAAAAAATGTTTAAGGTGAAAGTTACGTCCCGAGTTATCATTTAAGTATATCCAAGAACTCAGTTTTAGTACGACGAGCCGCTTTTTGGGGGGAAACTGAAAAGACGAAGTTGATTTATATGTAATGTCTGGGTTATATATTAGATCGTAACCATCAAAAATGAAATTCTGTGGAGGTTCGATGAGTGGTTAGGAATATAATGCATATAGATTCACTTACGGTTAATGTATGCACTTCGCACAAAGAACACAGAAGCAGCTCCTTTCGACAGCTGAGGTAGCAGAAACTGCCTACCCCCCTTCCCGCATTTTCTAGAGACGGCAACCTTAACCTCCTAGAAGCAGCATCTTTGTTTATCTGCAGCACACAGATACTCTAGAATTGCGTTTGAACGGAAAACACTCAACTTATATTCCATCATTTTAAGACATCAAAGGATATAAGAAAACTGACAAGTCGAATGCGGTGGCTCCGGCAGAAAGAGAATTTTTAGTAGTTTTCATAACATCCAGCTCATTTCGAATTTGAGAACGTCAAAGGAATTGAATCACAATTTTATAAAATTGGGTGTAAAATAAAAGCAAAGAAGCATCGGATGGTGTCTGGGAAGAAAATGCCGAAGAGAACATTTGAATATGAGGGAGAGAGAAGGTATCAAAGAGAAGGAACAAAGTTACTGAGGAGCTTCAAGATTAGTACCCTTCACCAGGCGATGTTTTTAGTATGGTCAGAGAAATGCATATAATACTGAGTAGGACACGTACGCCTATCATGCTTGTGAGACATAGACATCTATACGAAGCTTTAGCTGAAGGGGGGGAACACTTGAGAAATCTATGGATATATTGGAGGATAATATTAAAATGTACAGGGTAATGGAAAACTTTGTCTTCTAAGACTACTGTAACACCGCTCGTAGGCCGTGTAGCATTCACGCATTAACACGTTGAATGTTCTGTGTGGAACTGCTAGTACCGACACAGTTTTTCATCGATGGAAGACTCAGAACTTTTACTTGTTTTTGAACTTAATAATGCAGATTTCAATAAACTGTCAAGTTTTTTCTGAACAGACAAGTGACTCACTGCCATCCTAAATGCCATGTAAGTAAAGTAAAGTAAAAGTAAAGCTATCCCTGTAACAGGCCGTGAAGGCCCATAGGGTTGTGAGACGTTGAGGGTCCCACATTATGTAGACACTCGGCTCAAAGATGGCGGTAAGGTTGTCAGCCCTACGCGCCGGCCGCGCTTTACTCCCCAGGAAAATTATTTAATTAATTCCTGGTACTCACTTCTGTTAGAGGCTGAGTAAACCCCAGGGTCTAGTGCGGCTGGAAGGATTAGGTCAACTGAAAAAATCCAATGACCTCATCGGGACTTGAACCCGTGCCATGTGTCATTTAACGTATGTAGTCAGTTCTGAACAGCATTTTTCATATTTCGATCCGGAATAACTATAACCAGATTATCGAAGGTTTACTTTACTTACTGGTTTGTATATATAGTGTACCAATACAGGATTTTATAGTCAATTTGAAATGGTATGCCAATTTTATGTATGCTTATAGTGGACAAAATCACGCACTAAGGATATGCGGCTACTAGGATAACTGGTGAACAAAATTGAAATAATGTAACGTATAGGGATCACAGTGCTGATCGTTAAGGAGAGATAAGTTGAGAAGAATGGACGATTTGATGTTTCTCGGCAGTGGCAAGGATGATTACATCTTCCAGCCTCATGGTAGAGTATTCTTCTCTATTTATGATGGAGGAAGAAGTATTGACCGAAACGTCGATAAATATCCACCCGCTTACATGTTATCACATCCCAGAAGACCGTAATCTTCGAGAAGAACGGAAACTTCAGAAATGCGTTCCTCAGATCCATCACAGGGCTCAGAATAACCGACCAGAAACGCAATGAAGATATTAAGAGAAGGGCTGTAAATACAGCGACAGCAAAATTGCCAAAAGAAATATCTGGAACTTCTGGAAAGAAGCTAATCCCGGAGTTGCTGCTGCCTCATAAAGCGAAGCATATAAAATGCCAACGAACTTGCAACAAAACGATGGAAGGAACTGTTTAATTCTTGTGAATGGAACAGACCAAGATCCTTTGTCTGTGACGGTACTAATTATGGCTATAACAATGATGAAAATAGTGTATAAATATATTGTACACAATAGGTACAAGCCGGAAGGTCGTGGGTTCCATTCTCCATGAGGTGATTGGGTTTCTTTCAATTGGCCTAATACTTCCAGCCGCACTATGCCCCTGAGGTCGACCAGGAATCTTTCTGGGGGTAAAGGGCGGTGCCATCTCTGAACCGGTTGTCTGACAAATGTGGGAACCTCGACGTCTCACAAACCTATGGGCCTCCACGGCCTGTTGCAGGGGTAGCTTTACCTTCTAAAAAAGGTAGTAGTATGAGGGGAATATTCTTCGCATATCCAGCCCTGCTTGTATACATTGTGTCTGGTTTAGTGATGCGTGATGTTACTAGTTATTCAGCGTTCTTCGTGTGTATCTCTGGAACCAGACAAAGAGATATTCGAGTAAAGGAAGAAGGAAAGTCCGGAGAAATTGTGAAGGGGGGACTGTTTGTCTGCGAATGATTGCAAACAGACCCCAGAAGATTAAGTTGCTCTTTGATGGCATATCTTTAGAGGAGAGAACACGAAAGCCCATAGCACGGATGAGAGAACAAGCCAAAACACTACCAAATACAAATAAGCCTTTTGTAAACGAGAAAATGACGAAGCGGGGGAGGTCTAATCCTTTACATTTTCCATCTTTTTCCAGGTTTTCATACTGTTAGGAGGAGGACAAGAGTACACGTAGGGCCGCTCCATAGCTCAAGAGGTTAGTCGCTGGCTTCCCACCGCGGCCACCCGGGTTCGATCCCGGGTCTGGTCAATTGGGATTTGTGGTGGACCAAGTGGCGCTGGGGCAGGTTTTGTCTCTGAGTACTTCGGTTTCCCTGCCAATCTTCATTCCACCAATTGCTCCACAATTACTCTCACCTATCATCTGGGGCTGGTAAAATAGGCCAGAAGTGGCCGCAGTACAAGGTACTTAGTCCCACCCCACTAGCGATAAAAAATAGAGTACATGTCATTCTAGCTTTCTGCCAAAAATCGGTATTTTAACTGTACCCTTTATAAGACCCTTCAATAAGTTTTGAGTTCCTTGATACGTACGTATTGCTTATTTAACGATGTTGCCAGTAACTCAGCTTATACAGCTTAAAATGATAGGATTTGGAAAGAAATTGTGGCCTAATTTGGTAATATTCCGGGACGAGACGAGGGGTGAAGGAGGAAGATCGGGTTAGCCGTCCGCAGGTCCGAGATTTGAAAGCGACATTTCCGAATAAAAACAGTCTACCTGAGCACGATGTTTAGGATGTGTCGCAGTAGCAGAACACGTGATCGCAGTAGCTACCCAATGTAGGGCTCGCACGGGCGTGTACCGGCTGAACCCAGGGATTACAAATTCGAGTGTCGCTCTATTGTATGTGCTTTCAAGCGTTTGTTCGAAGGTCTTGGCCGAACCACAGCCTGAAGTTTCATACTCTAGTAGAATCAGTAAAATAGACACTACGCCGTTGATGTGCAGCCTGCAGTCCGTGATTCGTGTTCTGTTGGCCCTGGAATAGGATAGGATCAGTTAGACGTAATATATATTTAAAAGTTTAAATGACAATTCTGTTCCTCATTTATTTTTCTGATATAAACTTCTAAGTATTGAGTTCACATTGCCATTTTGGGGATGTGAGAATGCAGACTAAACATTTTCATAATTAATTTGAACTCGGACCGCGAAGAAAGAATGTGCTGCATGGGGTGAAGTAAAAAAGATAAAGCTATACTTTTGCTTAACAAATTAAGCACTACGCAATGAAGACGTATGGGGGAATGGATGTATAGATGTTTTCTTGACTTCGGAACTTTTGGAGGTGAGTGGTCAGCTTTACGCCCTGGCCGTTTTACTCCCTGGGAAATGCCCCTGTTACCCATTGCATAGGAAGTTGGGTGGACCTCAAAGCCGGTCTGGATGCTGCGGAGAAGAGAAAAATCTTGGCCCTACCGAGACTCGAACTTCGAGCTCTCCGTCGTCCAGCACGTAGCCAGTCGCTATACCGACTACGCTATCGTGGCGTGATGCACGAAGACTTGGGGTGTCCCAGAATATTGCAGTTGTCGGTCTCAGATAGCTGTGTGGCAACAGTTTGGACATCCAGGCGGCGGTGAAAGAGGTCACTTCAGCTGGTTTGCTTGTTGCATTGCCCCCTATTTTGAGCCAGCTCGAACAGACGTATATATCGAGTCCTGTGTGGAGATGTAATCGCGAGACATTTGCTTTTCCTTGACATGTTACTTCCTGCCTGAGGAGAAAAGACCAGTAGCACCATTCCTCGTGCACTGCACGTCCCATGGAGGCAGGTCATTATTTTCTCATAGCGAGTTCTTAAACTGTTGTCGTAACGCGGGAGAAACGGTCCTCGTCATGGCGACTTTAGACCCGTCATAATGTGCGGTTCACTCCGTTGCAGCACAGCCAATTTATAGTTACAGGGAAAGCGAATGCTCTTGTTTTATTTCTCCTCCATGATCCTCTTACACTTCTGAAATGTGTTATCATGTTAGTACTTCTTATATTGGTGTCCAAAATGTTATATTTGACAGCGTGTACAACAGTTCAGCGTACTGAACCTTCATCAGTGCAGTGTTATTTTAATACTTTTAAGTTTCGCCAGATATTGGTCTGTTAGAATCATAAAGTCGAGGAGGGCAATGTGGGAGGAACGAATAGATCTTTTTGATGAAATAAGAAGTGCTACAAAAGTTGGTCAGGAAACCCTGAATGGAGACTGTTCTGCCCTTACGTCCTTACGACAGGGGTGGATTGGTAATCCCACCGCTGTCTCCACTGTTATGCCACCACTGTTCTGGTACCAGTTATTCCGTGGTGACATGGGGGCGTGGAGGTATCCCCACTGTCACCTTCTCTCTTGCAGTCACAGGGGTAGGACTAAGGAAACGACTGAATTACTTCCTCATCGTTGCTTCATTGGCTAGGGGCTCACTGTTCACCGGGCTTGGCTGGAGGGCGCAGGTTCGAAATGTGGTAAGGGAGGAAATCACCACAGAAACCCTCATCCTCACCCTATGCTACCCTATATTAGTATAAACACAATCAATATACAGTTATACACATTTTGGTACTATCACAATGAAAGAGCCGACTGGTGTCGGGTTACACATTACACTTGGCTACCTCTGCATCTCTCAGTTGGATCACTCTTACGCCCTGTACACTTTTGTAACGTTCCTAACTCAAGTCCCATTGGAGGAGTTACACTTTAATAATATTACAATTACCAAGCATGGCGATAAGAGTAGTTTCCACTTACTTTGCGTTGAGTCTGCAGACGGATGGCGTTGCCGGGTGTCGAGTCGGTGCCCATTCTGACATGGCCTACGGCCGCAATTGGCCAAAATTACTGTTTGAATAATCCCCATAATAATTTGCTCTCCGGGTTATATGCCTTTATTCATGCTAACTCATTACTTTCCCGGGGGGTGTAAGTCCGCTTCCAATGACGTCTTATCCCAAGGTGGGTGATCTCGTTGGCTGGGATCCTAAAGGGACACACCCCCTTCTACTGCTAGACCATTTCGCTAACACTTTTACCTGCAACGTTCCCCCCATCTTGCTCAAGTGTAGCTTCTGCAAAGTTACCATTTTGAGGTACCTTCAGTGTCATTCTGCTGACTGGACATTCCCGCATGGCAAGCCAATGTCCGTCTAAGTACGCAGAAATTCCTTTAAGTTGTTTAACCTTCTTACATCCGCTTTCGTACAGCTTACAAGTATTTCCCCCAAGACTAAATCTATTCCAACCAGTATTTTTCCCAAAAATACAAAAAAGTTAATACGCTGTTAACATATTACCGGGGGTTGTCCTTCACTCCACAACAGAGACATTGGCATAAATGAGAGGAATTATTGGAATTAATCTTAAAGGAAAGGGATGTGTAAGTGTGGGGTGGATTGAAGTGGCTCATTGTAGGGTCTAATGGCAGATTCTTGCCAGCATGTGAATGAAGTGCTCGGTCCTGTAAAATACGTACGTAATATTCCTTGACTGCCAGAGTGATTAAAATCTTCCCAAAGAGGACTGTGTTCTGTACGCTTATTGTGGATGTTAATTTAGATACATTACACAGAAGATACCGATATAATTCTTGATAATCCTAAAGTTCCCCGCAGATTGACGAAGCGTTTAATACTATTTCGTATCCTTCGACCCAGCATGAAATGAAAAGTTACCAGACAAGTCGGAGTGCCCGTACCGCTCTGTAGTCACACCATTTGAGGTTACGGAGTCCGAGAAACTGACAGCGTCGTGAAATAAAGTACAGAGAAAGAAAATACAAGTCGATGAAGTAAGAAGGCTGTGGCCGCATGTTATTTTAAAGGTAAAAGGGCAAAGGTATCCCTGTAACGGGCCATGGAGGCCCATAGGGTTGTGAGACGTCGAAGTTCCCATATTTTCTAGAAAATCGGCTCACAGATCAGATAGCGGCAAGGTTGTCAGTCTTACGCGCCGGCCGCCTTTTACATCCCAGGAAGTTTCCTGGTACTCATTTCTGTTTGAGGCTGAGTCGAACCCAGGGCCATAGTTTTGCTGGAAGGGTTAGTTAAATTAATAAATACAGTGACCTCATCGTTAATGGAATCCGCGACCTTCCGACTTTTAGAATAGTGCCTCAACCAACTACGCCACAGCATACTATTTTAAAGTGAAGTCAAAATCCCCATCACTGTATCTTGAGAAGTTGATTTTTGGAGCTCAGAAATACGTGGCCGAACTGAGCTTTGATCTGCTACTATACTACATTCTGTTTCCTCGCCGTATTGAATTTTATTAACAAAATTCTAATTTGAATTATTAAACCGCGCTATAAAATAACTTATAAATATTTTAAATCATAATACATTACCGTTCATTTACGGCCGATCCGGGGTAATTAATGCTTAACGGGAGCAAATTTAAACTGAAATAAATTTACACCGGATTGTTCCTATTTCCTGTTGCCGATGGCGTTATTAAATCAGCTTGCTAAACATTGAATTGCATTTAACATATACAACATATACAAAAACATATATAACATGTACAAGGGTTCAATAAATTCAGTAGGCACTGTATGTCCGGAATCCAAAATAAAACATTTATATCTCGGAAAGTAATTGTCTACACGTATCCGGTTCATGTCATCCAGTTTTTTTTTTTCCCATGCCCGGCTTACGCGCATGCGCAGCCACATTTCTGCCACCATGTTAGGAATCACTTGGGCAGAGTGATGACTGGGAGATAGATCGGCAGAACTGGATCAATCGCTTGGCCTCCTGGGTCGCCAGATTTAACTCCACTGAATTCTTTCTTGTGGGGTTATGTGAAGAACATTGTATACCAGGTTAAGATCGATGACCTGCAACACCTGAAAGTCCGCATAAGGGACGCTTTGGCTATGGTAACACCAAACATGATGGATCATCTGGATATTTGGCGTGCCACCAAGGGAGCCCACGTTGAAATTTATTGATAAAGTTTTTATACTCAGAAAAAAGACTTTGATAGTTTACTTTTGTAGTGGTGTAACCCATAAATGCGTCTAATGAAAGCTTTCCCAAATATAACAATTTTATCTTGGATACCTTTCATCCAGACACCCTGTATATATATAACCACTGTATGAATGAATTAATTAGTTAATTAAACTACTTTATTCTGAGTTCAGGTTGCAGCGTTCCTGATGTGATAAATGACGTGGGGCGGACAATAGACCATTATCGGCCGTGACGCAAGTGCGACCGTACGCCCCACCCTTTCTGTTGCAATTAACAGAAGCCTAACATTTTTTTTATTGTAATTTTTTTCAATATGCACTATATCGAAAAATGTAAAAATATAGAATTTCAGACCTTGTTTATTGGTAAGCTTTTTAATCTCTCTGTTTCTGCGTGAGCCGACCGGAATCGCCGCGCGGGCCAAGGCATGAAAATACGTATCTACGCTCACTTCAACGCTGGGATCATGGACTTTCTATGCGTTGCCCTGTGTAAGTAGCGGCCTCGTTCAGTGAACCCTACCAATCGTCTAAGATTAAGAAACTGAAGTGAAACAATACGTTTCCCGGATGTCATGTGCACCAAGTAGAGAAACAGGAACGAAGATAGGTAGGTAGGTACGTAAGCAAGTGGGTGGGTAAGTAGTTAGTTTCTGTGTGATGGACCGTGGAAAAGGAATCTAGCGTCCAACTTGTGCTTTGTGAGGTAAACTCACTCACTCATGGAGCTGAGCCCTTCTTGAGAGGCTGCCAATTGTGCAGCTATTCAAGAACTTCCCAGGATTTTATGGAACCCGAAGGTTCACTACCGTGTTCACAAGAGCCCTCCAGCGATTCCTATCCTGAACCAGATCAATCCAATCTATGCTATCCCATCCTACCTCTCTGAGATCCATTTTAATATTGTCCACCCACCTACACTTTGGTCTTCCCAGTGGTCTCTTTCCTTCTGGCTTTCCCACCAATATAATATATATGCATTCTTCTCCCCCATTCATTGTGTGGGGTAAAAGTTACTGTAATTCGATGCTGACCAATATGAAATTCGTTCAGCAGTTTCACTGAAATATTTTTAAGTTGTTTTGCGAATCAGCCCTGTGGATACACACGCGTATCTCCGCATTGTGTATTCATTTTATACGTTTCATGCAAGTAGCGCATAGCAATAACAACCGATCGGCGGGAGTCGACGCTGACCACTCGAGTGCTGTTCCGAGCTCTCTATTGTGTCACTAGGCTTGCATAAAGCATGGGGGTTACTACATGCTGCACTTGTGAGCGGTACTGCGTTCGTCCTCTGTGCAGCTATTCCCATATCTTCCCTATATTCCTTTTTCTTTCCTTCTGGGGGCATGCGGTAGTGTTGTTGGTTGAGGCACTGTGCTACAAGGCGGAAGGTCGCGTGTTCGAGTCCCGATGAGGTGGCTTTCTTTTTCTCAGTTTAACTAATTCTTCCAGGCGCCCTATGGCCCTGCGGTCGACTCAGCTTCTAGCAGAAATGAGTACCAGGAATCTTCCTGGGGGGTAAAGGGCGGCTGGCGCGTAAGGCTGACAGCCTTACCGCCATCTGTGAGCCGATTGTCTAGAAAATGTGAGAGCCTCGACGTCTCACAACCCTATGGGCCTTCACGGCCTGGTACAGGGATAGCTTATTTTTACCTTCCTCTTTCCTTTAACTACTTGTGTCCCTCTTCCTTGCCTCTCTCATTATCTTCATTTCGGCTTTCAGTTTTCTATTCTACTTCACTACTCCCAGTGAATAAAAGAATTGCCAATTTTATTGTTATATCGAAGTTTTGTTTGTTGCATATAAAATAGCATTCATTTCGGGAGAATAGACATGTGTAGTTTTACTGCATAGTTGCCCAGCTTTTCATTTTGTCAAACGGCCCATAAATTTTTTCTCATTCCAGCAGAATAAAATGTATGGACCCTGAGTCATTCTTCCGCCGTTTCATCCCGTTGCTGATATTCATTTCAGACGAAGTTTCATAAATGCACATTAATTTTGTTGTTCCGAATGCGTTTATGAATTGCTTCTTGAGCTTAACACGTGTTAGAGTCATGGTTGTCCAGTACGCTCGCCATCGGCACTCGCCAAACTCCTTTGAGCTTTTACCTGTTTACAAAAATTCATTTGGTTCACGCGGTTATCGTCCTTCTGTAACTGATCTGTCACTGTTCTGTAAGTTTCACTAGTTCACACATTCAGAACAGTACTCCTGCTCCATATTATGGAGGTCCTGAGTTCAGTTCTCGGCCCGGAAACCTGTCATACTGACTTTCTTTGTAAATTCCTGCAGGCAAATATCGGGATAGTGCCTTAAATTAGTCCGTAACCATTTCCTTCCACCTCATTCTCAATTAATTATTTACTAATCGTCCTATCACTCGATGAGCCAGGATAGCTCAGTCGGTATAGCGACTGGTTACGGGCTGGACGACCGAGGGGTCGGAGTTCGAGTCCCGCGGGGGGTCAAGAATTTTCACCTCTCCACGTCTTCTAGGCCGGCTCTGGGGGCCACCCAACCTCCCATCCAATAGGTACCGAGGCCTCTTTCCCCGGGAGTAAAGCGGCCGGGGCGTGAAACTAACCACTCACCTCTAACTAGTGCCGAAGTAAAAGAAATATGGATGTATACATCCACTCCCCCATACTCCTTCATGGCACAGTGTTTAATTAGTTAACCACAGAGACAACTTTACCTTTACCTATCGCTCGAAGTTCCGACAGAGTCGACAAAGAACCCCTAAAATATATAAGTTTTCATATCCTCCGACCACAGGAATAGATTACAGAGCGCTGTTCATTAGTGCGGTATGTTGTTAATAGAGCAGTCATGCGAACACACATCACAATATTGGTATTACTCAGAAACAAAATCAGCGAGGTGCAAATGAGGGTAGGTTTATGTCAGCCTCTTCTCTCTCTTCCTCTCTTCCTCTTCTTCCTGCCTCTCCCCCCCCCAGCACCGTCAGTTACATTCTCGTGTACAGCTTGTCGTGTGGTTACATATTTTACTGCTGTCGTTTTTGTTTTCATCCGCATTCCTCCTTCTGTATCAGGTACTCTACAAGGGGAGAAGGTGGGTAAGATAAGCCACGTTCTAACGAGTAGGGGGAGACTCAGCTCATGTACAGAGTTTCCATAAAAATAATCACTCACTTATGGAGCTGAGCCCTTCTTGAGAAGCCGCTAATTGTGCAGCTACTCAAGAGCTTCCCATCTTTTTATGGAACCCGAGAGTTCATTAGCGTGTTCACAAGAGCCCTCCACTGATCCATATTCTGAGCCAGATCAATCCAATCCATACCACCCCATCCTATCTTTCTAAGATCCGTTTTAATATTATCCACCCACCTACGTTTTGGTCTTCCCAGTGGTCTCATTTTTTCTGGCTTTCCCACCAATATTCTATATGTATTCATCTTTACCCCATTCGTGCCACATATCCCGCCCATCTCATCCCCATAAAAATAATTACATACCTTAAATTTAAAAATATAAATCGAATGCTGCAAGATCAACAGATCATGTCTTACAAAGAACTATTATTTCGATGGAAGACATGTTTGTAGCTCGACATAGGCTTATATCCGTCTGTAAATCAGCTGTTGCCATGCCCTCTTGTGTTAACTGTAGCTTCCTGTTTTCTTCTTGAGGTACAGTTTATCCTTCGCAGAACCCAAAAAGATTAATCTGCCGGACTGAAACTGGATGAACGCAGAGACCAGTAAATCGAACTGCTCGTAATAGATTTGTATGAATCATTCAAATAACTGTCTAGTCCACTACGAATGTTGGATGGCAGAAGACGATTTATCAGTTCTTCCGTGATCTGTGTTTCAAGACTGTGAGCAATACGGCCGCTACACCAGTGTTTCGATCGGTCGTCCTTTGGTTGTCCGTCCCCCAAATTCTACCCAGGTTATGTCATAGGCCTGGCATTCATCTCGCCACAGCTGACGATGCTGTGTATTTTACAAGTATCTCCGTTGTAATCTTTCGTTTTCTTTTGTGTTGAACATTATTACTTGTATGCCTTCCCTCTCTGAGCCGGATAGTGACTGGCTACGGGCTGGACGACCGAGGGGTCGGGAGTTCCAGTCCCGGTAGGATCAAGAATTTTCGCTTCTGCACGCCATCCAGACCGGCTCTGAGGTCCAGCTATCCTCCTATCCAATGGGTACCAGCAGCTCTTTCCCAGGGGGGTAAAGTGGCCGGGGCGTGAAGCTGATCGCTCGTCTCCAACTAGTGCCGAGGTCAAGAAAATGTGTATCTATAAATCCACAGCCACACACGCCTTTAATTAGTTAAGACCAGGAACAGCTTTATAGTTTTAACCCTTGTGCCTTCCCTGTGCCTTTTGAGGCGCTTAATGTGCCTGGCTAGGCGGTGAGAAAGAAGGGCCAGAGTGCCTCAATAATGGCGTGTTCTTGTGCTGCAGGTGATTTGTGCCATCCTCTCAACTGCAAGAAGAAGGAACTGTGTCTTCTGGAGGACGCTTTTACTGCCGTGTGCGTGAGCAAGAAGGAGCTGCACAAGAATGGGTAAGTCCCAGAGACACATGTGACCTAAGTACAAAAATGCGACAGTCGTTCGTTAAGCGAAAAATAGTTCAAAGAAAATCAATTCTCCGATCGGTGTTTTCGAATTTACAATGTTTTTAAACGAAGTCAAGTCGTAACATCCATATTGCTTACTTAATTGAAAACAGGAATACCAAGAAAGCAAGACATGTGGCGGAGAACGACGAACTACATTGACTTCATTTAAAAACATTGTAAATATAAAGACACTGATCACAGTAGCGCAGAAGTGACAGAAGTTCTTCCGGATTTCAATGTGCCTGATGATGGCTGAGTAGGCCGAAATATGTAGTGCAGTGTAAGTAAAAAGTAAAGTAAAGCTATCCCTGTAACAGGCATTGGAGGCCCACATGGTTGTGAGATGTTGAGGTTCCCACATTTTCTAGACAATCGGCTCATAGATGACGGTAAGGTTGTCAGCCTTACGCGCCGGCCGCCCTTTACCCACAAGAATTTTCGAAGAATATTCCTGATACTCATTTCTGTTAGAGGCTGAGTCGAACCCAGGGCCATAGAGCGGTTGGAAGGAATTGGTAAATAGAAAAAATCAATTACGTCATCAGGATTCGATCCCGCAACCTTACGAATTTTGAAAGGATTTAATTTTAAATCTTGATATTGTTGAATGGTGGACGGTAAACAACTGAAAATAAATTATAATAATCGCAACAGAATGGTAAGATACAACATTATCTTGTAAATCTGTGTACATATGTTATAGTTTAGCGTCCTGTTGCACTGACTCATTAGATGTGACGAATATATATTTTAGTCATTTTAGTACGAAGACATTAAGGCATGCAACGCAGTAGTTAGACGTGCATAGAGAAAACGCACCTCAAGATGGCACATTAGTGCTGAAACATTAGTGCAAAAGAGAAGAGTAAGGTGAAAAAAAGTGTATGCACTGTAAGATGGTTTGCATAAATCATGGACCTGTGTACATATGTTGTGGAAAATGCAACTCCACGCAGCTTTCGTGAGGAGCCATTGTATTCCGGCTTTCTACTGGAGGGCATGGCTCGGTTTATGACAGAGGTATTCGGTATTTCATTACTATACCCATAACGGCTGGGAATTAAACCTTTCGTGTTATAAAGATCATGACTCTTAATTTTGGTGAGTTATTTTAGTCTAATCTTTGGCACGAGTGTGAGTGGAATACATAAAGTGGGAAAGAGAACGCCCCAGTGCGTAACTCAGAAGTTGCTGCATGCCCTTTCCGCGTCTTGAGCGCAAGTGCGCTTTCTGTGAGCGTGTTCGCTACACACCAGGTAGTCCTTAATAAGATCTGACATCCGTGATGCTCAGGGGTTAGTCTCAGCCACAGTAGCCTTCCCCCAAATTAGTTAAAGATTCTGATGTTAGAGAGGAGCCGATATAGCGTGGTCGATATAGCAACTGGCTACGGGCTCGACGACCGAGAAGTCGGGGTTCGAGTCTCGGTAGGGTCAAGAATTTTCACTTCTCCTGTCGTCCAAATCGGCTCTGGGGCACACTCAGCCTCCTATTCAATGGGTACCGGGGGCTCTTTTCCCGGGGGAAAAGCTGCAAGGGCATAAAGCTGACCACTCACCTTCAACTAGTGGCGAGGTGAAGAAAACGTGGGTCTATACATCACTCCCCCATACTCCTTAATGGCGTACTGCTTAATTAGCTGGGCACTGAGACAAATTTACCTTTTACCTTTACGATCAGTGTTGTAGACCCCAAGAGATCGATTTTCTGGAAATGTGGTGTGAACATCGTGCCATGAAAGGCGTCCCATCTTCGTACTTTTCCATCCCTGTTCTCCGATGATACTGAAACGACGGACACAACCAACACTTGAGTTTGAAGCATCACACCTCACAGCCCTATGGGCCTCCACGGCCTGTTGCAGGGATAGCTCTACCTTTGCAAACAATTCAAGCAGTGTCTTCAGAATTTCTGTGCTGATAATCGTTAAAAAATATTTTATTAACATAATAATTTAGGAAACTCGAAAATATGAAAGTCGTGCGAATTGTTTCCATGTGTTTGTATTACACGATAAATCATTATACAAGTAATCTGACATTTTAAATTTGTGTATCAACATGTTACAAATACGCTTACAAATATCATTAAAACACGCAAGGTATAATGCATGGGAATACCAAAATATACCGCGTCATCGGCGGGCACCTTTATGATCATCATCACCAAATTTGATTGAGCTATTAGCCTGTTCCGGCTACAAGGAATAAAACCATTCCGTCTTTTTATTGGACGTATCTAATTCTTTTAATTTTCTGCTTATTTTGAGCAGCTTTGGGACTGTGTTTTCGTACGTATTCGAAATACTGAGATTCATTTCTTTTGAACTAATTTAATAACGTTTTTAAGAGTTTTTACATGTAAACCATTCAAGTTTATTCAAGATGGTCGCCCTCAGAATTTGATTTGCGGGCCAAGTGACTTCTACTTTGCTAAACTGTTTGACTGGCAAGAAACAAGATCGATCGGTAAAAATAGACGTAATATTGAATAAAGGGAGTGTTACAAATGTTGACACAAGAAGAGAAAACGAATGAAATACGTTCGTGTGAATCGAAAGAGCACTTTGTTATTGAAAAATGTTATAAGATGAAAAATCAAGTGGGAAAGACAAATATCGGGCACCCTGCACACTCGGTGCTCTTCGATGTTAGCATACATCGACTTCCTACGGCTTGTATTGGGTTTTCAATCTACGAAATGTTCCTGCAGGATTGATTGAAAGTGAAGGGGGGAGGCGGGTTTGAGATTTACGTGGAAAGAGTCCGATTAACGAGAAGCCAGCGACAGCGCTTAGACAGTTGTGGAAAAATTGAAATGAGACGCGTATAGAGTAAAACTTGTATCTTACACATCCATAGGCCAGTACACATAAAGGGGTTGGACAAAATAATGGGAACACTCAGATAGTATACACATCTTTTTAATAATATGGTGTTTGATCAGCTTTTGCAAGCCGCAGTCCTTGGAATGGACACGTACAAGTTTTGAACAGTCTCTAGCGGAATTTTATACCATTCTTCTTGAAAACATCTTCAAGTTGCTATAGAGATCTTGCAGGTGGGAATGTCTTCCCCTCTCTAGTCTCCAATACTGAGCAGAGCGGTTGAGTGATGTTCAAATCCGACGATCGTGCTGGGCAGGGAAGATGTTGAAGTTCACCTTCATGCTCTTCAAACTATGATAGAACAGTTCCAGCTTTATGAATTGGTGCATTATCGTCTTGGAAGACTGCATCGTTGTTCGGAAGTAACGTCTGGATCATGGGATGCACCTGATTACCCAACCTGTCCACGTACTCCCTTGTAGTGGTTCGGTCATGACGGGCAATAATGGGAGCAACAGAATACTGTACCAAGATACTGCTGCCCAAACCGTCACAGAACCTCCTCCCTGTTTCACTGTTAGAACCAGACATTCCGGGTTCTAGGATTGCTTCGGCGTTCTCCAAACGTTAACTCTTCCTGATGTAGAGAACAGCGTGAAGGACGACCCATCTGACCATACCACGCGTTTCCAATTTTCTGTTGTCAAGGTTTTACGGTCATGAAACCATCATTTACGCATGTCAGCATTACTTTCAATAATCAGAGGTTAGCAGTCGCAGCCCTACCCTGGATGCTGGACTCGTGAAATTCATGTCGGGCAGTTTTTGTGGAAACAGAGTCTTCAGTTGTGATGCAGTTCACCTGTGCTGCAGTAGTTTTGTGTTTTTTCGAAACAGTCCTTGTCAATGTACGACGATCTCTTTCTGTCAGCGTCGAGTTTCGCCCCCTGTTCGCCTCTTCGCTGATGTCGCCTTCCCGTGATTCATATGCTGACATATCCTTAGGACCTGTCGCTCTCGATACACCTAATAACGAGGTACTTTTTATCACAGAAGCTCCAGCTAAACTTGCACCAACGATCTCTCCTCTTTCAAAATCGGACAAGTCTGCCATTTTCCGAATCTTTCATACGATCTGTCTATCAGAACAATCACTAATTCACTTACACGAGCACTACAGTGTATAAACAAACGGAAGAACATTCAGTGTTGCCAGCTGAAATACTTTCTTTGTAGCCAAAACAAACGAAATCTGTTCCTCAATTATTTATTGTTTCCACTATTTTATCCACTCCTGTACATATGTTATGTGCTGTGATGTCTCATTATAGGTTCAGAAAAGGGTCATGAGTATGTATCATATTTGTTACGTGCTCTTAAACAAATTGTATACAATGAACGCATGTATGTGAGTCGTAGAAGGCAATGAAAAGGGAACCCGGTGCTTGGGGGTATAACTGGGCCACCCTGTCACTGGGAGACCTAAGTACAGGGGCCTGGCCTTCCAGGTTGGGAGTTGGACGCAAGGCCGACGACCTGGCTCTAACACATTAATGCTGCAAAATCCAAAGCAGTGAAAACCGAATGGCAAGTCTGGCAGAATCTGATAAGGCTAAAACAATCTGTTTTACCAATGATGGTGATGACGATGATGATGATGTTAATGGTTCCAACAGCCGGTGCATCAGTCGAACGGTCGTACTCTGCTCTGAAGAAGGTCCATACTTAACGCCTGCAGCGCGCAGACAGGGAGACATACTAACACGCACATTAAGTTATCATTAATGAGAACCTAGAAACAAATTATTCTAGACTTAAAAAGTGTCCGAACTTCTGTGACTGATATTGTCGCTGAAAAGAAATCGTATGGAGCACAACTGCAGGGTGCAATAAAAAAAGCAAGCCCAGTAGTAGCTTACCATTTTTTTAGTTTACACTTCTTTCCTATTTTCTATTTCCTTTCCATTCTATCCTTAACTTAATTAATTTGTAGTTCACATTTGCGTAGATTTCTTGTACAATGTATGTACTCAATATTTACGAACTCCCACTCCCTCGGGGTCTGGCTAACACGTTTGGAAATATCGCTTCCCGCCACTAGTGTTATATGTGTATTAACGCTCTAGAGCACGGCGTTACTACCAACTTTAATATTAAAAGCTCTCCATTTTGCCCACAATGTATATTCATGTGTTTAATTTTATTGTCAGAATAAACATTTGTTTATTTGCCTAAACAACATTAACCAACTGGTCTTTATGATGAAGAAGCTTGTTTACTATGAGTTAGGAACTGATTAATAAAAGTTATATAGAATAAATTCATGCATTAATTGCGTAAATCGCATTAAGGTCCATATTGAAACATGTAGACCCGTTGCTGGGCAACGATCGCGAAATAAGCAAATATAAAAGAGCCGTTACTGAGTAACGCTTTCGCAAACATATTCGCGCGGAAACGATTGAACTACACCAATGAAGAGCAGTGTTTTCTATGCGGCCCGTGCCAAAGATGTTACAAGCGGGACAATTTCGGAGCTCCAATTAGTCAGTCAGTGAAGAGAAAACTAGGAGATTGATGTGAGATGGCCGCCTGTGTGGGAGTTAGTTGTGGGTATTCGCCATCCGGTAAGGGATTTAACAGATGACTTTGTTGGGATCCGTTACCAGTAAACAGCCAATGAAAGGAGACTGAGAGACTTGGTGTGTGCTCTAGTAGTTTGAGAAGTATGGAGATTCGCGATGGCGCTACAATTACTTGTAGTGACGATCTGTAAGTGGTCAGTAAATTCAATCACTAATCTAAACCCCGTCGATAGCCACACTCTTAGCACGTGACAGTGTTATCTTTTGAGTATGATCTGCATTTACCAAAGTAGTCAGTTCCGTTATGTTGCAAACACAAATTTATTGCATCAGAGCTCTTCACACTACCCAGAGTCGAATGTCTCATCTGTAGGCCTGTTTTCTTAAGTAATCACCGCGTCGATTTTTTTTTTCAGTTAAATGTTGTATAATGGTGACGGAAAGTGTATATATATATATAGCTTGCGATGCGCTGTTTCTTAACCATTTCGATATGTTTTTCTTTGTATTCGAACGATACGAATCAAAGTATAGTTCTGTCTTTTGTATGTGACGCTGTGTTTTCCGTTTAAAGTCAATCGACGTTTCGGAGGAACATTCCTCCATCTTCAGCTTGAAGCTCTACTTGCAACCTAGCCTATTTCATGCTGGTCTCTTGCTTGATTTATTTTCCTGCCCTGAAATTGGAGCTGACTCATTTCCTCCAAAACGTCTGTTAACTTTCAACTGACTACACGACCACATATATCAGAATGCAGAACTCTTCATAATCCTACGAAGCAAGGTAATATGCACTACAGTTTATAGTGTAGAATTTTTTACTTACATTAATCGAAAAACCAGATCATTAATTTCGAATTAACACGGTCTGTACGTTGTGTGTTTCTTTAATGCCATTTATAGAAGAAGACAAATAGCACTCGCTCACTGACTCATGGAACTGAGCCCTTTTTGAGAAGCTGCAAATTGTGCAGCCACTCAAGAACTTTCCAGCATTTTATGGAACCCGAAGGTTCGTTCCCGTATTCGCAAGAACCCTCCACTGATCCATATTCTGAGCCAGATCAATCCAATCCATGCCATCTCATCCTACCTCTCTAAGATCCATTTAATATTGTCAGCCCACCTACGCCTTTGTCTTCCCAGTTGTCTCTTTCCTTCTGGCTTTCCAACCAATATCGTATATGCATTCATCTTCTCGCCGTTCGTGCTACATGCCCTGCCCATCTCCTCCTCCTTGACTTGATCATTCTAATTATATTTGGAGAAGAGTACAAGTTATGAAGCTCCTCATTATGCAGTTTTCTCCAACGTCCTTATCACTTCATCTCTCTTCGGTCCAAATATTCTCAACACCCTCAATCTCTGTTCCTCCCTTAATGTCAGAGAGAATGTTTCACACCCATTCAGAACCACAGGCAAAATTATAGTTTTGTATATTTTATTTTTTATGTTTTTGGACAGTAGACGAGAAGACGAAAGGTTCTGGACCGACTGGTGGCAAGCATTAACCAAGTTCAGTCTCTTAATTTCCTTCTGAATCAGGTTTTGATTTGTTATCGTCGTTCCCAAATGTCTGAACTGTGCCACATTTTCATAACATTTATCTATCTTTATGTCATGATTTTGTCCTGCATTTTGGTGACGAGACAGCAACTTGATTTTCTCTGTGTTTACTTCTAGACCAACCCATATAAATAACATCTGTGTCCTTATTGAATTCAAGCCGACGACCCAAGTATAGTGACGTAAGGAATGTGGCGACCCAGATCGAGCGAACGGCGGGATAAGCGTGAGATTTATTGTAATCCGAAAGTAGATATTCGATAAATCGTTCAGTAAAGTTACACTCCAGCATTCCGGGCAACCATCGTGACGATGTACTTCGTGCAACTTGATTGTGAGCAAGAATCGAACCTGCAACTTACTTGTGCATGATTGCAGGCACGTGGTCGGAAGTTGGCCCGATGGAGCTTGCAGCTACGCGATCGATACCCTCGCTCGTTCCTCTTCCCTGTACTGCAGTGCCACATGTACAGGCGCACAAACTAAATTTACCACTATACCGTGACACTGGCCAGTTTCAAAGTTGCTGAGCTCTGAAATGTAGAAACTCGCCCCCCTACAGTTTTTATTGCTCACCCGGATCTGATATCTTCGAATTTCTTTCTCTCTCCCTCTGCTGAAGCCATGTTTACACTTTTGTTTAGCCTTCTGCTATAGGATATGTTTCATTCCACATTGTTATCGCGTCGTAATTTGCATGTATTATATTATGACTGTAGCCTACAGTTTTATTTGAATGAAACCGTACGCGTAAAAAAAGTCTGCGTTCGCATATGATATTGAATATGGAATACGTATAAGGAGGTGTTTCTTTGAAATTAGTAATAAGTCAGTACTATGTAAAGATTTTCGAATAAAGATAATAATTTGATTGAAATAAAACGCTTAAGATGTGAATTATAACTTTATTGGTTTTTAGGGGAAGTATAAATGAAGTGAGCGAAGGCTCCACTCAGAAGTTATGAAGTAATCTCTGAAAAAATGCCCTTACTTTATTAATATTTATCTTTCTTAGTACAATTTCGGAAATTATGTTTTTTAACCAACTTCGACAAGCGGCGGTCGCTCGGTCGGTATAGTTCGCTTGCGGACTACAGGCTATGGAATGTTTCTTCTGCTATTCATTGTTAATCCACGAACAGAATACTAACGAAAACAACACACAGTCGCTTTTCCATATCGTCCAGATCGGCTCTGGGGCCCACCCAGCCTCCTATCCAATGGGTCCCGGGGGTTCTTTCCTCGGGGGGTTAAAGCGGCAGGGGCGTGTAGCTGACCACTCATCTCCTACTAGTGCCGAGGTCAAGAAAATGTGGATCTATACATCCAATCCCCCATACGCCTTCATGGAGTGTGCTTAATTAATTAAGCACAGGGACAAATTTACCTATTTTCAGTAAATAAAGCAGTCCCACGCTTGCTTATCTGAGGCTGTGTACCTTAGAATTGACAACACACCATCTAATAAGTAATCAGTAACTTTGGGATACCAAGTTATGAAGCGCCCTATCGTGTTCTTGTGCTGCTCATAATGCAGACTACTCTAGAAGCAGCATGACCCCCTCCCCCCTTCTTCCCATTTCCTGTACCAGAAGTTTTGATCGCACTCCAGAGAGTAACTTCCCTTTCTTCCGTCGTCTCCTAGCAACAGTCTTTCCCACAAGGTCTGCCAAAAAAACTTTAAACACATTTTGTGTACTTCCTGTCTTCATGTGGCGAGTACTTAACGTCGGCTTGGATAAACTTACCTTTTACGCGTATAGCAAGAATTCCTGGAAGCCGGGGCTTAGGTATCAGGACTATCAGACGGCATAAGTGCAAGCAGAGGACCATGCGGGGTTTGATGTCTGGTAGGGGTAGGGGAGCTGCTCAATCCTGCTTTTGCGAAGATAACAGGCTGCTTACTCCGCTTGTAGCATCTCTTGTTTCATATTGTTCATTCTGTGTATTTTCATCCGGTCTGCTTCTTAAAACACCGCATCAGTGTTATTGTGACACGGCGCCTGAACGCAGGAAGTGTGCAGTTAGAGAAGCACTGTAGAGACTTCCATTGCTAGACAACAGCTCGCTAAAACACATCCGCAGCAACAGATAAGCTTGTAGAAATTAGCGTTGCTACAACATTAATACACGTTTCTGCGACAACGGATAAGCACAGAATGACAGAGGAACTGTTACAAGTGTTGATCTCTATTCGAAGTTGTAAAATGCGGACACATAATTGATTCGAGAGTTCAGTTCAGCCGTAAGCGAGTCGTCATTCAGCAGTCTTAAAAGAATTGAGAGGGCGGTTCAGTAGTTCAGTGTTCAGCTGTGGAGTGCTGACTAGCGGACAACGGAAGCCGAAAAAGTGGCCGACTTGTAAATCGGAACCCAGTCAGTCACAGCAGGAAGAGAAGACACTCGTAGTCCAGTAAGGAATGGAGCGAGTCTTAGGCAGTCACTGATTGTGAGCTGTTATAATTGATTGTAATTAAAAGTGACTGTAATGAAGTGCCCATAAATCCAATCAACCACCCCAGAACCCGTTATAATTAGTCACGGAACCCCGGAAGTACGAGGAGGAGGCTGAAGACGGGACTCTTGCGGACATATTAATGAACCTTGAGCTATGAAGAAAGGCTGGTAATTTCTTTACCAACTAAGAGATTATCTGTTTCTGAAAAAGGGCTCTGCTCTGCTCTGTGGATTCTGTCTTTTTCGTTAGGACTTCAAGTTACACAAAGCCATCTTTGAACAAGCATAGATCCAATCAGTAACCTCTGGATGGTAGAGCAAACGCTCTTTGGGATATACCCCGATGTGACGGCGCTGGGACTTCATTCTGACCGTAATGTGAGGTCAGAGGTTTGTGTCCGTTACAGTGGAAATTAGTGGCTTGAATTCCCAGCGGCGTCCCCTTCAGCGCAGGAGTGTGCAAAGCTTAACAGCGACTCCCCAGGGGAGGTGATCTTCCAATAAGTTATTACAACTAAGCCTGAACACTAATATTGTGGTAGCGGAACCAACAGGTCCGACACTGCTAACAGCAAAGCCAGACTTTGGAACTGAGCCAAACTTTCGTCATCCTAATTAATATTATCCTCCCATCTCCAAACTACAATATTCAGCAAGGCAGCTCTTCGGATTTTAAACAGTTTCAGTCGATTAATGCACTACATGCTATAGTTTTCTAACTACAGTAATTTTAATGGGATGTTGCTTTTCATGAAAAGCATGAACTCTCTTTCTATGAGATCGGATCTCGTCTGAGTCTCTAAAAATATCGTCAGAAAATAAGTAGGCACGAGTGTAACTATTTATTTTGACGATATGACTTAGAATTGCTGATCACAGTGCCTTCGCCGTCTGAAGCATGAACCGTCTTCGCTCGCTGGAACGCTGGGATCGTGGATTCGAATCCCACTTGAGGCATGGATGTCTGTATGCCTTTAGTCTGTGTTTGTGCTTTTCTGTGTGTAAGTAGCGGCCTTGAAACCGGCTGATCACCCATACAAGGAGTCCTGCCGACTGTATAGGATTAAGAAACTTAAAAGCGACCAAGTTCCAAAGGGCTGTAGAGCCACAGAGAGAACAAAAATTATTTAGAATTAGTATAGTCATAAAATAAGGCGAATAATCGATTCAATAAATACTTACTACTGCGCAATTCGAAACTGTTTATCATCCCTTTTTGTTTTCGGAATATTCAGGATTGAGGTTAATAATACAATTTTGTAAGTTTTTTATCTTTTGTGAAACGGTTTATTTTTTCAAGGGACGGATCTAAATTTCAAGTGTATGAAAAGATTTATTGAGCAAAATATTAGTGAAGCAAGTGAACGACTTAGGATACTATTTATCTGTGTGTACGATCTATCTGTCTGTCTGTCTCTCTATCTATCTCTCTGTATGTCTTTCTGTCTATCTATCTATCTATCCATCTATCTACTGTTGCTGCCACCTTGAGCATAGTGTTTCCGTGAAACGCTTCGATTCACTTCAGTTAAACGTATACACAGTCGGTAGGACTCCCAGGACGGAGGATCAGCCCGTCGCAAGGCCTCTACCTACATAGGACAACACAAACAGAATAAACTCACACAGAGATCCATACCTTGAGCGGGATCGGAACCCACGACCCCAGTGTTCGAGAGGGCGAAGACATTTCATGCCTTACGCGGAGCGACCACTGTGGTCGGTACTTAGGATGCTACGGTCACCCAGTCTTGTTACTGAACCTAGGAAGCTAGCATATGGCTAGGACATGAGGGGACAAGGAACCAATAAAAATATTTGATGAGCAATCTCATAGAAGGCCAAGGTAAGTTGCGAGGTAGTGAGGAAAGAAGGTTGTTGGAATTATTTTAGGGGATCGTGTCTGATGGAGGGATTGTGTATCAAAGTACTCTAGTGTCAGAAATTTACGTGTATTATACTCGTACTCTACCGTTAACACTGTCTGAAAAGGGACTTACAGAATTCAGAATATGCGTCTGTTTCCGTCTTGTGTACTCTATCACGGTTTAAGAGTGATATCCTATATTGTACATCCTGTGTCTCCGTGTCCTTTTGATATTTCTGTGTGGCCTTATCTGGTTTAATGCATACAGTGATTCATTCTCCCTTGTTCAGCTTTCTCTGTTCAACTAAGCACGCGTAAATCCTTCTGCTCAACATTTACAAGCCTTATCGCCATAAGGTGCCACAGCTTTAAACAGATAAAAAGAAAAAGGTAAAGTTATTCCTGTAAAAGGCCGTGGAGGCCCATAAGGTTGTGAGATGTCGAGGCTCCCACATTTTCTCTAGACAATCACCTCACAAATGGCGATAAGGTTGTTAGCATTACGCGCCGGCCGTGCTTTACTCCCAATAAATCTTCCTGGTACTCATTTCTGTTAGAAGCTGAGTCGAATCCAGGGCCATAGTGCGGCTGGAATGATTAGTTAAATTGAAGAAATTTAGTGACCTCAACGAGAATCGAGCCCGCCACCTTCCGGCTTGTAGCTCAGTGCCTCAACCAACTACGCTACCGCGTGCCCCGCCATGGCTTTAAATAGGAAAAATTTGAGATGGCATAATCTGTTTCCTTCGAAACCTGAATTTAGAAAAAAATGTGGTAGCTTAATATGTTTCTTTCAAAACCTGAAGGTACTAACAAGTGACTTTCATATGTCAGTTAGGAGGCTAACGTTAACTATTATTGAAAGTTATTTCAACATGCTTGGAGATGAATAATGGACCTGCTTAAAGGCATTTATTGACACTGCAAAACGGCGTGTGATGTAAGAAACAGCATTTCCTTATATTTTATTTTATAAATAAACCAGCAGAGCTGGTACTTATTTAGCCAGTTTAAAACAAATAGAGTATAGTGATATTTCTCACATTTTAATTCAACGAAATTTCTGGTGGATATGCCGCTTCGTATTTCAGGAACAGTTACATGTCAACACGGAATCAGAGGTCTTTATTTTGTTAGAGTGACCATTGTTAATGACCGGTTATCAGGAGTTTTTAACAACACCCCATTAGCAGCGTTCATGGGGATTGAACTTTATGCCGGTTAACCGCTATTCCACGTGGCCAATATGCTGACTGAGAATTACATGTGCTAGGAAGGACTGTACATTCCAGAAATCCGGGAATGATCATATTAACGCGAAACGCTGTCATGACCTGGCGAACACTACAGGCAATTCTGTGGCTTGCATGTTATTTTTCTACAGTGTTCTAAGTACAGAGCGTAGAAAAATATTCACAGATAAGACGCAATAGATTTCAAGTCTTGGATGGAGACCTTTCATGTAACATCCTGAAAACAACGATGATATCATAGTAGTGGAATTGAAGCACGCTAAGTTGGCTGATCAGTCATTGGGTTTTTATGGTCACTTGAAGTCCACTTGTTTTTTGCTATTTTACCCACATTCTAATTTTGATTCTATTTATATTTGTAATGACCGTCTCTGTGGCATAGTGGTCAGAGTTCCTGGCTACAGATCCAGAGGTCCCGGGTTCGATTCACGGCGCTACCAGATTTTGTGAGAAATAGTGTGTCTGGAACGGGGTCCACTCACCCTTGTGAGGATAACTGAGGACCTATTTCAAGGAAATAGCGGCTCTGGTCTAGAAAACCGAAATTAACGGCCGTGGGGAAATGTTGCCCTGACCACGTGACACCCTCTATCCGCAAAAGTTGGCACTAACTTCGCCGAGAAGCGGCGGTCGCTCGGTCGGTATAGTTCGCTTGTGGACTCAACCCACGGAGTTTGTTATGTTTGTGACACTTAGCACGAGACGAACGACTCTACTGCCTAGAATCGGATTATTTTAAATATAATGGCATTTCATCCGTGACATAATATATGCATGTCTCAGTATCTTTAATAGAAGCGAAATGTGAATACCAGATTAGTAAAAAGACATGAAGAGACGCATCTTAATATTCAGTCATGCGATTATGAAGCACGTTATCAGAGGTACAGAGCCGGGATAGCGCAGTCACTGAATACGGGCTAGACGGCCGATGGGTCGGAGTTCGAGTCCCGGTAGGAGTAAGATTTTCTCCTCTCTATGTCCTCCAAACCAGTTCCGGAGCCCACCCAGCCTCCTATCGAATGGATACCGGGGGCTCTTTCCCCCGGGGTAAAGCGGCCGGAACATAAAACTCACCTGCATCTAGTGCTGACGTGTAGAAAACATGGATCTATACATCCACTTTCATATAAGTTTTCATGACGTGCTTAATTAGTTAAGGACAGGGAAAACTTTACCTTCATCACTGGTATGTTCTTAGCGTTGTAACGCCAAGAAACCGCTTGTTCTCCTTGAATAACGGATAACGGATGTCGAGTATGGAGTCTGTGTTATGTAAAGTTCGGGAACTATAACCCTTAATTAATTCTATGTGGATTAACAAATAAACTTTAATGGTCGAAATATTTGTTAATTACTTCCGCGCGTAATCTGGTATGGCGAAACATGCAGAAAGCCGCATAGTTGCACCACTTGTTCTGTCAGTACCAAATGGTGGCGGGCTGTAGTGGTAGTGGAATTTCACCCCTGGGAACTCTACAGCACTAGATCAAATCTCCGAGACCTCCCTCTCCCTCCAAATGTATGTGGGCCATATTGTAACGCTGTGCTTATTACTCTCGTTTGTGAGAGAAGTTCTAATGAGGGGTTTTTAGTGGGAAACTATTGAATTTACGGAAGTCGAAACATTCCTCCCTGTCCCACTCTTAGAGTAAAACAGTTCTATGAGAATTTTCAGTGATGTTTAAAATACCTTCATCTAATATACTATAGTCTACCTTACAGACACACCCGATAATACTATATTACAACCAGTTAAGAGTTTATTACAAAATTCAGGGCATTATAGTTCTACCGGCTTGAACATTTGGAAATCCGAATACTTTGCTTTGCTGAAATACTTTCTCTCCCCCTCCCCCTCACACTTAAATGAGATAGTAGAGAGTGGAAAGCAAACCTAACAGTGTCAGGAAACATCGTCGCCCAAGAGCCGTGCCTAGTTTAAAAGCGGATGAATAAGTTTAAATTGGAAATTCGTGTACTGCATTTTTCGTTCTTGGGGCGGGATTAGTAGAATCAATAAATCTGTCCATGGGAAGTGCTGGAATTAATGTCTGGTGTGGGAGGCGTATTCTGCATTGTTCGAACCCCAGTTTCTTGTTACCACTACTTGCTCCGGAATTCAATTCTCATAAATGAATTCACGAAGGGGAAAATATATGGACCCATGTTTGGTTTTGACGTACGTTATTTGAAACTATTGCTGCACTTTAACTGAGTAGTTCAGAGCCTTTGAGGAAATTACGAAGGTCGTTCAGCTGCTTGAGAAATTTTACTGTGTCATTTTCCTGTGGTTTATTTCACAAAACTGTCAGTAGCTCAGACTACACAGTGTCGAGTAGTAGTATGATTGGTGAATTGAATTTGGACGGAAACGTTCGTGGCTTAATTAAATTACGGAATTTCTGGGGAATTTACCTTTATTGACAGGGAAACCAGTCAGGATAGGCGGTGTCCCGACCGAGATTCGAACCTATTATATTCCAAGGACAAGTCCAGAAAGTTAACGTTAGGCTCGCCTGCTGTGGACTATATCTTAAACCAGGTGAATTTAAGAAGAAAGCAGTCTTCTGGGATTTGGCACCGTATATGTGGTGTTAACAGACGTTCCGGAGGAACGTATAGTTTCCATCTTCAGGGTAGAAGGAAAAATATACAAATCCGCAGGCGAAGAGACCGTGAGAACCGGTACTCACGGTCTCTTCGCCAGCGGATTTCTTATATTTTTCCTTCTACCCTGAAGATGGAGGCGATACGTTCCTCCGAAACGTCGGTTAACACCACATATACACGGTGTCAAATCCCAGAAGACTGCTTTCTTCATAGTCACCGCCGTGAAAACCTCAAATCTTACAGGTGAATTTACTCCTCCACATTCTTGCATTATATTTCTATAAAATTATTTTAATATTTTTTTTTCTTTTCTGCGCTTAAGTCTCCGTGGTTTTCAACTAAAATTGTGTGTACGTTTTCCATCTCCTGCGCTTTGGATAGCTCGTATATGAATGAATACGTGTAGCTTGAAGCTTGAAGGCTGTAGCGTAGAAGAGCGAGCATTTGAAATTAAGTTTAACAACAAATGTTGTTAGATCAGATATTTTATAAATAAACGCAGCTTTTCGATTTATGTTTTCTGTTTCGTAACATGCACAATGGATATGGAATTGGTTAATTACTGCTTTATTTAACTACACTATTTGACTGTGTAGGTTATGTAGCTAGTTAGTTAGTTAGTTATTGGAGAGGGTGGGTTTCCCCATGCACTTAGACCAGTTTTGGTCCATTGTGCTTCCCTCTATGATATTCTACCAGTCTCTATACCCTGCCGATACTGGTGCTTACCATCAGTTCCGACCAAGCCAGCGAGTTCGGCCTCTACTGGCTTAGCGGTATCTATAATGCTTCCCCCATCTATCAGAGGCGTTAGAGACTACTATTGGGCGGGAAATGTCCTTGAATTTGGCTCAGTGACCTCCTTAGGAGATATGAGGTTCTTTTACGTGCCGTAAAGCTACGACACGGGACCCACGGCTTAAAGTCCCTCCCGGAGGACTTGTTCCCTGAATTTTTCCGCCCTTAAAAATTCCACGACCTCCGCCGGGTTTGAACCCGCGTACTACGAGTCATGAGGTGGGAACGTTACCTCTATACTACGGAGGCCGCTGTAGGTTATGTAACTTCGATTGATATTTTCATCTGTGAAAGATGCATCTTAAGCAGAAAAGGATGAAAAAGGACGCGGTCATGACCTATGTTAAGGTACTATCCCAACATCTTTTGGACGGACCGTCACTCACTCGAAATACCCACCCTCAGGGCTTGAACCCAGTTCTCCAGAACAGTATTGATAACCACAGAAAGTTTCGTCAAGGAATGTAAGTAATTATGTTTAATGTTTTCCTGTTCTCTGCTGTATGCAAATGGTGAAAATGGGATATAACTTTTACATAAACAAGGACGCGCAAATCCTCTGTAATAAAAATAAATGAGCAAGAGACGTATAAATAACGGACGTTAAGATGGTTGTACGAAAAAGTTGTGACAGAAGTGTCACTGTAAACAGACTTTACTGCTTTGTGGATGTGAGCTCAGTTAGTTCGCCTTTTGTTTCAGAGATGCCATTGAGTTAAAATATTTGTGACTTGAAGGGACGCTGTAATTAAAATTTATATGGGTTTGTCACAGTTCCTCATCTCTCAACTTCTTGACAGTACAAAAAGAAAAGCCTGAGCTGGAAGCAGGGAATTACGAAATTTCACCTCATCTGGTCATTTCAAATTAGTAACTGAGGGGTTTGGGCGCTGGTTCATTTTAATTAAAACGGATTAGGTGCAGTGGGTGTCAAGGTATTGTCTCAAAATGCAACTAAATATGTATGGGAGAAAGTAATAAAGCAAGAGTCAATTTTTATTTGCCAAAAGATTGGAGTTCACGAAGCTAAAAGTGATGACAGATGTAAATAATATGAAACTTCCAAGATTTCTCGTAGTAGTCTTTTGAATAATAATAATAATGACATATTTAAAATGGCTGATCCTTTGACCGAGTGTTCCAGAGAAGAACATTTGCGTGAAATACAATCCTTTTTGTGAAGCGTTTTGAAAAAAAACTCCTTGGCTTGTGTCCGCAAGCGAACTGTACCGACCGAGCGACCGCCGCTTGTCGGCGAAGTTAGTGCCAACTTTAACGGATAGATGGTGTCGCCTGCTCAGCGCAACGTTTCTTCACGGCCGTTAATTTCGGTTTTCTAGACCGGAGCCTCTGTATCCTTGAAATAGCTCATCAGTTATCCTCACGAGGCTGAGTGAACCCCGTTCCAGACCCACTACTTCTCAGAACATCTGGTAGCATCGGGAATCGAACCCGGAACCTCTGGATCTGTAGTCAGGAATTCTGACCACTAGACCACAGAGGCGGTCTCAAGCGATGTGAAGGTGATGGTTACTGAAATTATGAAAGAATAACAAACTAATACGGCAATTGTTGTATAAGAGAGAGGAAAGTTTACAGACGTGGTGACTAATTCACAATACCTCTTAGAATCGCAAATACTTTGAAAGATTCAAAGAAGGGTGGAATAGTATTGTTGATGATGCTCGTTGTGGGCGGACATCGACGGTAAAATTGGTTCCAGTTTAGGATCAAGTCGATCAGCATATTCGGATCAACCGAAGAATCTGGTAAAGTTACATCTGGAATGCAACATGTCAGCGAGCTCAATGCGATCAGTGTGTGATACTTCTTCCTAAATGCAGCTGGAGGCCATTAATATTCCTCAGGATCGCCGAAACAACGTTCTGACTCACAGTCTGGATTGGTAGAATCGATACCAAGTAGACGTGTCGGCATGTGAACCAATGTTCCCGTACGAGATTGCTGAATACCACAGAAATTCTTTAGTCCAGGTTAGCTCAAGCAGGTCGCCTATCCTAACTACGGCTTTGCGTATATTCCCTGCTTCTTTCCAGATAAATGCCGGGTTAGTACCTTGACACGCACAAAAGCATCGTCCTCAGTCCTCCAAGTCATTATGCATAACTATTCTTTCATTGACTCTGCATAACCACTGCAGTTGATACATCACTCTTTAATAAGGTATGCATAGACCTGTTCTTCCGTATGTATCGATACCCACGTCTCCTCTTCCGTTACCTCTACAGGGTGTCCGGATGAAAGATATCCAAAATAAAATAATTATATCTCAGAAAGCTTTTATTATACGCGTATTATTTATACGGGTATGACAATTACTTTCCGAGATGTATATATTTTTTTATTTTGGATACCTTTTATCGGACACCCTATATTTATAATTCCAGAAAATTAATTGGACTTCACATTTGTGTGCGCCTGACCTCTCCCTGCTCTGTCACATCGGGCGATGCACCGTGAGCTTCAAAACACTGTGCAGGCATTGCCTGAATTCTGTATATGTTGACTTCTTCCTAATTATTCCTTCGTCTTTCCCAAACACATTGGCCCTGCCACGTTTTCGAAGCATTCGTTGGCTCTTCTTACAGGTATAATGTATTTGTTCTGCTGTATGGTGAAGAGACTTGGACGTATAAACTTACCGCTAAGTAACTGTTCATTTTAACCTATATAAGCTATGCCTAAAAATAATTTTGAGGGTGCTCAAACATCACACCGCCTCTGTGGTCTAGTAGTCATAGTTTCTACCTACAGATCCAGAGGTCAGGGTTCGATTCCTGGCGCTGGCCTATAGTCCTTAAGCGAACTATACTGACCGAGCGACCGCCCTTCGTCGGCGAAGTTAGTGCCAACTTTTTTTGGATAGAGGCTGTCACGTGGTCAGCACAAATCCCCACGGCCGTTAATCTCGGTTTTCTACACCGGAGCCGCTATTTCCTTGAAATAGCTCCTCAATTAACCTCACGAGGCTGAGTGGACCCCGTTCCTGACCAACTACTAATGTAAAGAGTATAGGGAACATGATATAATTTACCAGGCTCTTTGATCAGTAGCGTCTACCTCATGTGGTCTCGGGTTTGTATGTATGACTGTGAAGTGACTGTCACAATTTCGCGTACTCCCGGGTGCTGAATTTGAAAGGCAGAATGCTACATTATCGATCTACGCTGCAACTTACAGACGTAGAAGGGCAAGAGCTCCCTGTACCCTTCAGAATATCCACTTGGCACAGGTTTACTATTTTTTAAAACCATGTTGGATTTGAGGTTCTCACAGCAATGACTATGAAGATATAAGTCGTCCGGTAGGACATGAACTTTGGCATTCGGCCTCTTCTGGGATGTAATGCAGTATAGTCCTACAGAAGTACACCGACGTTTTGGAGGAACGTACTATCTTCAATTTCACTGTAGTCGAGTAAGCTGAGCAAGAAACAATAAACAGGCGGCAAGCAGATTTATCAAAAATGGTCTCTTCTCTTCATGTTCTGGACTAACATTCTGTATGCATTTCTCTTCCCTTGTCGTTCGAAGAACACGTATTGAGGTTTCAAGTTCTGCTTGCCTCCTGCCTGTTGGTTTTGGCATCGGTTATCTTCGGCCCTGGAGATAGAAGCAATACGTCCCTCTGAAACGTCGGTGGACCTTTACTGAACTTCACGGCGTTACATCTCAGAAGACAACTTTTTCTTATAATCATTGTTATCGCCATAGAACGCAATGATACGTGTATTGCCCCGTGGTCTGTTTTGTGTGCATCGGAATCTGCTGTGTCTGCAGTTTATTTTTGTAATTTCAAATTACTCGGTAATTTCGTTTTGACATTTCCACTTCTCTTTTGATCTTAGCTTTTTCTGCTGGTGCTGACCACAAAAATACGCATTTCAGGAACTTTTGTTCTTCTTTGTTTTCTGTTATTGCCCAAACCTCAGAATACTGACATTGCTTATACAGTTTTGATTATCCTTGAGAGTTTAATCCCAAAGAAAGTGTCAGATCGTGGAGACATGTTTTATTTGTATTATTATTATTAGAAGGGGTGGGTTTCCCCATGCACTTAGACCAGTTATTGGTCCATTGTGCTTCCCCCTTTAATTTCTACTGTCGCCATATCCTACCGGTACTGGTGCGTGCTATCAGCCCCGTTCAGCCAACGAG